>NC_045545.1:79486077-79852327 GCF_009769535.1 Thamnophis elegans
TTGTGAGGGAAAAATAGAAAAAAAAATGTAAATAAAGAAATAAAATGTGAATAGGCACTGGGGGGTAAGGAAAATAGAAAAAAAATAAACTGAAAGAATTTTACTAAACTAATTGAAGCTACTAGTCCCAGAATGTTCCTGGACAGAGTTGCTAAATTTCTACTTCTGTTACAAAGTTAAGCATTACATTAAAGTGGTTACAAGTGGTTACAGTTATCAGGTTGACTGGGGGGAAGGAGAGAACACAATTGCAAATGGTAAAACAGGAAGACAAAAATGTGAATGAATTGTACAACACAGAAGGGCAATTTATACTATTGAATTTTTATTATTCAACTGGTAATAAAAATACAATACCATAAATAACATGATAATGCAAGATCTAACAGCAGAGGTAAAATTTGCAGGCTAGTAAATAGAAATGGCTATCAATTATAGATTGTTGATTGTAGATTAAATGGACCTACAGTGTGTAAAATCTGACATTAAACTGTAGTATTAACATAGGATGTTGCTTGTTTTCTATCCAGATCAGGCACTTTCTTGAGGCCACATAATTTTATCCAGTCCAATCCAGTCCTTCTACAGCACTCTGCCGGCCTTGCGGGGCCTCCGTGCAGCCTGTTTTCAGCGGCAGAGTGCTGCAGGAGACTGGGGAGGCCAAAAACGGGGTGGTCCTTTGATATTTCAAGGCCAGCCCTGAAAACCAGATTTAACCACCCTGTGGGCCGGATTCAGCCCGTGAGCCTTGAGTTTGATACCCCCGGCCTAAACCATAACACTGAAAGTATACTGCTAACTGTAGTACATTCCATTCTGGTTAAACAAGCCATGGTTTTACCAATATAAAGCTATGTACAATAAAGCTATATTGAAGAGTCCTAGTGGCACAGTGGCTAAAAGGCAGTATGGCAGGCTAACTGTGCCCACAGCCTGGATTTCAACCGACTCAAGGTTGACTCAGCCTTCCATCTTTCCAAGGTCGGTAAAATGAGGACCCAGATTGTTGTTGTGGGCAATATGCTGACTCTGTAAACCGCTTAGAGAAGAACGTAAAGTGCTCTAAAGCAGTATATAAGTCTAAGTGCTATCGCTTTATATGGGTTCCAAGCATTGGGTACCTGTTTTCCATTTTTAAAGTTTTATCTTTATCTAAACACCAAAGTTGTGTTAGATCAGGGGAATGGATGAACAACCTGGGACTCCAATATGGCAATGCAGTCCTAGGCTTCTGCCAAGCTTCCTTCGCTATCTAATTTTATTAAGTTATAGACTTTAAATCTGCAGTGTTCACGGGAAGGCAGCAGAAGGTTCAGACTGATATTGGTATCATAGCTTTGTTATGCAACTTCCAGAACTTTTCACTATGTCAGTCACATTCAAAGAGGACAGCTATGGATAGCTGGACAAATTATAAAAACTTGCAAAAGTTTTTTTTTTTTAAACTAGTTTTTAAAAAAAAAATAGGGAAAAAAGTTTTTAAAAACCATGGGGGACAGCTACCCTCAAACGCTGTTCAGTTATGGATATTCTGAGTGTCATCACTTTTTCCTTCTCTCCCCATTTCTCCATCCTCCCACTCAGCCTTATTGCTTGTCAGCAGAAAATTCTTTTGGCATGGAGCTAACTATTAGCCCATTTCCTCGACAAGCTAAAGAGCTTGTCCAGGTTTTCAGCCATAGAATTATAATGCCATCACTGCTGCGGGGGGTGGTGGGGGGTGGAATGAGTGAGCAACGGAGGAAGAGACTTAATAGAAGAAGTCACAGCAAAATCTAATTAGCCAAATCAAAAACATACTTTCAAAAAAGACCACCCTCACCCCCCAAATCCTGCTCAAAGCCCATGCATGCTTCACCACAAAATGTAGCGGTGACCTCACATATCAAGCACAGGCCAATGTGGGTTGCAACATAGCAACCAAGTTTTATATACTCAGAGTCGTATGTCTACATAATATACCGATTTTAGTTTTAATTAGGTATTTAGTTCAAGTTCTGTAAATTTTGTTTTTCTTGTCTGAAATAGTTCCTGCTGTATCTAAGAACTAAGCCAAGTTCTGTGCAACTGCTATTTCTATTAGGGATTAATTTAACAGAGCCTTCAGAACCTTCGTTATAATACATTTAATGCTATTATATTTATCCGTTGTTCACCATATATTGGACTAAGCTTTTAAAAAAGGAATCTGAAGATAGCCATATTCTTTTGCCTTCTACTGTACCTATGGAACTTTATAATTTATTACTGTGTTATATACTTCATTTGTATTTTACCATATTTTACATTTTTTTTAGAATTTGCACTGAGGTTCTAATTTTGTCTCAGACTATGAATCAAGTTTCATCAATAACCCAGTTTTATTTAATAGGCATTCTTTGCCAAGAAAACCTGAACCCATACATCGCAAAAACATTTGTACTCAGAAACTATTACTATAAAACTTTTGCAGGATTTCTCATGGCTCCATGTTTATGAACACTGAACACATACGAGCAATTGCAATTTTTTTAATACAATTTTATTGGAAGTTTAAAAAAAAAGAAATCAAAAAGAAAGGAAGAAATAAAAGACAAAGAGTGCAAAATTGACATGGGACCCTTCCTGACATGGGACCAAGTTATCTGACAAAACAACTTTCTCCATTTAGGTACATCAACCCACCACATCATATCTTGCAGTTACAGGGATCTGCATTTTTCCAAGTATTATCCATCAATCCCAAGAAGAAAACTTCTGGTTTCAGAAGTGTATTAATCTTTAATATCCTATGAATCCGTGTATGCATTTGAATCCAAATTCTTCCAGCTTCTTTGCACTAAGCATGATAAAATATCCTTTCTTGTTCACATTTCCAACATAGATTTGAAGTACTGTTATACATTCTAGATACTTTGTCTGGTGTCATATACCAACAGTACATCATTTTATAAAAGATCTCTTTTATAACATAGTGTAAATCTCAATCCTTACAGTTGCAAATTTAAATAGCAGAAGTTCTGATGAATGCACAAGATGCATCCATTTCTTATATTCAATCATTCCAAAGGTATCTTTGCAAATGCATCTCTTTCTAATGTGTCCGGAATTCTGGAGGTTATATCTCTAATACATTTAAAGAGGATTGGATTGGGGAAAGCTGTACTGCTGTTTAATTATTGCCTGTAAAAGTTGTGTATCTGGGATACCTTATTTCTATCCCCTCTTTAACTTTGAAGTTAATACTCTTAAGACTCCAAGGAGGAGTTATATGCCTGTGGAGATTCTCAGTCATTCAGATCATGGTTTTCCCAAATGTAAGGCAACTGAATGTTCTTTTTTTTTCCTTGAAGATGTTTCACTTCTCATCCAAGATGCTTCTGCAGTTCTGACTGAATCTTGGAGAATGGAAGAATGTATATTCTGGAAGTGCAGTCATCTGGTCATTAGCCCTCTTTCTGAGAATCATTGAGGCCAATGGAAAGTGGCCTCAATGATTCTCAGGGTTTTAGCAGTTCCAAGAAGGTTTGGCAGTTTCAAGAAAGTTCCATATCCATTTCAAAAAATTGGTTTCAATAAATTTCGCTTCACAAATCAGTTCAGATAACTGAATACAATTGGACCGGTTTTTCCAAATTGAAGTTCAAAGACTGAATTTTATTTTGCTGATTTTCACACCCCTCTAAAATTATGTCTTGTACTAATTTAACCCATTGGCCTACTTAATTCATCATTTTGTTATCCGCCTTCCACAACTTGGTAGGCCTTTTTTTAAATAGGCTCAGGTGTGTTGGATTATAATTCCCAATTTCCTTAGATAGTATGATTGGCCATGATGATTGCAGTTGCTGGATTTGTGGTTCACAGATTTGGTGGGCTTTATATTGGGGATACTATTGTAGAAAATATTTCTCATTCCACATTGATTCTTTTTAACCAAATGGCTCAATGATGAGCTGTTGTTGTTGTTGTTGTTTTTTGCCAAAGAGAAAATTGCTTCTCTTTCCTTACAACTGCATTGTACCCATGAGGAAAATACTGCAACATATTATTCAGAGAGTGTTAATGGGATGTGCCAAGGATTCTACTGAGAGACAATCACCCCTAACTAGGGAGCCCAGAATAAGCCAATTTATTGTCACCATATTTACACAGTTCAAGAACTCTCTATTGTTCCTTTGGTTTTGGTTTCAAACCAATGACCAATTCAACTGCCTGAATTGCTGATTCTTGGGTGTAGAAGGTTCTAGCTGGACACATAATCAGCTCATCGTGGAAGAAACCAGGACTCTCTGAATTCTACTAAGCCCTTGAAAACTAGAGAATATTTCAGGAGAAAATCAAAGGAAGAGGGAAAGGAGATTTGAGATAGAATAATTTGTTTCCCCAGCATAAACTCAACTTACTATCCAGATAGTAGATACCACAAGACTAAATAAGAATCTTGATTGCATACAAGAACGAAGAGCTTCTAAGGCATTGATTGTCCTCTGACAAACAAATTTCACTCCTTTCTAATACTCCCTGTAGTTCAAACCTATTGTTTACACACACACACACACACACACACACTCTTTCTCAAGGCTTAATGGACAATCTGTATTACATTTCTCAGTTTTGGTGCTAAGTTGCAACTGATCTTTGACATAATTAACATTCCTGCCTTGAAAAAAACAAAATATGCACCAATATATATCTTACAAGACTACAGAAGTTCTCATTGATAGACACACAGATCACTCAAGGAAGAATGCTTTATTTACAGATGGTCCTCTATTTACGATCAGCCATTTAGTGACCATTTGAACTTACGACTGATCTCTGGGGATACTTATGACCCAGTTCCACAGCTCTGACAGCCAATCACCCCTCTCCTCACAGTCACATGACCGCATGTCAGGCAACTGGCAAAATCAGCCTATCGCAAACTATTGGTTTATTTTGCAACTGCAACTGCAACATTCACTTAACAACCATCGCAATCAACATCGTAAATCAGATTGGTCATTTTGGTGATCTGATTTCCAACTGTCACTGATCACAATGGGCAGGAATGGCCTATAAGGACCCCAGTAAACTGCATAATTCTCAGAAGACAAACAAATGAGGTTGTTTGCACATCCATTCTTCTCAAATTATGTAAACTTCACCTGGGCCAATATGTCTTGCCAGCTTTGGCATGCTCTGTGTTCATCCAGGATTACAGTTCATATATTAATATGACCCCTTTGAACTTTGATTCATTTGGGGTAAAAACAGTTGCTGCCAGGATTCATGATTTTAGTTTGATTTTCATCCTATAAAATACACCAGCTGTTTTGTCACAGTTTTAGAAAAAAGTAGTGTTTCTTCTTCTTCTTCTTCTTCTTCTTCTTCTTCTTCTTCTTCTTCTTCTCCTTCTCCTTCTCCTCCTCCTCCTCCTCCTTCTCCTCCTTTTTCTTCTTCTTCTTCCTTGTCTATTTCTGTCTAGCAGAAGAAAAAGAGACACCAATGCTCTTTACGTCCCTCAAGAGCAAGCCATAGGCATGGAAAAGAAATTATGTTAGAAAACAGCCATCCGGTTCCATTGCTCAACCACAGTCCCAGCAGTGGCTTCATTTTCCTTGATGTATTGGTGAGTCTAACAGCAAAGATTTGGACTTTGTGAAGCACTCCTTCAACCCATGGAAACAGATTGAAGGGCCTTGAATTTGTTTTCTTTGAAAGACATTTGGCTCCAGCCATCCACCTTACCATGATATATTCTGCACAGCTAAATATTAATATAAAAGGAAACATAATCTATCCTTCACTGCGATTTTGATGTTTGCCAATATAATCAGTCATTTGAGTTCCAGATAATCCACTAAAATGCTTAATGTGTAGAGATTTAAAGCATAAATTCAAAAAGAAAATGGAAGATTCCTCAGTTGGCTGGCTTGGTTGCTTGTAGATGAATTTATCTAACAAATGGTAAATGAACATTATTTAATCTAGTGCTAATAAATCAAGAAGAAGATATTACATTCCACAGGGATTTCCCTACTTCAAATGGAAAATCTATTAAGACAATGTAATTATGCTCTTTGTTGTATAATTCTATCAATGTAGATTTTAGCAACACTTTTCTTTCCTTTTTAATAGTCTTGGCAGGAGGAGATGGCAGGGAAATTGCATTGGCCAGGCCAGCACCATCACGCTTCACTGTTGTTGAATGTTGGCACTCAACATGTGCTGCCTGAAACAGTCACTTTCTATACAACTGTTCCTAATAAATGCTTTGCTCTGTGGAACTTCTACTACTGTTGGCTGCATTTCAACACAACGTAGCCCTAAGTTTTGTTGTTTTAAAAATAAAAACCTTTCTCGGGTATACTCAGATTTTCATGCAACTTTTTCGAAAGTCATATACACTCTTCTAGCAAAAATAGAACGGATCATTTTAGGAGATCAAGATATTTTGTGGTAGAAGAAATCTTCAGCAGATTTTCTAACAAACACCCCCCCCCCCATATTGCATGTGTTACTAATAATATGCTGTAATTTGTTGGGCAAGAGTCTTTTTCTTCTTGACTAGAATCACCATGTCTGCACAAAAGAAACACAAAAACAGCCTCAAGCTTGTGCGTTGAAAGTTTATTCTTACGGAAAAAGACCAAGCCGATTCCCATGGAAGTGGTTGTCTCAAGTGAATTCTCTTTGAAGACAAGGAACATCACAGGCATGGAAGCTTTTAAGTAAAAACACGTGGAGCTGCTTCATGACATTTCGTTCTGTACGAAAACACATTGATCCTTTAAGACCATTTGAAAACATGGCATTGTTCCTTGGTTTTTTCAATTTCTCCTCCTGCCATATTTAGCTTTCCCCCTCTCTCAACACTGCCCCCCCCAACTCATTTGTATCTAAACACTTGAAATGATGCTACCGAAATAATCCCCAGTTCTCCATGTTTGGCAGCTGCACACTTTTTTATGTGACATGCTAGGAGCATTCTTCAAGAGTGGATGGACTCAGGCCCAAGGAACTGAAGAGGAGGAGCAGAGGTAGTATTCAACTGATTCGGACTGGTTCGGTTGAACCAGTAGCTCCGATGACCAGTTTGCCCAGTCCACCCACTCCCACCTTATCCTGTCCTTTATTTCCTGCTTTCTAGCTCATCTCAATTGCGCAACACAGCTGATTTCTCCCTTCTTCCTGCTGTTCCACTTATCATTGCTGACTTGGAAGGTAAGCAGCTGAGTTTCTAAATACTCCATTGTCAGTGGGGCACGCAAGTGCTTTAGGCGCACGCACGCGCAAAGTGCAGAGTATGCATTCACTGAACCAGTTGTTAAACTGGCAGCATCCCACCACTGACTGGGAGCTGTGGTAAGAGAAAAGGTTGAGGGTTTTTTTATGGATCAAGTCTCTAAAAGGCTCAAGAAACCACCTCATTTGTTAACTTTTTCCCCATGCCCTCCTCACACACACCATTCTGGGATTTGGATTCCTGGTGCAACAAATAAACAGTCAGGGCATAACATAACAGAATAATAGAACACCAGAGTTGGAAGGGACCATGGAGGTCTCCTAGTCCAACCCACTGTTCAAGCAGGAGACCTTATACCATTTCAGGCAAATAGTTGTGCAGTCTCTTCTTAAAAGCCTCCAGTGATAGAGAACCCACAACTTCTGGAGGCAAGTCATTCCACCAATTAATTGTTCTCACCATTAGGAAATTTCTCCCTAGTTCTAGGTTGAATCTCCCCTTGGTTAGTTTCTCCTTGATTGGTTTACATCCAATTATGTATAAAGGGAGGACACAGACCTGAACGTTGTTCAGTCTGGGAGCTCTATTAAGATTAAAGGTTTCAAGTTGCATTAAATAGTCTATCCACAAAAGAGTAATCTGCTTGGTATTTTGTTTGTTTCAGCTCTTTAAAAGCTCTGTTATTGCTAAGGGTGTGATCCAAGCTAGTGGGAAAAATGAAATGAGGTGTGTTGCATCTGTCAAACTAATCCTGAAAACTATCCTTTGTATGCCTCTCTGAACGCCAAAAAAATTAATTAATTACAGCTCTATTTATCATACAGCTCGGTCAAGCCTGGCTTGTTATTTGATCCCTGCTAAAAGCAGGTGAACTAGAGTTCCTCTTTTGAAACTGTGAATTTGAAACCTATTGGAAGCTTTGCAGAACAATTTTTACTAAAGAGCATGGACTTTTGGTATGGAAAGGCAACAAGGAAAGGAAAGGCAACAAGCTAGACCAGTGTTTCTCAACCTTGGCGACTTTAAGTCCTGTGGACTTCAATTCCCAAAATCCCCCAGCCAGCACAGCTGGCTGGGGAATTCTGGGAATTGAAGTCCACAGGACTTAAAGTTGCCAAGGTTGAGAAACACTGAGCTAGACTCTACTATGCTCTTAAGGACAGCAGTTCAGTGGGTTATCATTCATTGACTGCCCTGTGGCTTTTAATCTGGAAATTTCATTCCATTTTTGAAGCAGGCATGCTAATAGGTGGCCCAGTGGTTAGAGTGCAGTACTGCAGGCTACTTCTGCTGGCTGCTGGCTGCCTGCAATTTCGCAGTTCAAATCTCACCAGGCTCAAGGTTGCCTCAGCCTTCCATCCTTCCGAGATGGGTAAAACGAGGACCCAAATTGTTGGGGGGGGGGGTGTAAACCACTTAGAGGGGGCTGTAAAGCACTGTGAAGCAGTATATAAGTCTAAGTGCTATTGCTGTTGTCAATTATTCTTAATAATATCACTTGCTTGGATTCCAAAATTGAAAATAGAATCTTACATGTACTGGTTCGAACCTCATCAATACTTAAGATTCACTGGTTGCATTTGCATAATACAGTAGCTAACACTGGGGGTGTTTTAAGCTAAAATCAACCTTTTCTAACTTAAATGCTGACTGGTCTTTGGTATTAGCCAATCAGGATTCAAATTAGAGGAGGGGGGGGTGACATTAACTCAGAAAAGCCACAGGTTCACAGAGCTAAATTTGCCTCCCACATTCACCCATGTTGCTCAAAGAAGACCAAGAAAGCTATCAACATGAAGTCCTAGATTAGCCTTGTAAGAATGGAACAGCTATGGGGGTCCGTCTCACTATTTACCCTACTTTTTACCTTTAGTCTAGCAACCCCAGGGTGTATGTGGTGGACTGGGGGAAGTAGTAGTAATGATAAGTCTCTCTTGAATCTGTCCATCATTGCACTGACTCTGATGAAAGATAGATTAGGATAACATAAATAAGCACTACAACATAAAACCTGGTTTAGATTGGTAGCCACAGGTAGACAAAGTGAGGTTGTGTCTACCATGACTTCATCATGCAATATTGTCTCCCCTCTACACCTATCCTGTCAAGATTGATGTTAGTGATTCTAGTCATGTAAGTTATCTAATTCACATCATTTGCATGATGATGTCATAATATCTGTGGCATCCTCATGGTTTTTACTTGACACCTATACAATACTGAAGTGATAGATCACTCCAACTGAGTTTACACAAAAAATTAGTCAGCCATAAGCAGAATTTCCCTTAACTGTCCCTTAACATATTTGGTATAATTATGAGCCTTTGCAATAGGCTGTGTCTGCATGTAAAACATAAGAACTATGCAAAGCTCTCAAGGGGGTATTCACTATGATGGGTTCATGCAAAATACTCCTCCCCCCCCCTTCCCTTCCAACAGTGAACCAAACCTGGATCACACTATGCTCTTGTCTTGCCCCAGTCTTCTGATTCTTCCAACTCATGGGGGAGGCTTTTGCAAAGATATAGCAAATGTGCAGAAGTTTCTTCTAGCTATTCAATCTGGAACAGCGTGGTGCATCTCAGCCAGAACACATCATCTCCTTGCCTTAACATGGCCCATTGGTTAACCTCCATTGTGCAAAGCACCTCAGTCAGGGAAACCTTTAGGTACTTCACAGAAGCTCAAAATAAATCACAGGAGGGGCTTTTGCAATAGTAGATGTTCTTTCAACAAAACAAAAAAAAGATAGAAATGCCTACAGAGAATGCTGTTGCAGGAGCCAGTTATACAACCAGTTAAAAATGATTTATATGGTGTTTCACCTGCAGGGCTGAAAATGCAAACCACATCTTGTGAACCCCAGACTTATAAGGCATAATTCGTTTAGCATACGGGACTTCCCAAACATCACACTTGTCGGTTCCCTCTGTCCAGGCTGGAAGGAGTCTGCGAGAGACTGTGAAATATAGGCTGATGCCAACAATAAATCAAAGAGGTTATATGAGTACAATGAAAAATATGTTTTAGAGGGGGAAAATAACTGTACATGGAAAGCATCCATCCAAATGCACTCGAATAATCCCAAAATAGTACAGCAGGCTATTTAAACTTTCCAAAAATATTTAACTTCTCAGCTGACACCAAGCCCAAGACATTTTTAGCAATACAATGATGGGGACAGGGAGCTTGCAGAGGGCAATTTAAGATTGAAAACATTTCCTCATCCTGGAGGAACATCTGGGCGATTCATGGAGGGGAAGGCTACAATCAGCTGCTATTCCAGCAAGCGTGCCACAAAATGCCAGTCTGTTATATACTTTCCATGCAGATAGCAGGTTTGGAAGATCTAAATAGGACCTTCGGATGGGTTCCATTTTTAGTTTGCCAAGTGTTTCATGTCCCGTTCTCTGTACTCAAACAAAAAAGCAGTCAAATCCCTGGCTTTTTTCAGTCCCTTAAAATTTCAATTGTCTACTTTAACTGAACACATGTGAGCAATGTGGATTCTAGTCTTTTTTAGCTTCCCCCTTTTCCCACATGCAGCTTCCTTTTCGGTTTGCCTTTTGGCACAAATAATTCTATCCAGGTTGGCAGTCTAAAAGTTCCTCATTCTTGTTTGAAGGACAAGAAATATTTTGTGGTCTGGAGAAGGTCTGCATGGAAAGAAGAGCTTTCTGCTTTGAGCTGTCCTTTTGTGAACTCTGTTGGAGTGATTTATCACCCAGCGTTGTATAGGTGTCCGGTAGAAACCATGAGGATGCCACAGATATCATGACATCAACATGAATTAGATAACTTGCATGAGTTGAATCATTGACATCAATCTTGGCAGTACTGATGTGAAGTAGAGACAATCTTGCACAGCAATGCCATAGATTCAATGCACAACATCACCCAATAAAGAAGCAGCCTTTGTTGCAGAGAACAATGAAATAAGTAATGATAGCAAGGAGGTGGAGCAACCAAGTTAGGAAAATTCAAGAAAGTCATTTATGTTGAAGGAGTATGAGTTTGATAGGTGCCTAGCAGTGCTGATCCTGGGGATACCTTGGTCTTTGTTCCTGATATTGGTAGACCAGGACATGCCACCAATGATGTGTTTCCATGAGGATGACAAAAAAAGCAAATGGCTTTGCATTGAAAAAGGGTGAAACTTGAATTGTGCAGTCACAAGTGACTGTTGTCTTGCCTTTTTTAAACTTCCTTGCAGATGTCCTTCCATGCCATTTTCATCTTTTGGAGGTTATAGAGTAGTAACATATACTAAAGTTAATAACATAACTGGAATCCCCTTTGGGAGAATCCCTTTAGCAAAATAAACGTATAAAAATGTCTATGGAGATTCTCAGTTATCCAGGCCATGGGTGTCCCAAAGATGCTTTTTCAAAAGTAGACTTTCCTTGTTTTGCTTGAAGACTTCTCATCCCAGAAGCTTCTTCAGTTCTGACTGAACCGACTGAGTCAGAAGTGAAGAAGCTTCTTGGATGAGAAGCAAAACGTATTCAAGCAAAACAAAGAAATTCCAGTTGCCTTTTGAAACGCCACCTTTGGGATGAGCCAGAGGTGGGTTCCTACCGGTTCGGACCGGTTCAACCGAGTAGGTAGTAACTCGGCTGGACACGCATCTGAGCCAGTTTTATCGGTGGCCCCAGAAGCAATACCATCTTGTTTTTTGCTTCTGCGCATGTGCAGAAACAATTTTTTTTTACTTCTGAGCATGCACGCGTAGCACGCATCAAGCCCGGGCAACCCTGAAGCACATCCCTGAGCAAATTGACAGTAAAAGAAGCCAGAATCCACCCCTGGGACAAGCATACAAAGGATTAGGGAGTTTACCACGTTTAATTTAACCCATCTATTTGATGCCTTCAACTCAAATCTAGCAAATAACAAGATTGAAATTAGGCAATTTCCACCAAATTGAAATGCAGCCTTGGGTGAACATTCTGGGATCTGCAAAAATGGGTTTCAGGGGCTATATGCTACTCTTTCTGATTCAAAAGGGAATTGACATTTTAAAGGCTTGCAAATAATCAGGGATTAGAATGCCTTTGTTTGAGCACAGAAAATAAGGACATGGAGCACTTGACAAACTAAAAATGGAACCCATCTGAAGATCCTGTTTACATTTTCAAAAACCTACTATCTTCCTGGGCTGTACATGACAGAATAGCACTTTGTGGTGCAGCAGCTTTAACATATACCTGTATAAATGTAACAAATATGACCTAGAAAGGATATTCAGAATGCAGCATAGTTATATTTACCGTATATACTCGAGTATAGGCCGACCCGAATATAAGCCGAGGCACCTAATTTTACCACAAAAAACTGGAAAAGTTATTGACTCGAGTATAAGCCTAGGGTGGGAAATGCAGCAGCTACCGGTAAATTTCAAAAATAAAAATAGATACCAATAATGTTTTTGAATATTTATTTCAAAGAAAAACAGTAAACTAGCGGTGTATTCAATGAAATACTTCACTCACCTCATGATGCTGATGTCCCGCTGTGATGATGATGTCCCGTGCAGCCGCGGGAGCGATGTCCTGCCTCCTATGACACACGGCACAGTGATTCCTATCATTGGATCACTGTACCAGAGGAGGTGGGACATTGCTATGTGGCTGCTTGCCATAACAAGGAGGAGGTGGGACATCGTTGCAGAGCGGCAGGAGGGGGAGGAAGGGGAATCGTAAGACAGCCCTGCATTACATTAGAACGTGAGGAGGGGGGATGGTGCGGTGCGCGCTGCGCGGCAAACTGACACAGAGGGAGGGGAAACTCACAGGGGCACTGGGCCATTCACAAGTGTCACCCAGCGGCATGGCCCCGCCCCTTTTTCTCCTCCATTTCGGGCAAATTTTTCACTGACTCGAGTATAAGCCGAGGCGGCTTTTTTCAGCCCAAAAAGTGGGCTGAAAAACTAGGCTTATACTCGAGTATATACAGTACTTCTTCTCCCAGGGTAAGAATGTCCAAAACGGAAATACTTCCTTTTTTTTTTTAAATGTAAAGTTGCCTTCTCCTCAATATCCAATAACATTTAAATTCAATGTTTTAAGACTTCATCATCTTGAGGCTATTTCAGAAGTCTCTTCTTGCTTTATGTCCCTTTGTCCTTCAGCCTGTGGGGGTGTGCATGGCCACAATAAAGCTGCTCCTACAAAAGGCACAATTTTTTTAAAAAAGAAATGTTTCAAAAATCATTCCAAGATTGAATAAAACTTATGTCTCGCAGGGACATAAATCATGTAGCCAATGCAGCATATTTTAATTGTTGCATGAGAAATTTAAAATGTTAACAGATGTAGATCAGTGCAGCCCACCTAATCTCTTGCACATTATTTATTCACTTTCACACGGACATACGTAAATTCTGAAACACAAATGCAATTTTTCTAATTACTATCATTGAGGGAGAACAGAGAATTGGAAAACGTTTTTTTCTATTTAGATTGTTTCTGTAGTAACACATCTGGCCATGTAGTCCCCAGCCAGGGAATGCCAAACATTATAAAAGGGTGCAAATCATAATTGTTGTCTGTGAAAGGAGAAAGTGAACTAGAGGAAGGAGGTTCTGTCCAGATGTGTTTGATCAAGAAGAAGTTTATTCACCATTACTATCTTCACAACAGCATGGATGTTTCTTTTGAGTCGCTTGTATTTTTTTTTTAAAAAAGTAAGCTTTGGGAATGTTTAAATTTCAAAAATGTTTCAGATAGTTAGACTTACATGTTAATGCTGCTGCTTGTACAAACATAGCAACTCAGTTGTGATTGTTACCATTTGAGCATAAAACAATGACAGAAAAGCTTAGATGGTGGAATGAGCAAAAGCAGCCTGAACTTGGTCTGTTTCCTCTTTCAAAGAGCCTATTTTATAATCCATCTCTTCACATGCAAGATTAAGCAGGTGAAAAATGGGCAGAGCCTCAATCACAACATTGTGGCAGCCATCTTTGTTTTTTGACCCTGGATGCAGGGGTGGGCTGCTGCAGGTTCTCCTGGGTTCCCATAGCTAACATTATGACCGGTTCAGAGAATCTCCAAATCCCACCACTGGCTGGCCCCGCCCACCATGCCCCTCCCCTCCCAGGAGTCTCCATGCGGCCTGTTTTGGATGCAAGGTACATGCAGGGGCTGTGCGGAGGCTCGGGGGGGCAGCTACCAGGACGTTCTGGAAGGCAGGAAATGGACCTCCGGAGCCCAGGAGGGGTAGTTTTCACCCTCCCAGAGACGCAAGGAAAGCTCTGGAGCCTGGGGAAGTCAAAAACGATCCCCCCGCCAGGAGCTGGCTAGGCCACGCCCACCATAGCCACACCCACCCAACAACAGGGCAGAGAAGCCGTTGCTGAAATTTTTGAAGCCCACCCCTCCCTGGTTGCACAGCCTGTTGTTGATCAATCACAACTGCTTACACTGTTGAACTAGCTGTAGCTTCCAAATTGTCTTCCAGCTCAGGCCTTTTGCAAAAGTCCCACTATGAGTTGAGTTGTGAGTCAGTCAGTGTTCATCTGAGCAGCCTCCCAGTTATTGGAAGGGGAACAACTGGTGCACCAGCTGAACCTGTGCAAAAGCCGTCCTGGTTACAACTGCCACCAATTCATCCAGTAGTAGCAGGAACTGTAAATCCCAGGTTGTGTACCAATCTCAAATGTCCCAATATTCCTGACCCCCTGAAACAGCCTTAGGGTTGAGAAAAAGTCCCTTCCTTCTCATCCATCCCTGAATAGCCTTCAGATATTTGACAATATCACTTAACACAATCCAGAGAAGAATTGTAGAATTGTATACCATTCACATATTGATGATCTCACCTAGCAGTTTCCTTCAGATGTTGAATGGAAGGGGTTGTATTGAACCCTAAGGCATTCACAAGTAAACACACACACACACACACACACACACACACACTTGCAATCTTCCCCTGTCTCTCAGCACAAAGCAATCTCATAATGCGTTAATGCCCTTGAGGGACAGCAACTTGTTCTGCAGTAATTCCTGACATAGGCTGTTTCCAGTTTTACAAGAATCAGAACAAGCACAGGATTCTTACATTTTATGTATAAAACACTTCCAATTTGAATTATTTCGAAGCAATCCATTTCCCACGGCTACCAGCTAGGTTTAGATTCAATCCCTAATGAACATGTGATTCTTAGACTCCACTTTGTTTCATACCAGTGACCCTAATTTGCACAAGAGGTCACACCGCTGTGGCCCAGACATTTCCAGGTAGACTTTGCTGGATATTGGGCTGGGTGCCAGGGACCTGCAATCCAAACTATTCAGGCACCTTGTCAGGAGCATATAGCTGGTCCTAAGTGACTATTTTAGGTGGATAAATTGAAATCCAGTTTCTTTTCTCAAGAAGAATTCAGTATATTTTGTCCTTGCTTCTGAGATCAACCATTAAGAACTCAACTGCATCTATGTCTGTCTGTCTGTCTGTCTGTCTGTCTGTCTGTCTGACTGACTGACTGACTATCTATCCATCCATCTGTTTCTCTGCCTGCCTGCCTGCCTGCCTGCCTGCCTCTCTATCTATCTATCTATCTATCTATCTATCTATCTATCTATCTATCTATCTATCTATCATATATCTATCTATCATATATCTATCTATCTATCTATCTATCTATCTATCTATCTATCTATCTATCTATCTATCTATCTATCCAACCATCCATATTTATCTATCTATCTATCCATCCATCCATCCATCCATCCATCCATCCATCCATCCATCTATCATCTGTCTATTTATCATCTATCTAGCTCCCAATCTCTGGATGCCACACAGAAAATGCATGTAGATGAAAAAACATTTGAAAGGACTGAAAGTAATGGAGAACAATCCTTGTATCACACTGCATTGGGTGGCATGGGGGATGTTACCTTTTTTCTCTCTCACTTCAGAATGTAATATTAAAAATGAAGAAAAAAAGTAGAAAGCATGTATTTTGAGTTCTAAGATCAGAACTAGTCTTTCCTTCCTTCCTTCCTTCCTCCATCCTCCCCTTTCTTTCTTTCTTTCCTTCCTCCTTTTTTCTTTCCTTCTTTCCTTCCTTCCTTCCTTCCTTATTATTTCTATTGATTATGCAATTTTGTGCAATCAAGTCATTTTCAACTCCTAGCCACCATTCCTAATCTGTTCTTTCAAGTCTCCCATTGGTCACTGTTAGTCTTTCTCTTCTCTTTCCTCTGACCTTTTCCAGAGAGCTGGGTCTTTGCATAACATTTCTGAAGTAGCATAATTTGAGCCTGGCCATTTGTGCTTCAAGTGAAAGTGCTGGGTTGATTTATATAACAAGCCATCCCTTCGATTTTCTTAACTGGCCACAGTTTTCTCGGGAGTCTTCTCCAGCACCAAAGTTCAAAAGGCTTCAATTCCCTTCTTATCCTCCTTCTTCAATATTTCCATTAGAAAAGCAAAAATGTAATTACCTCTGATCCTTGCCAAAGTCACATCTCAGTGGCTGACGAAAATAAATTTCTGCTACTACTTTTTTCATTGTTGCATAGAAATTAGGACTGTAAAGACTCTAAAGCCATCCTGAGAATTTCCAAAATAGAACATCAGCTTGGGGAAAGCTAATTGACAAAGTGGAATGTATTTGAAGCAAACAGCATATCAGAAAATGGATTTTCCTAACTCTGGTACTAAAGCAGGAGTGTCAAACTGGATTTCATCGAGGGCTGGATCAACATTGTAGTTCTTCATGGGCTAGCAGGGTGAGGGGAGTGAGGAGGGGGGGAGACAGGACAGATACCTCCTGCAGCACCCTGCTGGCCAAAACGTGGCAAGGGGAGCTGTGTGCAGGTCCCTCACACCTCATGCCCTCTTGCAACACTCTGTGGGCCAAAAAAAAAACCAGGTCACACAGATGACTTGCGAGGCGGAGGTAGGTTGCAAATCCCGGGGCTACCAGTTCGCTCATGCTCGTGCGCGCGCACATGTGCAACACTTCTGTGCATGCAGAGAAGCATCCGGGCGGGTGGGCGGAGCATCATGCCACCGTCACTACCAGTTCGCCCAATCCAGGCCAAACCAGGAGCAACCCACCTCTGCTGTAAGGCCCCCACATGGCCCATTTTCGCCAGCATCCAGCAGCAATCTGCTGGGTGAAAATGGGCTGGCAGAGACCGTGCGGGGCCCATTTTAGCCAGCAGAGGCACCGCAGGATGGTCCTTTGATATTTCCAGGTCAGCCACATGGGCCAGAATTTGATACCCCTATACGAAAGTCTCTGAGTACAATCCTGTCTTCTTGAGAAGATCAACTAATTCCGATCTTGTGTGTTATCTCAGTAGCTGGGTTTAGATATTCCAGTGGGATAAGGCAGTCGACATGTCCAGTAGATTGTCCACTATCCCTAGACAGGACACGGTGACGGCTAACTTGACAAGCAGCAAGCTCATGTTCGACACCCAAGTGCTTCTGTGGGACAGGGTGAGCTCCTGTCCTTTGCTCCAGCTCCTCCTGGTGAGGGACGGTGACAGTGATGTCACCGGGTAAACCTTTCAACCCAGAAGTGCCTTGGTGCTCCCAACATGAGTGCGATGTGATCTATAGACACAGATTAAAAGAAAGGGCTTTGCATCTCAAATTGGTCCTTATTTAAAGGTTCTTCCTTCACGAAATATCATATACATACATTTCATTCCAAAGTTCAGACTAGGCCAAATAATTTCCTGACATTCTGCCAATCTACTTCCCCTCAAATTTTTGCTAAAGTCATGTCTGTAATACATTAAGCAGACACTGCAGACATGCATGATGCTGTATGCAGATCTTTTTTTCCAGCCTTTCCTATATGGAATTTACCCAGCAAACTCCTGAGTAATTATATTCAAATATATTGTTTTTGTGTCCTGATTCTTTGCTGGTACAAGCCATTGGAGAACTGGCTAAACAAATGTCAAACATTCTGGGAGATGATTGTGAGAAGCAAATATTACAATCCCCAAAGCTCACATCTCAAATTCGATTCCCAGCACATCCATCCTATAAATAGGAAAAGGAAATACCAGTCAGGTTCTCCAGGTACATTAAAAATATCTTAATGATGCACAACAAATTCCTGTTGCAATTGGAGGAAAAATTCTCCTATGATGACCCATTACTGGGTTCAAATGTTAACCTGTTCACATATTGCAACAAACCATGGTTTATCTATATATTATTATCATAATGGCCACAAAGATTTGTATTCACCACCTACATAGAAATAGACTTTTTTCTTTTGGTAAAACTGAGGAGTGGAAGTTTTCTAAAAGAGTTACGCAACTAACAGATGAAGCAATTCTCCTCTGTTTTTCTGCAATATTTATCAAACAGCAGCAGAACAATGTAAAACTGGAAAAAAGAAATTGGAAGCAAAAATAGGGGGTATTATTTCTCCTGTGAATAAAACTGGGGATGAGATTCAGACCATGGCTTAATTAAAATTGATGTTGGTTGCCAGCTGGCATATGAATCTTGATTTCCACCAGAAATGTTGCCAATCCTTTCAGGGAGACTTCCCAGACAGAACATTGCAGAGGAGATTGACCAAATATTTCTCACCAGAGAATAGAATGGATCCTGCAGATCATCTCGTCCAACCCAGTGCCCAATGCAGGATTCCATTACTACAGAACCTCCAAAGAGATGCTGATAGTTTATTGTTTGTGTTACTTCATTAAAATAAATCTTGGAATCCTCATGGACAACCATTTAAATATGAGCCAGCAGTGTGCAGCAGCTGCCAAAAAAACCAAGACAGTTCTAGGCTACGTAAACAGAGGGATAGAATCAAGATCACATGACGTGTTAATACCACTTTATAATGCCTTGGTAAGGCCACCTTTGGAATACTGCATCCAGTTTTGGTCGCCACGGTGTAGAAAAGATGTCGAGACTCTAGAAAGAGTGCAGAGAAGAGCAACAAAGATGATTAGGAGACTGGAGGCTAAAACATATGAAGAACGGTTGCAGGAACTGGATATGTCTAGTTTGATGAAAAGAAGGACTAGATGTGTCATGACAGCAGTGTTCTGAAATCTCAGGATCAGACACAAAGAAGAGAGAGTCAACCTATTCTCCAAAGCACCTGAGAGGGTAGATCAAGAAGCAATGGGTGGAAACTAATCAAGGAGAGAAGCATCTTAGAACTGAGGAGTAATTTCCTGACAGTTGGAACAATTAATCAATGGAACAACTTGCTTCCAGAAGTTGTGAATGCCCCAACACTTGATGTTTTTAAAAAGATGTTGGATAACCATTTGTCTGAAGTGGTGTAGGGTTTTCTGCAGGAGGTTGGACTAGAAGACTTCCAAGATCCCTTCCAACTCTGTTATTCTATTCAAAAAATGAACAAGTGACTCATTGGGCCATTGAAATATTATATTGCCATCTGACTTTTTTGGAACTGGTTAGGCAAGCTACATTGATTCCTGATTCCCCAAGATTCCTGTCATTGAAATAGAAGTAAGAACCTACCAGGTGGAGTCAAAAAGTCAAAATGGTGGACACAACTGTGTTACTGAAGCCCAAACCATTTTTCTCCACATGTATGCCTAAGAAGTGTTTTTTTTCTTATTAGACTCCTCTTTGGTGTGTGTATGTATATATGTATCATCATCAAACATGCAGCCTCTTCTGCATGTTTCCAACCAATACAGTCCTGAGCTTTCTTTTTCCAATTGGGTCCACAATATTTGCTGATGTTGTCAATTCATCTTGCTTTAGGTCTCTTTAAGTGGATGCTTTTTATCAAGTGGAATCCATTCTATGACTGCCTTGGTCCATCTGCCTTGGGAGGGGGTGTAGGTAGGTAGATAGGTAGATTAGTATACTGGGTGTAGGTTTGTGTGTGTTTCTAATGTTATAGATTTACATTTTTTACTTTCCATTGCAATACTTATTCAAGATTTGCAGTGTTGAAGTTTTAGTACATTTCCTCTGGCTCATTTGTTGTTATGTTTTCATTATTTACTCGCTCTGTTCCTTAGAAAACAAAAATTCTAAATCTTCCTTTGAACATTTACCTCTCCCAGTCCAGTTTATACATATAAAGAGATGTTTATATGACATGTTTATAAGAAAGCAACAAGGCAACAGTTAGTATCTTAATAGCGCATGAATGACCTGTTTGCAATTCACACATCTCACTAAAGCATCCAGTTAGGCTTTGTTTGTCCCTGGAATGATACGTTTTTTTTAATATGACTGATTCAATCTTTACTTTATGCAGATTTATCAAAAGTGCTATTTTAAGACAGGAAGAGGGGAAAACTCCCCAATAAAATGTAGCTGAACTTTGATCAAAGACCTCATAAATATTTTAAAGTAAATAGCTATATAATACTAAAAAGAAACAATAATGTAAACAACTTGTAATTTAAGGCAATCTAAGTTTATATTACATAATATAACCCATACTGCAAAGGTTTCTGTTTGAGATAAACACAAAGTTGGCAGAAATAGATCAGGATTTACTAGTATGTTCCTGGATTACAGGTCAGTGTTTCTTTTTTCTAATTTAAGCTCTTCTGTCATCCCACAATAGATGTGTGCTTGTCTATGCAAGTCATCTCATCCATATAACTCACAAAGGGCTAGAGGCTCTGGGGAAAAACATTCAGAGGTTCATTTAAAAAAAAAATTAAAATATATTTTGAAGACTGTCTTTATAAGAGACTATTAAATCCCGGCATTATTGTTTTTGACCTGCACAGATGTTATCCTACTTCTTTATATCTGACATCCTGAACTATTCTTTTAAAACTTGTTTAATATTAGGAATCATTCTACATAGTAAAACTTTTACATTGGAAAGAGGGTGTGAATCGATCAATCAATCAAATAAATAAATATCTTTTCATGACATTATTCTCACATGAGCTCACCTCAGATCGCAAGGATGTGTTTCTTGTAAAGCTAAAAGCATTTTTAAATTATCTGTGGGGTGATTTGATACAAAGAGTATTTTGGGCTTGAGAAGACTGCCAACTTCTTCCCTATGTAATAGAGCTCGAGAGTGTAATAATTGTATTAAACAGAAAAATAAATCTTCTGTTTAATAGATTTAAACCGGAAAATAAATAGCTCTAGAACTGAACAGTTTCACCTTGAATATTTGTGTCAAAGGTTCAGGAATGGTGAGAAGGCAGGATAAGGGCTCAGTTCCCTTTGGGGGTATGATTTCCATAAACAATGGTATTGTTTCTTCTCTTATCACACTCTTCTTATTTTTGATCCTGTGTCTTTACGTCCTGGCTGTTGTATTTCTCCTTTATCTGAGCCTTATTCTGTCTATGCCTGCTTTATGTCTAACTGGTGCAATGACCACAGATAAGAAGCTATACTGATAGCCTGGGAAAAGGTGTTAGATACAAAGAAGACTCCTATCAGATTCATCTCCTGGTGGGGATCTTTCCGATCCCAGCACCACTATAGAAACCCACGTGTTTCTACATGGACAGTTAATAAAAAGCTTTTGTGTTGTTAATCCCATATTGAGACTAAAAGGCCACTATGTGGTTGGACTTTCCTTTTCTTTCCCCTTCCCTTCCTCCTCTTCCCCTTCCTTCCTTCCTTCCTTCCTTCCTTCCTTCCTTCCTTCCTTCCTTCCTTGCTTCCTTCCTTCCTTCCTTCCTTCCCAGTTCCATTTAATTTATCTTTATCACTATAAAGTATGTGAGGGTGTTTTTTCCACTATAGAACTGTATTGAGTCAGTGTATGGTGGTGATGATATATTCAACTATTTAAAAAAAAACATTTTTTTAAAATCACCATAAGAATCTTGTATTGACTTTAGACAGCAAATACTAGAAGGGTAAGAAGAAGAAGAAGAAGCAAGTTCCTGAAAGATGGTTTTTTGCAGACATTCCATTACCAAACTGGGTAACATCATCAGTGGAGAGCGGATGAACTTTGTGGGCTGAGAAAGAAAGAGCTGAAACAATTCAGTCTACAGCAGATACAGTACATATATATTCTCAGTAGGACTCTGTCAGCCAAGCTCCTTGCCCAGATTCATGTGTTCTAGAGGGCTCGCTTCTGTCATCAATGCAAGATTCAAAAAGAAGTCTAATTAGTTGCTATTTTTGTGGTAAGGTCAGGTCCAGGTAGGTCCACCTAGCTCTAAAGAAAAGGTGCCAAATAATAATGAGTGACTAAATCTAGCAACTCTATGAATTTCCATTGTTCCTCTACAAGAAGGTGAGATCTCCTGGAATTCCCTCAGATTCTGTGTCATCATCCTAGCAAGAAGTCAATTATGGCAAGCATTAACAGCTTCTCTTTGCTTAAACTCAAACTCCGTTCTGAATTCATGCTGTCATCCATGTTGATCAAAATGATGCAGGAGGTTCTCTTTTTCCACCATTCCGAGGGATGGCTAATCCCACTACCCTCCCAAGCTGCTCTCCACTTTGGAAGAGCAAACTTACTAGAACATATATTGCTATATTTTGCCTCTATGGTTTCCTCTCTGCAACAAATAGGAGCTGAACAGAGAGAGAAAATCATAGAACCACAGAATTCTAGGCTGTCATTCTACTTGAAGCTAATTTATTGTTTTCTCTGTTTACAGCTGTGTCACTAAAACAGAAACAGATGACATGGAATTGGAAAGGGCTATTCATGCCCCCAGGTCCAATGCTCTCCTCAGTGAAGAAATCCAAATTAAAGATGCAGTTGGGTAATTTAACCTTTGGACCATTATCTCACTGGATAATTGGTTCCATCGTTAAACTGTTCTTACTGTTCGGGAATTTTATTCTAACATAAACTTGGAAGCTGAATCCATTATTTGATATTCTGTTTTATGTAATGAGGGAGGACATAGCTTGACCTTCCACAAGGTGTCCTTTCTGACAGCTAAATAAGTTTCCAGTCATCATATCCCAAGACTAACCATCTCTAGCAGCTTCCACCATCCTAGATAGATCCTTCTTGATCTTCTGCCCCCACCAATATCATCCTCATTACTCTCCCCTTGGCCTGTTCCAAATCCTCTGAACTGCGGTGCCGAAAATGGAACGTAGCAAAGATGTGATCAAGAATAGAGGTAAATTATATAATTGTTACCCTAAGGTTCTCCAACCTTTCTGAAGCAGGGGATGTTTCTAGACTTTTGAGAGTTATAAGTACCCTCACAAAATGGTTGCCCTGCTAGATGTGGCCAACCATAAAACAGTCATGTCCAAAGCACCGGCCTTCAGTCACTCACCCTTTTATTTGCAAATAATGTCTTTTGGATTTTTTGTGACAGCCAGGCACAACAATGAAAAGATTGCTAACCAAATGAGCGATGTTACAAGGCAAACCCTTTATTTACCTGCCTGTCAACTTTCAATGCGTGTACAAAAGTATTTTTGTTTGCATCATAACATAATGGTGTGTGTTATCTTGCCCAACAACCCCATAAGATGCCAAAAGCGTGGCAGCCCATTCTTCAAAACGCACCTTGGTTGGAAGAGCCAGACTTCATCCCATAAACAGAAACGAACCACTTATTCAAATTTGCAAGACAGCCAAGAATTGTTGACAAAGTAAACATAGAACCATAACTGCTGTACTGCAATTCCAGGGAAGTCCTATAGAAGGAGACAGTCTGAACCTACTTCCAAGTCATTTTCCTTCCTGCCAGATTTCTTTGCCCCATGCTTTGGACACCCATTATGTCCTTGATTTCATAGGGATGAGATTTGTTGTGCTACTGTTTTTCACTGTTTTTAACTCGCACAGGTACTCTGCGTTTGCAACAGGTTCGCTTCCCATCTGTGCTTCTAAGAATTAAACATAAAATTAAGCAGGGCAGGGAACTGGCAGGGGACAAGGGACATGTTAGCAGGGGCCATGTTGGACACCCAAGCATTACACTCTTTGTGGCTTGTAGCTAGAAGAAAATTAGACTAAAGGTCTGAAGCTTGGTACAGTCATCATCCAAAGAAATCCAAGCTCAAGGTAAGAGCAGGCAAGAAACTGATAAATGAGTTCTGTGGATTTTTTTTTAACAACAGAGAGTCATATGACACCCCTAAAGACTAACACATTTAAGATAAATAAGCATTTGGGGATTTCTATCCACTTCATTTATCACAATAAACTGTCCTTGCCATGCAGAGAAAAAAGGAACACTACAATTAATACTAAATAAGGGACTCTCTCAGTGGTGGGATTTTAAAAAAATTTAATACCGGTTCTGTGGATATGGCGTGGCTTGGTGGGCGTGGCAGGGGAAGGATACTGCAAAATCCCCATTTCCACCCAACAACCAGGCCAAGGCTAGCATAAAATCTCCATTCCCTCCCCACCCCACTAACCTGCTTTCCAGCTCCCTTCTCCTGTGCAGGGCAACAGAAGAAGACCCAGCCGATCAGCTGGGATTCACGAAGCAGTGAATAGATGGGGGAGCAGCCTGCCAGAGGTGGTATTTGCCGGTTCTCCGAACTACTCAAAATTTCTGCTACTGGTTCACCAGAACCAGTCAGAACTGGCTAAATACCACCTCTGGACTCTCTCCTTAAATAAAAGACAAAGCTAAATCCTGGATCTCCTAACAATGTCGGCTTAACTCATACAGTGAACTGTTTGTATTCCTTTCTTTTATTCTTCTCTGCAGCTTCCCTGTTTAGTAGAGACAATGGGTTCAGGGCTAAATCTCTTCTGCCCCCCCACCCCCCGAGGATAAGCACTTGTCTTTGCAAGTTGTTTTCTCCCCTAAAAGCTCACCTCTCCTCCTCCAGGAGTCGTGTCTCTCTCAGAAAAATCATTCTGAAACTTACCACTATGGAGGTATGTCCATATTTACTTATGCTATTCTGTGTGTAAGCTTCCTTCTTCTTGCATAGGGATTATTCTTCTTCGCTGATGACATAAAATTACTTAACACCACTGACAATGCAGCTGCCTTACAAAGCAACCTTGACTATGTGTCAGAATGGCCGCTGAATTGGCAACTCCAGATTTCAACTAACAAATGCTGTGTCTTACACATTGGCAACAAAAATCAGAACAAATATAAGCTTCTTCTCCAGCAACATTGTCCTGATAACTAGGGCATACAAAACCTTTGCCAGACCAGTTTTCGAATACAGCTTGTTTGCCTGGAATCCACACTGTATATCGCACATTAATATGATTGAGCGGGTCGAGAAGTATTTCACGAGAAGAGTACTCCACTCCTCTGCTCACAATAGACTCCCTTATGCCACCAGGCTCGAAATTTTGAGCTTGGACAATCTGGGACTGTGACAGCAGTGGTCGGACCTAAGCATAGTACACAAAATTGTCTGCTATAATGTCCTACCTGTAAATGACTACTTCAGCTTCAAGCACAATAATACACAGGCAAACAACCAATACAAACTCAAGGTAAACAGCTCTAAACTCAATTGCAGAAAATACAACTTCAGCAACAATTGTAGTGCTGTTCAATGCCTGGAATGCTCTACCCGACTCCCTCAAACACCCATAGCTTTAACCTTAAATTGTCTACAATGGACCTCACCTCATTCCTAAGAGGTCCATAAAGCACACCAGTATGCCTACCGTCCCTTTTCCTACTGTCTCCATTTACTTGCATTCATTTCCTTTGTTCATGTCCATACCAGCTATCCTGCACATGTATGACAAACAAACAAACAAACAAACAAATAAAAATGTGACCTACCAGGGCTGCCTACTGCCTCTCCAAGTATTTCCACCAACCCGACTGCCATTATTACAATCGTTCAGGTGGGATGAGTGTGAAAAGATATAGACTAGATACTTCAACGTTGTTCATTTTGTTGTTCTCCAAGTGACTGAATTCACACAATACAATCTACACACCTCTAACCACGGGAGAACAAAACACAGTAAGAGGCTATGCACAAATGAAGGGGGGGGGGAGTCATATTAACACTTAAAAGTCCTAGCTTGGTTCGTTCAACAGCTAAGACAATGATCGAGTTTCCAGAATGTACTGAAAAATCGGTTTCCCAATCTTTTAGCTATAATGCTTTGTACAAACCCAGTCATTGTGTTCAATTTCAATTGTCATAATCCCCCAGCCAGCTGTTGGTTGGGAAATTTTTGGCAATTAGTCTTACACATCTGGAGAGCACTAAGTTGAGGAAACCATGTGTGTGCGTGTGTGTGTGTGCGCGTGCATGCACACATGCGTGTCTCTGTGTGTGTGTATTTCAGTCTATAATTTCTTTATTAGTGTGCCATGCATTTTGTTTCAACACAGACATTTCATTACATTAAACAGATCTACATTCTAGGATGAAACTGGATTTCTCTGGAAGCTGAGAGTCAGAGTTTCTCAGGGTAGAGATGTCAGTTATATCAAAAGGCATACAGGCAAAGAAGGACGGCGGGGAAAGTCCATTAAAATAAGGGAAGGGGGGGAAATGTTGGAATTAAACAAGTATAAAGATGGAATTACAATTTCATGTTGACAGAGGTGAATCAGCTGTTTTTGTGACTTCTTCCTAATCCACAATGAATACTTTTATCTTGCCAAGCATGTTGTACATCCAAGGGGCCTTAAGCTGAATTCAGGCCTAAAGACTAGTTAAATCATCCTGAGGTGAGCTGGCTGTCTGAAAAATTTTGCCAAGTTTTGCCAGCAAGCCTGACAATTTCCATGTGGTAAAAAGGTAAAGGTTTTCCTCGCACATATGTCCTAGTCATTCTCGACTCTAGGGGGCAGTGTTCATCTCCATTTCAAAACTGAAGAGCCAGTGCTGTCCAAAGATGTCTCTGTGGTCATGTGTCCGTCATGAATAAATGCCAAAGGCGCACAAAATGCTGTTACCTTCCCACCAAAGGGGGTCCCTATTTTTCTACTTGCATTTTTATGTGCTTTCAAACTGCTAGTTTGGCAGAAGCTGGGACAAGTAACAGGAGCTCACTCCGTTACGTGGCACTAGGGATTCATACTGTCAAACTGCAGACCTTTCTGATCAACAAGCTTAGTGTCTTAGCCACTGAGCCACCGTGTCCCTTTCCATGTGGTTCATTAGTTAAAAAATAACAGAATGGTATATCCCTGATTTGCTATTGTGGACTGGTTCCACAACTGAAATCTCTGTGCATTTCCATTGTTGCATTAGCTAAGCCTATTCAGTATCACTAAGCCATAACAACACCCTCCCACAAACCAAGTGCACAATTGCTGTGTTTACATACAGAGATGATTGTAGGGAGGAATCAGAATTTACAAGATGGCAGATGTAATGTTGCAATCCAAGCCATGCCCACCAAGGGGTTGGGCTTTGATAACAATGACATACCTGCCATCTTGCGTATTATGAGTCACCCTGCAAAATCCTGATATTTATATAAAATGTTTTATCCAACCAAATGAATAGCCTATTTCACGCAACATATTAAGACAATGCCAAACCACCAACCTTTCAACTCCAATTTAATCTAGTCTGGGTTTTAGGAAACCAAATCCAGGATACGTCTGATGTATTGTTTTGGATTAGCATGCTATGTGAATCTAAGTGACTGTAGTGTAGAAGGGGTGCCAGAACCTGGTCTAGAATCCCTATGCAGCAATAAGCAAATTAACTCCAACCCCAGCATGAATTCTGTTGACCCTTATCTAACCTTGAGACAAGATAGGCAGCCTATAAATTTTATACATAAATAAATACCCCAATCCTTTTAGTTAAGAAGATTCCTGCGCATAATTGGACCTTCATGTGTGGACATGTTCTTTTGTTCTTCACCAGAGGTGGGTTCCTACCAGTTCGCACCTATTCGGTAGAACCGGTTCGTCAAATCTATGGAACCAGTTAGAAGAAGTTCCACCAGTGGACCCGGAAAGCAGGCCACACCTACAGAAGAGGTTCCAAAATTTTTTGAAATCCACCACTGGCAAGGATCTTGTAACTTGACAGCTTTAAGACTTGCATGCTTCAATGCCAGAGTTTCTGAATAGCTATTTGGACCGACCTAAATACTAATGCATAATTTCATATCCGGTCACATGGGCGGAAAACCACTCCCATCTGGTCACATGGGTGGCAAGCCACTCCCACAAAGGAGGCCACACCCACAGAGTAGATTCCAACAATTTTTGAAACCCACCACTGTTCTTCACATATAGTATTTTCAACAAATCATAGTTAACACAACTGTGATTAAACATGATGTTGTAACCGCCAATAGATGTCCTTATTCTGTATTGCTGCTGCAATCCTACACCATTTACCTAACAACAAATACTATTAAACTCAGTGACAAATATTTTGGCATAGAAATACACTGGTTTGCCACTGGATCACATCTGTAATTAGCTTTGGTTTCTCATCTTTTAAAAGGGTGAATAATAAAGATTCCTGCATGAAGCAAAGTAAATATGACCCAACAGCCTATTTTAAGTATACTCCTAATAATGATTTTTCTGTGATTTCCAGCACATTCTTCTGCAGGTCAATACACCTTCAAGCTTAGTATGAAGTGTGGTCTCAGGCATATTTACTTGGAAATGAGTTTATGGAAGAGTTTAGCTCAGTTTATTTGGTGGAGGTTTGTATTTGAGGCGTCAGCAGCAAAAACAGAGAGACAGATTTTTTGTTGGACCAAGTGTGTATTTTCAAGGGACCCAGAATGTAAAAATATAAGAATATAAAGAATAAAAAAGTCCAATATTTAATATTGCTTAGTTTCCAACCAAGTGCAGACCAGAAGAAGATGGGCCGTAGTCCTTTCCCCATCTTTATTCCCTTCCTACTAGCTGATATTAGGCACAATGCTCATCAACCTATAGGCATGAAACAATAATCAAGTCTACAAGCCATTCCTAGCCTGTTTTCCAGGAATGTTTTCTGCTCTCTTTTAAAACCACCTAAGTTAATATCTGTGCACACATCTGACGCTAGCAAACTTCACAGTTTAATTTAGGTTCTGCAAAGAATTCCTTCTTCTTTGCTTTCAGTCCTGAGTGTCTAGTAATGCTTCGAGTGCTCACACTGTGAGGAAGAAGAGCTTGGCTCCAAAAACATTTTCCATATCACCCAAGGCCCCTTCCATGGGCTCTTAAATAGCTTCCCTTCCTTCTTTTCCATCCCAGTTATCCTAAAAAGCCAGGCCTTTTAACCTTTTTGAAGGGGAGCCAATCTAATCGCCCTGCATCCTTCTAATTGGCTTCCTTGGCATCCTTCCCCATCTGTAGCATCATGTCTGACATGTGGTGACCAGGACTGTATACAGTTTCCAAACTGTAGCCTCACTATAAATTGCTATAACGGTATTTCTATGTTGGCAGGGTTTTTTTTTGTTGTTTCCAATGAAACACGGAGTTTTTCCACGTTCTTTACCTTTAGTCTTGCTGGATTTTCATTCAGCAAGAAGTTCTTAATTTATGGCGTTTTTCTTTTCTGGTTAGTCCCTATGGCTAGCTCAGACGATCCCACTGAGGTGCTGACATTTGGAGTAGTTTTCTGTATTTTTTTCCCCCAGAGGAGAAAGCCGTCTTAAAACAGAGTTAAGAGTTGTCTCCAAAAGCCAGCCGGATTCCCTTCTCTTTTGCCTCTTCCAAACACGTCCTTAAATCAAAAAGTCTAGGATCCTGCGCCAGTTTCTCTTGACCTGGGTCAATTCAACACACACACACACACACACACAGGTAAGGCACCGGCTCCGACAGGCTTAAACTCCGCCCTCCCGTCCCTTGCCCTCCCCAAATGCCCCGCTTCACCTTTCCTTCTCGGCTCCCCCCCCCCCACCTCCTACCTTTGCTACATCTCCAAACGCGGCACCCGCGGGGCGAGCAGCTTCTCCGTCCTCCTGGACAGCGACGCCACCGAGCGCACAAGCGGCTTCCAGCACGGTTGGAGGGGAGCCCGGGTCTCCACGCCCTCTGGGTTGTTCTCCGTCCCTCCTTCCCCGGCTGGGTTTGGAGATCTGCCCGTGACTCGCTCGCTCGCTTGCTTTCCCCCCGCAGCTCCTCCTTTGCTGGGCTCTTGCTGGCTGCGACGTCCCGATAGCGGCCAGCTTTATCGAGCCCTCGCAGCTTCTCGGCCGAACCAGGCGCCTCTTCCTGGAAGACGCGTGCAGTGGCGAGGCCGGGGACGAGAAGCATCTGCCTGCTGTCGCCGCCTCTGCTCCGCGCCTGTTGCTCCTTCTCCTCCCCTCCCACCTCGACCCCCTCCTAGGCTCGCGGGGAGGGGAGGCTGGGAAAACGTGGAGGTTTCCCTCGCGTGAGACCCGTTTGGGACGATCGGGGATCGGAGGTGCAGGTCCAACCTTCCTCCACTGTCCCTGTAGCAGCGCCATCTCCTTCCTCCCCAAAGCTGCTAACCAACCAGCCATCCCCCAGGGGGAAGCGCACCCTTGCAGCGGGAGATTCAGATTAACAGGGTTGGAAGGGACCTTGTAGGTCATCTAGTCAACCCCCCTTTAAACAGGCGGCTTTACACCATTTCTGACAGATGGCAGTCCAGTCCCTTCTTGAAAGCTCCCAGTGATGAAGCTCCCACAATTTCTGAAGGCAACTTCTGTTCCATCGGTGGATTGTTCTCCCCGTCAGAAAATTTCACCTTATTTCCAGGTTGAATCTCTCCTAGGTCAGTTTCCATCCATGATTCCTTGTCTGGCCTTCAGGTGCTTTGGAGAATAGCTTGACCCCCTCCTCTCTGTGGCAGCTCCCCAAATATTGGAAGACTGCAATCATGTCTCCCCTGATCCTTCGTCACTAGACTAGTCATGCCCAGTTCCTGCAACCGTTCTTCATATATTTTAGCCTCCAGTCCAGTGATGAAATTCAAAAAAATTTACTACCGGTTCTGTGGGCATGGCTTGGTGAACATGGTGTTGCTTGGTGGACGTGGCTTGGTGAGCATGGCAGGGGAAGGATACTGCAAAATCTCCATTCCCATCCCACTCTGGGGCCAGCCAGAGGTGGCATTTGCCAGTTCTCCAAACTATTCAAAATTTCTGCTATCAGTTCTCCAGAACCTGTCAGGACCTGCTGGATTTCACCCCTGCTCCAGTCCCCTAATCATCCTGGTTGCTCTTCTCTGCACTCTTTCTAGAGTCTCAACCTCTTGTTTATAGTGTGGTGACCAAAACTGGATGTAATATTCTAGGTGTTAAAATTGCTTGCACTTGCTAGTGGGTCTGGGGCAATTAAGACAAACTCCCAACTGTTTTAAGTCACTTTCCCCAAGAGCTGCAAGTCCAGATGCTGGTGTGTATCTTAGAGGCACGAGGCAGTAAAAAGAAAGACTAGATTGACAAGGGAGAGAAGATGGTTGAAACTGCCCACTGGGTGGGCTCTCATACACCTACAAAGGACATCAGGAAAGTGAAGGTGGGAAATCTGTCTCCCCTGGAAAGTCCTGGATTCCAGTTAGTGTGGGACAGGGTGACTAGAGTTCTCATTTGCTCCTAGAGTTTTGACCAGCCAGCATTAAGTGTCTCTTTGACAACATTTGTGTGATCTAAGCCTTCTGCTGCTCCGATATAAACTCCAATTTGGAGGAGAGGTGGAAAGAACAAACTATCCTCCATTGTACGGTCTTCTCCCCCTTGCTGCATTTTAGCTGTACTGTATGCCAGCGGCCACCAACTGGTGGTCCATGCACCACTGGTAGTCCACAAGAAAATTTTGGTGGTCCACAGAAAAATTATTTGCATTTTTTATATTGCACTAAATCAGGAGTCCTCAAACTACGGCCTCTGGGTCAGATACGTTCAATAAACATTTGTGTTGCTGCATAGAGTCTCCTCCTTCGGGGTCTTTTTGTGTGGGTTGGAGGGGGGAGAAATTCTGACTTGGGGTCTGCTTCACTCTCCTGGTGCAGGACTTTGGGTAAAGGCTGGAGGGAAGTGCCCCTGGTGGCAAAGAGCCAGAGGGCCTCATTCCAGTGGGATTGCATCTTGGCCTGGAACTGGCTGACCATCTCAGCCCCCTGAGCCTCTAGGAGTCAGTACTTGGCCTTGCACTCCCACAGGTCTTCTCTCTGCTTGGAAAGCCTATGCTCGTAGTCCTCAGTGAGGTGCTTCTGCTGAGCCTCCTTCTTGGCCAGACCCCATTTGAACTAAGCCAGCTGTTTTGCCAACAAAACAGCTCGTGGTGGCTGTTTAACTCCAACAACTGCTTCCTTTTGGGGCCCTAAATAGCCCAGGTGTGCTGTTGAGGAGTGGCTGGGAGAGGAGGGGCGAGGCTGGCGAGGTGTCCCTTGACGTGAGTGACATTGAGTTGGCCACACCCACCCAGTCATATGACCACCTAGCCATGCTCACCCAGCCAGTCATTAGGCAGATCATATTAGTGGTCTGTGGGATTTAAAATTATGAATTTAGTGGTCCCTGAGGTCCGAAAGGTTGGTGACCCTTGCTCTAGGCCGAATGCAAACTGTGCAAACTCTTAACAAGCATTGGAGAGGGACACAACTCCCCGGGTCCTTGAAGGGCAAATTCCAGCATCTGCAGGAAATCAAAGAGAATCGATGATGGGTGCTGCAGTTCAGCAGCTTGGAAAGCTAAGCCTTCCATATCACAGACCTAGAGGGAAAAGGCACAGTTGGGGATGGTACTGTAATTTTTAAAAAAAAGTCAAGATAGTAACTGTGATGGTGCAATCAAAGCTCTGCCTGCTTTATATCACACCTTATGGACACCTCTATTGGGAGAGAGAATAGAGTGGAATAGAATTCTTTATTGGCCAAGCATGATGGGACACACAAGGAATTTGTCTTTGGTGCATATGCTCTCAGTGTACATAAAAAGACAAGATACATTCATCAAGAATCATAAGGTGCAACATTTAATGATAGTCACAGGGTACAAATAAGCAATCAAATCATACTAGGAAACAATCAATATAAATCGTAAGAATACAAGCATACAGACGCTGGTTTTCCCTTGGTTCTGATGCTGATCATTGCTTGAAAAGATTAGATGAGGCTTCTTGTCAGAACAAGAGCTTTGATAGATTTCTCCAGGGTTTGATTTGCTCTATCATTTTCAAATATACAGGCTGACTTCTTCATAAAATCATGGGGATCCCTTATCCAACCAATCACATCAATTCGTGGCACGACAAAACTGCGCTCCACTAAACCGCGTCGCTGACGTCATCAGCAGAGCGACAACAGCGACCGCGGAGAAAAAAGGGCACTTTAAATAGCGCTTTGAAAGAAAGCCGATTCAAGTTAAGGTAAGGGTTAGGTTTAGGGTTAGATTTAGGGTTAGGTTAAGGGTTAGGATTAGGTTTAGGGTTAGGTTAAGGGTTAGGGTTAGGTTAAGGGTTAGGATTAGGTTTAGCGTTAGGTTAAGGGTTAGGTTTAGGATTAGGTTTAGGGGGTTTAGGTTTAGGTTTAGGGGTTAATTTTAGCTTTAGCGTTTACAGCGTGCTTTTTTCGTTGCGCTGTGATGACGTCAGCTACGTGGTTTCGTCGAGCGCGCTTTAGTCGAACGCGGTTTTGTGGTGGAACCGTATCAATTTATTAGACCAATTGCAGATATACAGAACAGCGTGCAAACTTTTGTATTTCTTCATGTAGAAATAATTGCTGGGTAATTGCAGAATAACAGTCATGTTTTGAGTGGACTTTTGAGAGCACCTAAGAAGTGGATTTCTCTGAGCTGAGAAATGACTTTTGTTGCACTCTATTCCAATTTGATGGGCCAAAGCAATTCACACATACCTGTTGTCCCCACCTCAGTTTTCCCAGCAAAGCCAGCTCAGGTCATTTCACACATTTAAATAGTCACCTGTCCCTCCTGTAATCGACATTGTCACTAGTTGGACGTAGGGTTCAGCAAATTTTCACCAGAGTTATTGAGGTTTGACAATGCCCCCTTGTGATTGCCATTCTATAAATGCAGCATTTTAACTGCTCAGTGCAACATGTATCAGAACAGTCTTGTATTCACATGAATTCATGAACTCACATGAATTCAATTCACTGGAAAGATCATCGCTCATCATGCCATATGGAGTTTATTAAGTTGATAATCTAAACATTGGAGGAATATATTCTAATGTTTCATCTGTAAAAAATCAATAATAATAATTCAGGTTGAAGCATGCAAGTATCTGACATTTTATAGTTGTGTAAAAGTGTAACTTATCCAAGCATGGGTAAGTTTAAAATGTGATTAGTCAAGAATGTGTGTAAAGAGAAACTTGCTAAAGACCAAACGGAATGGTGGAAACATGAGTACCTGGGCCATACACTGCTGGAATTATTAACTGAACACAAGCTGAACAGAATAGTTTGGACCAAAACAACAAGAAAACTGATGACTATTTGCTATGGATTATATCCCCATAGTGATATTGACAGAGTATATCTGCCCTGCACAAATGGAAGCGGAGGTTTACTTAAGTTCAAACAAATTGTTGAAGCAAAAAAGTATACATTGATTGATTATATAAAAGACAGCCAAAAACTGGAAGTTGCAAGTTAAAAACTGAAAATTACTGAATATATAGGAAGCAAAACATGAATATTGAAATAATTTAATATAAATAAGAATAGAATGCTTGCAAGGAAAAAATATTGCATGGTGAATTTCTACAAAATTGTAGCATGCAGGGAAAGTACCTAAAAATAAAATGGCAATGGTTTACACCTGAAACATTAAAAAAATAAACTGAAGGCTTGATTTTGGCTGCATACAAGCAAACTGTTCAAACTAATGCAATCAATTAAAAAATAATCCAATGATTCAAAGTGCAGTTTGTAAAAAGAAACAGAAGAAACACTCATCTCATGCTTGATTACATGAAAGATTATAAACAATGACATAACACAGCTGCCAAATTTATTCACTGGAACATCTGTAAAAAATATCATTTGCCAATGATGAAAAATTGATAGCAATACAGATTTGAAAAAGTAGTTGAAAATGAGCATGCTAAAATATTGTGAGATTTCTGAATACAAACTCATAAAGTCTTGGCTGATAACACATCATATTTAATTCTGGTTGAAAAGGAGAACATATGGAGAATTTATGTGGCAATAATAACGGATAGAAGACAAAGAATTGGAGAAGATCGCAAAGAATAGCCATGGTGATCCCATGTTTTTGGCCCAGTAGATTCCATGTCAAACAATCTTGGATAGTATTTAGAAAATCTGCATATTGATAAAAAAATTCCCATCTGTCGATTATAAAAGGCCTCACTGCTTGGATACACTTGGATATAGCACATATATTATGCCAATACATTATGACATCTTAGCATTTGATCTATGAAGGCCAACATCAACTAAAGAACTGGCAACTGTAATTTCACATAATATTAACATCTTAGCATCTTAACTTTAAACGATCAACTGCTCCTCTAATTTTCCTTCTCCCTTTTCCCTTTTCTACACAAATCCTACTCTTAATGAATCTGTCCCTCATTCAAAATTCACCCCACCCCTTTCTGGGCTCTTTATATAACTGCTGCTTAAATTTCTTAATTTGGGGAGAAAGTGTGTAAGCAAGAGCTGTAACATCAATTTTTTAAATGTAACAGAACCTGTTGCTGCCATCCATCGACAGCAATTTATCATTACAGTTTCTCAGTTCATGCAACATTTAAGTTTATTCTGTTTTCCACGTATATCATACTCTTCCATGGGATGCATATCAGAGGTGGGTTGCTCCTTGTTCGACCCGGTTCGGCCAAACTGGTAGTGGCTGTGGCAGAAGACTCTGTACACCCGCCCAGATGCTTCTGCATATGCACAGAAGTTCTGCACATGCTCAGAAGTGTTGTGTGCACACACAAGCGCACACGAGCAAACCAGTAATAAACCAGTTAGCAACCCACCACTGGTGCATATGTATATAATTTTTTTAAAAGTGGAAATACAAATATGTTTTTAAGAAGAGGTGCTAAACCTCCTTGCACTTTGCTTCAGTTCTGAAATTATTCTCTAATGGAGGAAGTCCCAGAAGATTCATTAGGTTTTACTTATGTGAATACATGAATGAAATCATTATCACCATCTCAAATACAGAGGAATGGGAAGAATAGATTAATAACTTAGTTGACTTTGGGGTATATTAATAGCTTGATTGGCTTTTAGTATTAATGTATCTCTCTTTGGAAACGGGGTTAGAATAGAGGATTATTTGCTATTCTGCTTCAGTAGAAAAACATTTTGACCGAACCCAAAGAGAAAAAAGAAGATGAATTATTCTGGTCATCTCTTTGAACAGCCAAAAAAGTGTTGAAAACACTGTTGATAAATATAAGAATGTGACCCCAACTGTGATGATTGCAACATGCAGGGAACAGTGTGCAGTTTCAATCGCTTCCTTATTTCTCTAAAAAAAAAAATCCACTTTTTTCCCATGCTTCTATATCAAGTACTTCTGGCTTCTATGTACTGCCATGTGCAATGCATTTCACAGTTGTACTGCTATCAATTTCATTTGAGAGGTGCTGTTTTGGGAAGGTGTGTGTTGACAAATCAAGCTGAAACTTTTCTGCAGGCATCATAAAACTGATCAGAAAGTTTTCTCACAGAAAAAAATGTGAGAAAAAAAGATTGTGAAATCTGTTGGAGAAAAGACAAAGCATTAAGGAAACAGCGGGAGGGAGGGACGATAATCTGCACGCTTACCCAAGCAGGAAATTATAGCTATAAAAAACCCATATATAGCAGCAACAGGAGTCTTAAATACTAAGAATATTACTAGCCTCATGGCCACCAGTTTCAAAAGCTTTATTCAGACAACCTGATTACAGAATTAAGACATTTTCTGGGTTTGCATATTCCTGTAGACTATAAACAAATCAAAGAGAGTTTTAAGTCCATATACCAGATAGGAAGCCACAAAAAATAACTATGGTTAACCCTAAACAAGCCTGGCATGTTGAGGGAATTCACCGAAGATGCATTAAATAAATAATATTTTCTTGTTGAACAAACCTAACCACCTAACCATGTTGGAGGTGGCAAATGCTGGTTTAAACTGCCATTTCTTCATCAAGCTCTATTTTATTCCACCAAAATGGTGAAAATTGTTAGCATAACCACAACCACAAAGTTGGCTTGAAACTCAACATTAAGAAAACTAAGATCATGGTATCTGGCCCTCTCAATTTATAGCAAATAGATAGGGAAGAAATGGAGGTAGTGACAGATTTTGTTTTCCTGGGCTCCAAGATCATCGCAGATGGGGACTGCAAATTAAAAGACGTTTGATCCTGGGGAGGAAAGCTATGGCAAATCTAGATAGCATACTAAAAAGCAGAGACATCACCCTGACAACAAAAGTGTGTATAGTCAAGGCTATGGTTTTTCCAGTTGCAATGTATGGCTGTGAAAGTTGGACCATAAGAAAGGCTGAGCGCCAAAGAATTGAGGCCTTTGAACTATGGTGCTGGAGAAGATTCCTGCGAGTCCCTTGGACCCCAAGGGACGATCAAACCGGTCAGTCCTAGAGGAGATCAATCCTGACTGCTCTCTAGAAGGCCAGATCCTGAAGAGGAAACTCAAATACTTTGGCCACCTAATGAGAAGGAAGGACTCACTGGAGAAGAGAATATGCTGGGAACGATTGAGGGCAAAAGAAGAATGGGACGACAGAAAATGAGGTGGCTGGATGGAGTCACCGAAGCAGTCAGCGTGAGCTTAAATGGACTCCAGAAGATGGTAGAGGGCAGGAAGGCCTGGAGGAATGTTGTCCATGGGGTCGCGATGGGTCAGACATGACTTTGCAACTAACAACAACAACAAACCACAACTTGCTGGGATTATATAAAAATACTCTATTTATTGTTCTCCGTGCACACTTCTTGTGTCAATTTGATAGCCTTGCCTTTTTTCCACAATAAATGTCTGGCTTCTTAGAATGTATGGTTTCCAGTTGTTTCTGGTGTGAATTTGGCCTTGTTGCTGTTCTTGCACTCATCACAAAATATCTCTTTATGATCTATAACTTGGAACTATCTTCCTCTGGCATAGTTCTGAATTGCTGCTTTATGGCATTCATTATTTTAATGGCCTCCGTTGGTTGTGCATTCTCGGGAAGGGCAGCTACAATACTGAGCTATACATTTTTCAGATTCAAGCTGGTATTTGGATCAATCAATCAATTATTAATTTAAGAAACAAGCAAGCCGAATTCTATAATGCACTGAATATTTGGGGAAACAAAACTGTATATTATTGTTCCTGGCTGATTTTTCCACATTTGGAATCTGCTTTTTTAAAAGCTGCATGCGTTCTGTTAAGGGCCTGAGCAAGCTCTGAATTTCATCACTAAGGGGCTTTAAAAACTTTGATCAGAACATATTTTAGAGCATGTTTGAGCAATCTGAGGATAAAACATTCAGCAAGTTTTATTAAAATTAACAAAGCAACACAGGTCACTAATAGGTTATTGGCTTTTTAAGATAGAGTTAAATTTAAGCCTTAGCAACTCTGTACAAACCCTACATTTCAGAAGGCACACCCCTAAAAGTAATAAACAATATCAGAATATTTGGGAAGTATTTTTCTAGCTTTCAACCATTGGGTGCCAAATTGAACCAGCTGTGAAAAAACTGTAGCTTCCAGCTCATCTTGAGCTACAACCCAGATCCGTCCTCACTAACTAATCAGATAAGATTTGTAAGGGAATCTTTGATCCTTTCTAAACTAGTTTATCGCAGATGTTTCATTACACATCAATATAATGATTCTGATAATGGCTACTATGGATCTGAAGCAAGTTTTGGAGGAAGGAAAGAGCATATTATGCCTTATTTCCAGGCTCCGGAAATATCTGAAGTAGAAAAAGTAGCTTTTGTAGACATATTCCAATGACTAATACAGTGGGGCAGCCTTTGTCGATTTGTATTCTTCAATTATCCAGAACTTCACTATTCATGATCTTTCAGACAACAGTGAGCTTGGTCATGCTGTCTGTCCATCATAAGGTAAACTCCAATTCATGATGATTATAGTCCTATGGTTGCCATATCCATAGCTGCAAAAATATTTTCATTTCAACCAATTTAAGAGGGAGGAAGAATATAGGCCTATGTTGAGTTTCAAGTGCTCTTTGGGTCACAAAAATGACTATATAACTCAATTGTATGGAATCAGGTAGACAAATTCTGAATAGAATAGAATAGAATAGAATAGAATAGAATAGAATAGAATAGAATAGAATAGAATAGAATAGAATAGAAGGGACCTTGGAGGTTTTTTAGTCTAACACCCTGTTCAGGCAGGAAACCCTGTACTATTTCAGACATATGGTTGTCTAATTTCTTCTTAAAACTAAAAACTTCTGGAGGCAAGTTGTTCCACTGGTTAATTGTTCTGTCAGCAAATTTCTCCTTAATTCTAAGTTGCTTCTCTGCTTGATTAGTTTCCACCCATTGCTTCTTGTCCTGCCCTCAGGTGCTTTGGAGAATTGATTTCCTTTTCTTTGTGGCAACCCCTGAGATATTGGAATACTATTATGTCACCCCTAGTCCTTCTTTTCATCAGACTAGACATACCCAATTCTAGCAACCGTTCTTTATGTGTTTTAGCCTCCTAATCATCTTTGTTGCTCTCCTCTGCATTCTTTCTAGAGTCTCCACATCTTTTTTACATTGTGGCAACCAAAACTGGATGCAGTATTCCAAGTGTGGCCCTACCAAGGCATTACAAAGTGGTATTATGTTTGGGGTATTTAGAGGGGAAGCAATGTTATGATGCAAAATGGATGGGGTTATGCAATTCACAGTGTTTATTTTTTCCTCAACTATTTTTATGGTGTTACTACAGATTTGATAGGTTCCATGTCTCAGCATGGCAGAAAGCAATTTTACTGATTTCCTGAAATTATATTTGGACTCTGGGAAGCACAAAGTCAAGGGTTCAAGGGTCTTATGGGCTCTAGGAACTGAAATTTTGCCCACTTCTGAAATAAACGAAGGATTGATCAACAATGTACACTTTAGTCACCAGTGGAGGGCACTATTGTATTTCAAACAATAATGATAATCGTGTTTACATTGTAATAAATATAATTTGGTGAGTTTTTCTCCCATCAAGATGTGGGGTGTTTTTCTTCCTCCCTGCATAACTAATTATGTACAAAGAGCAAGGCATTGTCCATCTGCTTCCACTCAAGAACTCTGGTGCCACTCAAGTGGTTTTCTCGAAAAATAAAAGCTATTTCCAAAAGTCTGTGGCGTCCAAACAAAGACTCTGTGGTTAAATTCATAAAAAATGCTGCTCATAGATCTTGGGATTTAAATCCCAGCCACAGTAAGTGAACCAAGCAAAACATCATCATTATTCTCATGACAGTATAATATTAAAATAATAAATAGTGATTTTATATGTGTTGTGTATGTGTTTTCATAGATTTTCATGGGTGTAGGTATACTGATCTTGTTGCATTCGAGTCTTTTCCCATGTAAGATTGAGATTGTCTTGGCAACGTTTCGACGAGGTCTCACTCGCCATCCTCACACTGGTATTTTCGGCTTAAAGCAAAAGACAGCAGCTCCGACTACGCTTTAAGCAAAAAACACCAGCCTGAAGATGGCGAGTGAGACCTCGCCGAAACATTGCCAAGACAATCTCAATCTTACAAGGGAAAAGACCCTTAACTTTTTTTAAAAGAAGGCTGTTTTTGAAGCTTAACTTCATACCTTAGCTCAACATCGCTTGTGAGAATAATCCGATTTTGACTCTCTATAAAAAACAACAAAAAATAAATGCAAACTAAAGCCCACACTGTTAAAGAATTAAATTACATGATTGTTTTACCTTACCTGCTGCTTCATATAGCAGCCAGCTTTATAGAATAACTAGCTAGATACCCGTGCTTCACAATGAAGTTATGTGATTGGGCAATGCAGGAGAAATCTGGTTCACAATCTGTTGGCTCAGTGGTGGTTGGTGATTGAAACACATAAGGAAATATCGCTTCCATCACCTTGAGCCCAGAAGTGGTTCCATAGGGGGAAGGCGTAGACATTTTGGTGAGGTACCAACTTTTAGTACTGTAAGAGGCCCCAGGCCGCTCCTGAGTGAAGGAGTGGAACATCTGCCAGTTTGAACTGAGGTAACGGAATGTGAGGCAATTGGAAGTTGGAGCAGAGTTCTTTTCAGGTGGGGAGGGGGAGTAGAACTTCTTAGCATCAGAGCATGTTAATAACTGTATAAGAAATACTAATGATCTGATGGTCATTTTGAAAAATCCTTTCTCAGTGAGCACCTAGAAGCCAAGAGAAACATATGTGCCAAATTTCAAATTTGTAGGCTTTACAGTTCTGAAGATTTCATGATGGGTGAGTGGTATTTGGCTTTTATATTTATAGATTAGTGAATGAACTACACAGCTATTCTTCTTTAATAAACACCATTATTACAGAGAAAATGGATGCTACTCTATTCCTCATGACCACAATTATATCAGCTATATTATTCCAATTTTTAAATACAGGTAGTCCTTGAATTGTAATCATAACTGGTACCAGAATTTCCACCAGCAAGCAAGACCGTTGTTAAGTGAATTATACCAGATTTTACAACCTTTTTGCCATAATTGTTGAGCACATCACTGCAGTTATTAAGCAAATTGTATGATAATTAAACAAATTCATCTCCCCTTATTACAAACTTTGCTTGTAAGAAGCCAGCTAGGAACAGTGGTGGGATCCTGCTGGTTTAACAACTGGTTCAATGATCGCGCGCGCCTGACACGTGCTGAGTGCATGTGCACAATTTTAAGAAAACATACTTTCCGCGTTACTGCTGGGGAGTAACACAGCTGAAGCGCAGTAATCCATTCTGTCGCGCAAATCAGCTGAGGAGATATAGGTCAGTGAAGCACAGGGGCGGGAGGGCAGGCCCACCTGATCGTTGGAGTTACTGGTTCTCCCGAATCAGTCCGAACTGGTAAAATTCCATCCATGGCTAAGATGTCTGCAGATGATGATCTCATGACCCTGGCTTGCCGCTACCATCATAAACACATGCCAATTGCCAAGAGCCTGAATTTTAACTATGTGACCATGGAGATGCTGTGACGGTCATAAGTATAAGGATCAGTCATAAATCACTTTTTTTCTAGTTTGTTTATAATTTCAGAGGAACATTAAACAAATGGTTATAAGTTGACCATTTGTAATACCTTTTTTAAAATAAAGATTTCATCCTGGTAAATCATTTGAATATCCCATCAGCCTGTATAAAAAATACATAGTACTCTCTGTGGTGTTTTTGCCCCAATGTCCTAGGATAGTTAAATAAAAATTGCCATTTATTTTATTTTATCTGTTGTGCGGGCTTCCAAACTTTGTATTGGCTTTGAAGATAGTTGCTGCAAGACAATTCTTCTTTCCGTGCAATTTTGGCTTTGCAGCATTGGGCAGTGATTAAAGCCACAAGTCTTTAGGTGCCTGACAGAAAACAAAATACATTCCATCTTTAATTGACCGCTGAAGCTCTTATCAGATATACATCAACTCAGGCACAAGAAGGTTGAGTTAAGAGAAGCAGACTCTCTTCATCTGCATTACCCACTGCAGAATTAAAGCATGAGCCATCAGGAATTTCCAAAATTCAGGCCTCACCATGAGCTGGGCGGAGACCTGGAATCAATCACTGAATGTCCACACCTCAACAGAACCTTCCATTATTCATTTTGGTTAGACAAACAGTTTTTTTTTTAAATCATGTCTTCCCCACCTCCCACATGAATAGGACAAGCCTGAATAAAACTATTTACATTTCCAACAAAGCCCCAAGATTGAGTTGTTACAATGTAATGCAGGGATGTCAAACTTGCGGTGTCATGGTGGCATCACGCGACGCATTGGGACTTTTTCCCCTTCGCTAAACTGGGCATGGGTGTGGCCAGTGCGTGACATATTCAGCCCGCGGGTCGGGAGTTTAACAGCCCTGGTGTAATGTAGAAAATTAAAATGGTGGCTCTATCTCATTGCTAGTTGCTACTTACCAGTAAATCCCTAATGTGGGATTTAAGTGTGTCCATGAGGTGTGTCCTCATTTAAGTGTGTCCATGAAGTGTGTCCATGAGGAATTCACTGAGGTTAGGAGATCCAATAACAATCACTTCTTTGAAACTGGAAAAGCAGTTTTCCTCCTATCTGGATGCATGCTGAAACAAAGAAATTCAATACCAAAAATGTAAACATAACACAGGCTTTAGCACACCTCCCAATGTTGCACCTCCCAGGTGTGCACCAATATGTTGTAATATGTTGGATTATGGACTCCTGGCAATTCACCAGTAAATTTTACAAACACGTAATCCATTAAAGTGTAAATAAAATTAATAATCCTTTCTTAGATGACCACATAACTTATTTCTTTATTCATTGTGTAGGATCACTCATCTCATATATATGACTCCAGGAGTCTAAACCACTAAAATAAAAACTAAATAAAACAGTCAACATTGAAAAATAACTTTGATAGGGTAAAAATAGCTGTTGAGAACATTCATAACATTGTTGGGGTCCTTGGTACTTTCTGAGCCAGGTGGTTTCTTGCAGGCATTTCATTACCAAACTAGGTAACATCATCATGAAACAACTGCAAGAAAAACACAAAGCTCAGAGAGCACCAAAGACCCCACATTTATATCCTGAGCTACAAATTTTCTCTTCTATCAGTATTCATAACATTCTACACTCAAGTCAAGACTCATGAAAATGGTCTACTTGTATTCCCAAGGCTCCTGGTAGAATGGTAGATCCAAGATTTTAATGCCTTGGAAAAGACCAGCAAAGTCGGGACAAGTCTAATCTCACAGGAAAATGTTACTTCAGACGATGGGTGTTATGGCAGAAAAGGGTCTCTTCCTGGATGCTGCCTGGTGGGACTCTCTAGCGCAATGGTTCTCAATCTATTCTTCACAATAGATCCCCTTTAAATACCTTTTGTGGCCATGAACCACTTACCCCAAGACTTAACTCCAGATTTAAATCATAACTTTTTTCAAGTCTTTGTGAACCGTCTGTGACAACATCATGGCCTCACCCGAGGTTGTGACCACAAGTTGAGAAGCACTGCTCTAGTGGACAGGATCTCCTCCGCTGTTGAATCTAACAAGATACCAATGGGGAGAAGTGGTGTCAGGCGTGCCTCGTTCAGTATCCAAGAAAGAAACACACACATACACCCCACTCCATTTGAATGAAGAAAAGGGTACTTTTACTGGATATGAAATGAGAACAGTTAAAGTGAAGCAAGATTTGAAGCAAAAAAGCACGAACATGTACATATCAAACGTTTGCCCAAGACCCTCCCCCAGTTATCCCAACCCAATGTCCAATCTACAACTCCCAAAAGTGGCATGTGGGGCGCATCTTCAAGTAGCCTCATTCAGCTGGTATGCAGAGACGGTTACCTTGGCTAAGCCCAAACACAAGCCATCAGCATGGGCAGATGATGGTGAGAATAAACCTCCCTTCATGATAACTCCTCCAGTACCTAGTAATTCCTCTCCCAATACCATTAGCCCCCACCCACCCCTGTTACTATGGCAGCCAATAGCAAGCAAACAAAATAGAGGCTGACAGGTGTAAGTAAGTAATCTATAAGTACTCAACAATAAATAATGTATCACAGAGCAGCAATATCAGCTCACTAATCAATAAGAAACATAGATAACATCAGCTCATTTTCCATGTGCTTCCCGGGAGAACTCCATGGTCAATAACTTTCAAAATAATAACATGGAATTAAGTTTTATCTTCGGAGGAAGGCTGATCCACAGAGCAAATATACCCAATAAAGCCCTATTCACCTCACAGAAGTGAAGGAACAATAGCATTTCATCCCTGAACCCATGCATCAATTGAGTGGGTTCCAACAGAAGAGTATCAGGCCCATAAACCCCATTGTTAGTCCTCTCCCGAGCATCTAATCTCAGCTCTGGCTGAAATTCATGTCTGTCTGTCTATGCTATTCCTGGGACTACCTAGTGAGAAGAATGTTGGTGGCCTCTACCCCAATTCCTCCCTTCATCTTTAGCATCTTGCTAGCATGTGATTCTTCATAGGTTGTCAAACTAGAACTCCCAGATAGCTCACCAAGGGCAATCTAGAGTTTCAGTTTCAATAAATGGAAGGTCATAAATTGTGCACTCCTGACTCAATATTTGACACCAGCTATCCAATTGGAGCTGCCTGAATAGGAAATTATTAATAGGGTTTTTGTCCTTCTATGCTCTGCAAACTTCTCCAGTTTTCTGCTGGCTCTGATTCCTCATTTGTTGTACCGTCTGAATGCATATTTTAATCCTGCCCCTTGGCTTACTCCTCAATTCTGCCTCTTGGCTCACTGTTTTGTCCTCATTAATAGCACCATCCGGTGTCTTCTGACTTTTCATTGATCTTTGGTTCTTCTCACATTGTGCAGAGTTGAAATGCTCTCCATTTATTATCCATAAGGGATGTTTTCTAAATTGGACCACAACCAATTATCTGTCAATAACTGTATCGTTAGCACTTCAAAATGGGAAATATCAGAATAGACAATAATCAGAACATACCAACCAATCTTTACAAAGGCTGTGTTATTTCAACACAGATACCAAAGTACAGTGAGTCACAACACCACCAATAAGTCAAGGTTCTCCAACTTGGCAGTGTCATGAACCACAATTTCTAAATATGAAACAGTCCTGAGTTTTCTCATCACTTTGATATCACAAATCTAGGAATCTGCTCAATATAATACTCCTGAAAAAATTAGAGAATTTGGAATGGAAGACAGGCAGAAAGAAACTTCCATGTAAATATTTTTCACTGAATGGCATTTCTTGATGTTAAGGGGTTAGAAAATTCTGATTCTCTTACTGAGAGAAGTAGCTTAATATCAGTGGTGAAATTCATTTTTTTTTTACTATCGATTCTGTGGGCGTGGGTTGGTGGGTGTGGCTGGAGAAGGATACTGCATAATCCCCATTCCCTCCTCACTCCTGGGGGAAGGATATTGCAAAATCTCCATTCCCACCCCACTCTGGGGCCAGCCACAGGTGGTATTTGCTGATTCTCCAAACTACTCAAAATTTCCACTACTGGTTCTCCAGAGCATGTCAGAACCTGCTGAATTTCACTCCTGCTTAATATCCATCTTAAGTGTAGGATACTCAGAGTAGGAATACAGAAAGGTATTTTTGTCATTAATCCTTTTAATATTGTGAATGGATGGTAGTATACAATTAGATAATTAAAACAATTTAAACAGCTTTACCAATTAAAAGGCATTTATCTGCAATCCTAGACCCACTGCCCATACTTCTTTTAAGAACTGAATTAATGTAATATAGTTTTGTTGTGTGGTATAGTTGTGCCCAAAATGCTGCTGAACTACAATGGGGACCGGAATTTCCATTGCTGAGCAAGATAGCAATAGCACTTAGGCTTATATACCACTTCACAGTGCTTTACAGCCCTCTCTAAGCAGTTTACAGAGTCAGCCTATTGCCCACAACAATCTGGCTCCTCATTTTACCAACCTTAGAAGGATGGAAGGCTGAGTCAACCTGGAACCTGGTGAGATTTGAACGGCCAAATTGAAGGCAGCCAGCAGCCAGCAGAAGTAGCCTGCAGTACTGCACTCTAACCACTGTGCCACCACAGTTCTTACAAATATATCTTAACAAGATTGTTGTTAAAGGGAGTTGTACCAGGGGTGAAATTCAGCCGGTTCTGAAATTTTGAGTAGTTTGGAGAACCAGCAAATACCACCTCTGGCTGGCCCCAGAGTGGGGTGGGAATGAAGATTTTGCATTATCCTTCCCCTGCCACGCCCACCAAGCCATGCCCACAGAACTGGTAGTGAAAAAAAATTGAATTTCACCACTGAGTTGTACCCAACTTTACAATTTTTTTTTGCCATGGTTAAGTGAATCACTGCAATTATTAAGTGACTCATGTAGTCATTAAGTGAATCTACATTCCCCTATTAACTTTGCTTGTTGATAGCTGATAGCTGAGAAGTTTACAAATGATGGTCACATGACCCCAAGATGCTGCAATTGCCCTAAATACCTATTGGTTGCTAAGCACCAGAATTTTGATCACATGACTATGGCGATGTTGCCACGATCATGAGTGTGAGGTCCGATGGTAAGGTTTCTTTTCAGTATCTTTGTAACTTTGAATGGTTGCTAAATGAATGGTTCTAATACACGGATGTGCACACACAGAGATGCACACTTACAAGAAAAAAATTATTCATAAACCATAATTGTGCATGTCAAGATCTTTTAATAAGGAGAGAAGCTAAATTCTACATTTAGTACTTATAAGCCTTAAAAAAAAGCATGCCTTTTTTTTAATCATAGAATATTTCATCATAGAATAACAGAGTTGGAAGGGACCTTGGAGGTCTTCTAGTCCAACCCCCTGTTTAGGCAGGAAATCCTAAACCAGAAGTGGGTTTCTCCTGGTTCAGCCCAGATTGGGTGAACCGGTACTGGCGGTGGCGGGAGGCTCCCACCTGCCCTACACCACTTCAGACAAATGGCTATCCAACATATTCTTAAAGACTTCCAGTGTTGGGGCATTCACAACTTCTGGAGGCAAGTTGTTTCACTGATTAATTGTTCTAACTGCCAGGAAATTTCTCCTTAGTTCTAAGTTGCTTCTCCCCTTGATTATTTTCCACCCATTGCTTCTTGTCCTGCACTCAAGTGCCCTGGAGAATAGCAAATTTACATCCACCCACTCTTCTCCTGCTTTTTCTGGATGAGCCAACTGTTTGCAAAGCCTGGAGTTTGAGCCAGCTGAGGCTCTGAGTTTACATGCACATACAAACTTCAGTCCTTGTTAGACATGTTCTAAATGTTTCTGCACTGCTTGGATTCTCCATGCAGAACGGGGATGGTGGTGGAGGTAGTGGTGGTGAATTTTTGGCTTAGGCAATTTAGTTATCAGTCCTTATGAATCAGACTCAACCGATTAGATAACACCCTGAGCCTTTATCCTTGAAATTTATTTGTCCCCATTGTCATTCCTTCTATTGCAGCTGTATCAAGACATTGTGGTTATTTAACTCCCATCCAAGGTGCTTAAGCCTAATAGTTTTTAGACACTTTGCAACTGTCCTTAGATAGTGCTGGAAAAAAAGGAGAGAAATGCTACTTCGGCACCAGTACATCTAAGGATAATATAAACCTGCCTCACTCATGCACTGGAAGATGGAAAAAAAGGTCAATGCTCTAGAGATTTAGCAGAGGAAAATAAGACATGTTGCCAGGGTGTTTCGAACCATTTTTAGTTTCAAGATGAGAAAGGCCCGCAAGTAAAGATGCTGCCAGGTTTTAGCCATGATGGTTACAGCATTAGAACAGAAACACATTATTTATGCATTTTAAAAAATAGAACAGAGTAATTCATTTTAGATGGGAATAAAAACAAACTACTTCATTCTTTATTTTGTGCAACTAAATAACCAACATCCAGTTTGGTCTAGTGGTTAAGGCACCAGGCTAGAAGGAAGGAGGCTATGAGTTCTAGAAATGATTAAACATCCATTTGTCTGAAATGTTACAGAGTTTCCTCCTTAAGCAGGGGGTTGTTGTTTTTTAGTTGAAAGTTATGTCCAACCTATCGCAACCCCATGGACAACGTTCCTCCAGGCCTTCCTGTCCTCTACCTTCCTCTGGAGTCCATTTAAGCTCACACCTACTGCTTCAGTGACTCCATCCAGCCACCTCATTCTCTGTCGTCCCATTCTTCTTTTGCCCTCAGTTGTACCCAGCATTAGGCTCTTCTCCAGTGAGTTCTTCCTTCTCATTAGGTGGCCAAAGTATTTGAGTTTCATCTTCAGGATCTGGCCTTCTAAAGAGCAGTCAGGATTGATCTCCTTTAGGAATGGCCGGTTGGATCGCCTTGTAGTCCAAGGGACTCACAGGAGTCTTCTCCAGCACCATAGTTCAAAGGCCTCAATTCTTTGGCGCTCAGCCTTTCTTATGGTCCAACTTTCACAGCCATACATTGCAACTGGGAAGACTATAGCCTTGATTATACGCACTTTTGTTGGCAGGGTGATGTCTCAGCTTTTTAGTATGCTGCCTGGGGTTGGATTAGAAGACCTCAAAGGTCCCTTCCAACTCTGTTATTGTATTATTAGGTATTATTTCATACCTATGACTTTGGGCCAGTCACTCTCTCTCAACCCAATCCACCTCATAGAATTATTGCTGTGGAGAAATAGGAGGCAGGAGTAACTTTGTTTACTGCCTTGAGCTACTGTATATATTTAAAAAGTGGGATAAAAATTAATAATTATAATACCATAAAGTTTTGAAGCTGCTAAGTTGCAACTGTGGAACTGAATAGATGGTGTTTACTCAGAAATACAGCTGTGATATGCCATCATTGGCATTGGCATGTTTTTATCTTTATTTCAGAACAAAATACAGAAATATGGATCAGTTTTGCTTTAGTGATGAGAACAAATAAGATTAGAAATACACCCAAAACTAAAATATTTGCATTCCCCCCATGAAGATTTCTTTCAGTGTACTAGCAAATGGTTATGTACTATATAATTAACTCAACCAGTCATAAGATAAAGACACTCGTACTAGCTATAAAAAAAATAACACTTATTGTGGCAATTCTTTATCATAACCTGGAAATGATGTGTATGTCAGTATCTACATTCTTTTCAACTTATAATGATGATTTATCTCATTGAAGCATGGAGTTTAGTCATACTTCATTCTTATTTAATGAGTAACTCTATATTTCTGAAAGGTTCAGGAGTGAAGTCCGTGGCCCTCAAACCTACAATTATGCACACAGATTATTGTCTTGGCTTTTGAGGAAGCCAAATTATATTCATATCAATTTATATTCATCTTGCTATTTGAAATGCTTGAAATTCCACAACAATGATTCAGAACCATCCTGGTAAAAGTGGATATAAATCCTATGAACAGACACATTCAGACCACCAAAGGCTAATCCAGTCCAGCATTATATTCCTTCTTTTCTACTAAGCAGATTTGAAGAACACTGTAAATAAAACTCTCTCGTGAGTGTTTTAGGAACTTAAAATCCTAAACCTGTGGTACAGCTAGTACGCCTACTTATTATTGATTTTCTCATTCCCCCTATCACTTTGTCTAATCTCCTTTTATTGCTAACTAATTCTATACTTTAACAGCATCAAGACATGAATAAAATGAAAAGGTTGTCCGCATTTCTAATCTGTTCATGCAAACAGAAAAGAAGCTAAGCTCATTTTTCAAAAACAGAGGCTTTTTTCTTGAAACATAATAAACAATTCATTTCTTCCTTCCTTTTCAGTCATTGGCTTGGATTAAGAGAATAAAACCCCATGGGCTCTGATTATTCTTGTGATCTAAAATAGACTGCAAAAATAATTCATGTCAAAGCTGAGGTGAGGATAATATGAGGGGGAAAAACTAGACACACCAGTTTCTTTCCTTCACCTCTGGGCATTTATTCAGTATGGGAAGGGAATTTATCTGTGCATGCCATCATTGGATTTCTGGATTTTGTATCAATCTCATAAGAGGTAAAAATATATAAAAATATGTAAAAATAGTAGTGATGTGCCAGTTTCTCAGGACAGCTAAAATTATCTTAGAAAAGAATTAAATTCAGAGATAACTTGAGACTATTTTAATGCATATATTATATATAGTATGTTACTAGAATAAAAGACTAGTGTTGTCCAGAATCAAGACTTTGATTTAATATTTTAGCAATATAAATTTTAATTTTATAAAATGATTTTTTTATAAATCTTTATAAAAAGATTTTTGAACGGCTGCTTATGGAGAAGTGGGCAAGATAATACTTCAGGACCTGGGTGAAATCAACTTACCTTTGCTACCAGTTCAGTAGCAATGTGAGCATGCATGCGCCACCTTTGCGCATGCACCACCTCCATGCATGCGCAGGGCCTTCTGCACATGTGCAGAGCATCAAAAACAGACGTGATGATGTCCAGGGGATGGGTGAGTGTAGCCTGTTACTGAGCATGCCTGCAAAGGTAAATGAACAGCGAGGGCGGGAATCCGCTGTGCCACGCGATTTAGATCTAGCTAATATAAATCATTTGTTACAGCTGAAATACCGGCTAGCCTGAAATAGTAGCATTTTTTTTACTACCTGTTCAGGTGAACCAGTAGCATTTTTACTACCAGTTTGGGCAAACTGGTCCAAACCAGTAACATTTCACCCCTGCTTCAGGAGTCGCAGACTAAATCTCAGGGACATCACAGGCTGTCTGTCCATCTGTGATATTATAGTAAGATAGACTCTGGTTGAGGAATAGGATAAAACTAGTGTTTTACCAAGGAGGTGGTGGATCCTTCTTCTCTGAATGTCTTCAAAATGGAGAGCCAACTGTCAAGGATTTGCCAAGCAGGAAATTGGTATTGATCACCAGTGGCCTCCTTTAGTCATTATGTTTAGTCATTATGCACTATAGTACGGCTGTCAAACTCCCGGCCCGTGAGCTGGATACATCACACTTTGCCAGTGAAAACATGCGATCAGTTTATCTTTGGTTATCACTAGTGCTTCTGACAAAATTTCTCTCCTTCTTCTTTCTTTCCTTCTTCTATACTTTGAGATCTGGGGTAGAGCTCCAGTCCATCTATCTCCCCTTTCCATATTCCACTCTTTCCATTTCTAACCACGCTCAGTTCACTGTCAGTATCAACACTTTTCTTGTCTTTTTGTTTATTTTTTCCTTCAGTTTTTAGAACTCTCCACTTTCTTCATTTGATGAACAGCCTTAATTTTTCCATCAAATTTTGCTGTTCTAGGATCTATGTTCTCCAATCTCTTCTCAATTCTCTCTGTTACTTCTAATAATTTTTGAATTTTGAACATAATCTTTTGCAATGTTAAGGTTACTTTTTCATGTTGCGCCATTCTTCCAACTTGTAAATACTGCCACTCTGGCATTCAAAACTTTTTATTAAATTTAAAGCAAGTTCATTTATAATCTTTCAAGACAAGGCTTTGTTTTCACTCCACTCCAGCGGCCAATGAAGCTCCTGAAAGCACCTCTATAAACAACCCATGCTCTTCTCATTATCACTCTCTGTAAACAAACTGAGGAACCTTGAAATGCAAAGTCAAATGATCAAAGAGAAAAAAGAATAGACAATATTTCCAAGCTTTCCAAGCCTCCAGCCGCCAAGTGGCAGTGTTACTTCCTTTCTCTCTGTTATTACAGCTCTCTTTGTATTCCTTTTATATCTTCTTTATATGCCAGGCTTAAAGAAAACAAAATTCTTAAATGGAGAAAAAAAAAAAAACATCCAGTCCAGCATTATAAAAATAAGGAAAATGATTTTAATCCACAGGTATTAAAAAAGAGTATAAAAAGTAGTAGAAGAAAAACTAATCTGTTCAATTTGAAGAATAGGAAACATTTGCAAAAGTTCTATCTGTAAAAGAAAATTTAAAAAAAAGTATAATAGACTGTCTAATGCAGCTTAATTACGCCGCTTGTTCTCTTCTGTTTTCAAATTTAATTTAGCTGTAACTTTTTTTTGGTAGTCTCTTTTATAATAATAAGATTTCCTCACCAGATGCGCACACTTTCTCTTTCCATTTTCCTCCTGCTCCAGAGCTGTCCCAACTTCAGCAGCTTCAATGGCTGCACTTCTGTCACCAGCAAAAAGAGATTCTCCTGGATCAATCAAGGACTTTGCGGTGTCCCTGAGATCAGCAGGACGTACTCTTCCCTATCACCGTCTCTTTAGGACAGTTTAGGTCCAAAAGGACCGTCCAGAGGCAAAAGTATCAACTGCGATCTTGGAGCTCCAAGACTGCACGTCGTCTCGTTGCAACATCAGCTCCTCTCCCCTCTGGTTTAAAGTCTTGACTGAGACGAGAATAAGAGCCAGCAAACTTCAGTTAATCTACACTCTGCAAAGGGAGCTGCCTGTACCAGGAAGAATCTCTTACATTTTTAGGGTATTAAGGCTGAGAAGTTTAATTCAACAGAGGCTGAGAATCACCTAGAGAATGGTGATTGTTAAAGGCACCCTTTGTGGACTATACTCCTGCTATGTTAATTCTCCAGATTTATACAGTATTGAAACAGCGTCTGAAAAAGATAAGGTTGTTTGAAATATAAACAGGAGCTGTGAGAGACAGGGTACAATGAGTAAAACTTTGAGAGTACAATTGCTTCCATTTGGAGCTGTTTTGGAGTTCTCTTAATGTAAATAAGGGTGGCCCACGCTAACACATTAAAAGGGGCTATTTTAAAACGCTCAACCTGAAATATTTAGAGGCAACACCCAGTCATTTTTGAAATAAATATAATGGAAAATCCTCTTCAACCCACACCCAGCAGCATCTAAACAGTGGGCTGGAATTCTTCTGGGAAAATTCTAAATGAACCCAGGGCAGTATCAGTATTTGCTCTTCCATGACCAAAGGAAATATAAACATTAAAGCATTAAGGAAATTGCTGTTGGAACTGGAACAGCTGTTAGGGTATATATATTCATGGGACACAAAAGAAAGTTTGGAACACTTCCCTCAGCAAAGAATATAATTTAGTTGCCATTCAAGGGCGATAAAGGCTGAGTTTGCACAGCAAAACACCACTTTTCTTCAAACAAGTTTAATACATGGTCAATAATTCCAAATACAATTAACTTTTACTGTATTTGCCTTTGCTTTTCCAGAAATTATTGAGGCATTTGTATATATCCCTCATAGGGAAACCACAGTAGCAATTTTAGTCAATGCTGTGAAGTAGAATGGAATGGAATGGAGTGGAGTGGAGTGGAGTGGAGTGGAGTGGAGTGGAGTGGAGTGGAGTGGAGTGGAGTGGAGTAGAGTAGAGTAGAGTAGAGTAGAGTAGAGTAGAGTAGAGTAGAGTAGAATAGAATAGAATAGAATAGAATAGAATAGCAGAGTTAGAAGGGACCTGGGAGGTCTTCTAGTCTAACCCCCTGCTTAGGCAGGAAACTCTACACCATTTCAGACAAATGGTTATGCAACATTTTCCTAAAAACTTCCAGTGTTGGAACATTCACAACCTCTGGAGGCAAGTTGTTCCACTGATTAATTATTCTAACTGTCAGTTCTAAGTTGCTTCTCTCCTTGATTAGTTTCTCCCTCAGATGCTTTGGAGTATAGTTTGACTCCCTCTTCTTTGTGGCAACCCCTGAGATATTGGAACACTGCTTGAGTTCAAAATACCACAAGCGAGTTTCTAAAACAGATTAAATTATAATTTTGTTTATGATTTGTTGAATAGCACAGCATTTAAGCTTATACACCACCCCATGGTACCTTACAGCACTCTCTAGAGTCTAGGAGGTTTACAATATAGAAGCATTGTTTGCATAGTTTCCCCAACAACATGGGTCCTCATTTTGCTGACCTTAGAAGGTTGGAAGGCTGAGTCGACTTTGAACCCTGTCAGGATCAAACTCCTGACTATGGTCAGAGTTTGCCTGCAATACTGTACTTTAACCATTGCACCATTAGGGCATAATGCATAATAAATCATAATGAATGAATCAATCTAGTAGAATAACACATTAAACTAAATAAATACAATTATGGCTTAGTGGAGTGTTTCTCAAACTTCCAGCTATTATGCACCATTAAATAAATATTTATAAAACATAGGTAAAGGTAAAGGTTCCCCTCGCACATATGTGCTAGTCGTTGACAACTCTGGGGGGCGGTGCTCATCTCCATTTCAAAGCCGAAGAGCTAGCACTGTCCGAAAATGTCTCCGTGGTCATGTGGCTGGCATGACTAAATGCCAAAGGCACACAGAACACTGTACCTTCCCATCAAAGGTGGTTCTTATTTTTTCTATTCCGAACCACTGAACTGCCAACTTTCTGATGGAGAAGCTCAGCATCTTAGCCACTGAGCCACCACAGGGACCCCCAATTAAACAATACAACTTTTCCACATTCTTTTAAGAGCGGAGCATTTCCTCTTTGGTGACTAGGATACTGGAATGATCATTGCATTTGTGAAAGTCTTCACTTCGCCTTAATTCTTAAAGGCCTTTTTAACACCTTCCCAAAAAAGTATTCAAAATTGTTTATTTATCAATTATTTTACATACCCTGTACCATAATATTTCTCAGCACAACCTCACTAGTTAGGGATTGACCTTCAGTAGAAGCTTCTTGAATGCCAAGAGTTGAGGGTGAATGAATCTCCAGGTTAATGAAACCCCATGATTATCTATTCGCCATCCCATTTCCTATTTGCATTTTTTTTCTGGATTATTAACGTGAGATCACGGTTCCAATTAGCACTTAGATTATGCACACTTGCAGTCAGCATTTGCACCTGAGGTCAGTTCTCCCATATCAGCTTTCTGAATTTTAGTGCTGACATTGCTATTTTTTTTAACCCTTGTACATGTCAATGGATCAGTTTTCAGCCACAATTTCATTGCTATGAACCATCTGATTGTTGGGTTACCTAGGAAAGCAGGAACTGTGGCAACACAAAGCTTACCAGCTGAGTATAGTGGATACAGAAAGGCAGGGCTGAGACAATAAATATGCAGAGACTTAGAGCAGATCCTCTGTTGAACCTATGGATCTCTGTACTTTTAACGTCTAGACCTCAACCTTGGCAATTTTAAGATGATGGACTTCAACCCAGAATTCCCCAGAAAGCATGCTGGCTGAGGAACTCTGGGAGTTGAAGTCCACACATCTCAAAGATATCAAAGTTGAGAAACACTAAATCAATTTTAAAAAATGGAACAGGTAGACAGGAGGCAGATTTAAACAATTACCTCTTTTACATGGCATACAACATGTATAGTATTTCAGCTCATTCTTCTCATGCTATTTTTCCTCAGGAACTCTTCATTTTTTTCTGTGTGATTTTAAGATGATTTTTTTTGGGGGGGGGGGATGGACGGACACAATTTCCATATGCCACAAAGTTTCCTTACAAAAAGGGGAAATCGAGTTGAGAAGCTTTCTATTTGCACTGTGAAATTGGCTAAAGAACTGTGAAATTAAGAAATAGGATTTTCTGGCAAAATTGAGTCATGAGGCTGATATAAAACAAGGGAGGGGAGGATTTTCAATCTGTGTTTTTCCCAAGGGAATAGCAAGAAATATAATTAAACATACTCTTCAATAAATGCATAGGAGTGATCATTCAAAATTGTACTTGTTTGCAGAAATAATATTAAAGAAACCCAATTAACAAACCTGTTTTCATTCGACTTATACAATACAGAGAACGTTAACCGAACTACAAGTCCTGGGTTCTCACAATTTAGCAGGTTCAAAAGTGGTTAAGGTAAAGGTAAAGGTTTCCATTGCACAGGTGTGCTAGTTGTTCTTGACTCTAGGGGGTGATACTCATCTACATTTCAAAGCTGAAGAGCCAGTGCTGTCTGAAGACATCTCCATGGTCATAAATGCTGAAGGCACACGGAACGCTCTTACCTTCCCACCAAAGGTGGTTCCTATTTTTCTACTTTACTTGTTTTCGAACTGCTAGGTTGGCAGAAGCTGGGACAAGTAACGCGCGCTCACTCCGTTAGGTGGCTCTAGGGATTCAAACTGCCCAACTTTCTGATCGACAAGCTCAGCATCTTAGCCACTGAGCCACCATGTCCTCCAAAAGCAGTTGCCTGATTATAATTCATTGTATCATGCAAACAAATGATATACATTTTCCCTTCTTCTATGCAGGTGCATCAGAGAAAAGAAACTAAAGCTATTTCCTCATTTTATACATTTCCTCAGTACCGGAGCATTTACAAATATCAACTTTGGTTTGATAGACCTTTCTTTAGCTAATAATAGAGGAGGTTGGATTTCAACATTTTAATGGCAATTGCACCCACGTCATCTGATAGATTATGACACATGCACACACCCAAAGATTGAACTATAAATAGGACTATTATTTTTATGAGGCAGTATTGTTTAATAAAATAATTGATCCAGTGCTTCATCTACCCATTATATATTTTACATCAAGTTAAACATTATATTTAAATGCCCACTGTCTTAGAACATAGACACCCCACTTATAAATATGTTCATTTATAAAATCATTTATACTCTGTTCTCGAAAAAACCCTCCACTGTTACAAAATACACAGAGACAGAATAACAGAGTTGGAAGGGACCTTGGAGATCTTCTAGTAACCCTCTACCATTTCAAACAAGTAGTTGTCCAATCTCTTCTTAAAAGCCTCCAGTGTTGGAGCACCTACAACTCATTCCTCTGATCATTTTGATTATCAGGAAATTTATTCTTGGGTCTAGGTTGGTTGTGTCTTAGTTTCAATCCATTGCTTCTTTTTCTGCCTTCAGATGCTTTGGAGAACAGGCTGAACCCCTCTTCTTTGTGGCAGCCCCTTAGATTTTGGAACAGTGCTATCATGTCACCCCAATCACAGACAATCCAAATAAATACCAAACTATAAACAGCAGGAAGTATTAAAACAAGTCAATAAAACTGATCCACAAGGGGGAGGGGAAGCAAATTCTTTTAGTTTTAGCTATGCTTCAGCCCTCAGATATTCTCAAAACATGTACTTGTTCTGGAGCCCACACTAGCATTATTTTTTTAATGAAATAAAATGGAATGTAAGTTAAATTTAAATCACAATTACCAAGTCCCTTAGTGGCACAATTAAAATTAGAAAGTTTCCTGGTTTCATGAAAATTTAATGTTGTTTTCCATTGGAAGAGCTTTCCAAGGATATCAGTTGTTTTATTAAAATATATATTCAATAATCACTACATGTACCAAAGCTAACTTTTATACCCAAGGTTCACTTCCACAGATAGTAAACAATGTCTAAACTTCTGTGGCTTTGAAAAAAGAAGGTATAAAAAAATTCCTCTGATTTTAAAACTGGAAATACTACATAGGACTAGACCAGTGATGGCGAACCTATGACACGCGTGTCAGTGCTGACACGCGTAGCCATTTCGGGTGACACGCACATGCTCCCCAAACTTGTTTCAGCGGCAGCTCTCAGCCTGGGCGGCAGCGTCACGCAGGCTGTGGAAGGAGGAGGAGGAGGAGGAGGAGGAGGAGGGAACCAACCAAAGAGAGGCTTTTACCGGGTCTGCGCCCCACAGCCAGGATCGTCCTTGCGCCTCAAGCCGCGTTTCTTCCTGCAAAGCCCTTCGGGCAACCCGAGAGTTCCGCTTGACGCCAGAAGGGCTTTGCAGGAAGAAACGCAGCTTGAGGCGCCAGGACGGTCCTGGCTGTGGGGCGCAGACTCGGTAAAAGCCTCTCTTTGGTTGGTTCCCTCCTCCTCCTCCTCCTCCTCCTCCTTCCACAGCCTGCGTGACGCTGCCGCCCAGGCTGAGAGCTGCCGCTGCCGCTGCTGCACAACTGAGGGAGGGAGAGGGAAAACAGAGGTAGCCTCAAATTCCACCGTTGGGACAGGGGAAAGGGCTTGTCCCTCAAGAGTGGGGGGGGGGATAGAGGTGGGAAGAAGGGGCCCGGCCTGTCCCCAGCGCCCCCCACAGACGGATTACGGATCGAACGCTTCTCTCTCTGCAGCCTTTTTCTGCAAGTCCCAGCTACTCAGCGGGGCGTCATCATTTCCGGGGGGTTGCAGTTTTCCAGCTCAGATATCAGGATCCGCCGGGATTAAGTGGGAGAAAACGCCGCTGGCTGAGTGGAACAAACACATCCAAAGGTTAATCTTATTTTACGAAAACACAACTTCCAAAAGTCGATCGTGGCCTCCGTCAAGAAGCTCTTCCCCCACCCCCCACCCATTCTGGGGTCTTGGTGTCCCTTGGCTAAGATCCACCCCGGAAAGCAGAACGGGGGCAGCCCTCCTGTAATTCTGGCTGGGTTAAAGAGCAGGGATGGAGGAGCCATATCACACCTTCATTCAAAGGGTGGGGAGGGGGAGGCCCGATAAAGTCCCTCCCTTGGGGTGTCTGAAGTCCCAGCTGAAGCAGCCGAAGGAAAAAGATAAGCATCCGTCGCTGCCCAATGGCGCTTGGGGTAACCCCGCTGGGCAGAGCCAGTCGAGGCTCATCCTGCAAATGAGGGTTTCCTTTGGGGAGGGCCAGGTGGTTTCAAGCACCCCAAACAGCCAATCTCTCTCTCTCCGTCCCCCTTCCTTTGCTCCTGGGGCTGCAGAACTTTCCATGGGCTCAACAGTAATTGAGTAAAATTCTAAGCCACTGCAGTAGCTGCTTTTTGGTTTTATTTTTTTTAATATTTATCAGTCTCTCTTTTAGTTGAAGAGTTGAAGTCCACAAGGCTTAAAGCTGCCAGGTTTGAAGACCCCTGGGGTTTTTTTCCTAAAGGGTTAGGGGTGCAAGGTTCTTGTAACTTGACAGCTTTAAGACTTGCACGCTTCAATGCCAGAGTTTCTGAGCCAACATTTTGGTTGCTAAGCAGGACCGTTGGTAAGTGATACTGATAATAATATCAAGGGCAACATACGAAATCGACTGATGAACAAAGAAGTTACTAAGCAGCTATGTTAAATAATTTGTTTTTGGTTTATTAAATACAATTATATTGCAATTATATATTTTTGTAGTTTAAACTATAAATTGCGCAAAATTATGTTTTTGTCGAAGTGACACACAACGCGAGTTATGCTCGATTTTTTGCCGATTTTTGACACACCACGCCAAAAAGGTTGCCCATCACTGGACTAGACTGATGGAAGGAGCTGATCTTTTAAAAATTACGATCTGAAGAGGATTGGATTTTTGGCAGAATTTTAAAAAAAATATAATCTAAAAGTCTAGCCAGGTTTTAAGTCTGCAGCAATATAAGGCAGAGCTGTTCTCATAGCATTGGACTCTAGCAGTAATAAGTAAGAAGAATGTATGAAAGAATCAAGCTTTAAAGACAGTATAAGGAGTAAAGTTGTTTTAAGTACAACAAAGCCAACTTTCAAATGTTGTAGCTTATCCAGAGCACATCTAGAATTGGTGCATTAGCTTCGTTGAAATGGCATAGGGTTTCCTGCCTGAGCAGGGAGTTGGACTAGAAGACCTCCAAGGTCCAACTTCGTTATTTTGTTATTACCACCATGTATTAGATTCAGTCAGGAGGGCAAATCAAAGTGTGACGTGCCATATGTTAGCATTTCAAGATTTCACCCAAGATTTCCTTGACAGCTACACAAATATTTTTTAAGTTATTATTCAGATTTACATGGAAATATTTCGACCAGACTTAATAAGGATGATGTCTGGGTAAGCAGATCTAAGAGAATGCTGTAAAAAAGAATTAACATGTGTTTGATATTTAGTATTTAGCTCTATGTATGTCTAATCAAAAGCAGGTTCTCTAAGCAACTGGCAAAGGACTATAATCTCCTTTCACAAATGCTTGTTTTATGAAAAACAGTGTTGGAAGAAATGTCCATCTGGGTTCAGTTCCAAGTGGGGAAAAAGACACTAGAAACATGGAGGCTGCTTGGAAAGATGGTTTAATGGTGGACAGGATCACATGGCTTAAGCTCCTGAACAGAAAAGGGGGATCACATGCTTCAAGATATTGGGTGAAGAAGAAAAAAGGCCGAGATGCTGAAAGTCTCTGATTTTATGCCCTCTCTGGCCTTTGATATTGAGCTTGTATTCCAGTAGTGGGTTCTGGATCCCGTTCCAACCGGTACGGTTGGAACAGGCCCGGCGGCATCCACATGGATGCGCACAGCGCACGCATGCATTTACCGTCCAGCGACACCTTGGCAAGCCTCCATGATGCTCCAGCTGCTCGGTGGAGCGTTGCGCAGGTGCTGTACGTGACATGTGCATGCGTGGAAGCGCCAAAGACTTTAAAAACAGGTAAGGAGCGTGGATGGGCCCTCCGGAGCACCGTACCAGAACGGTACCCGGTACTCCAGCCCGTACCGGAGTGTTCCACCTGCAACCCACCACTGTTGAATTCTGATTGATTGGCAGATTCCCATGGGACCATGCAAGGGCAATTCTGTAGGCTGCATTTTGAGTCCAAGTTTGGTTGAGCATTGCTTCTTCCAAGGTGCCCCGTGGGGAGGTGGGTAAAGGGTTAATACTATCATGCCTTAATCCCATCACCCTGGAGCTGAAGGGGAGATCTTTATATACTGGCTCAGGCCTTTTAATGGCCCATTGACAAAGATAGGGGCGGCTGAGTTTCTGCCTCTCTTGAGTTTCTACTTCTCTTTTTAGGGAAAATATTCTTCCTTTTTAATATTTCCTAAAATATTTCATTTCTCTAGGATAGGCATAGGTTTTAACTTCCAACAACAGAAAAATACAGCTTCCTTTTTTTTTACAAAAATATCTGAACACCTTTTTAATACTTCAAACTGATTTAAAGGCTGACCATGTTAAGTTTTGGCACTAGGATTAAAGAAAAAGAAACCTCCGCATCTGAGTCTGAACAGCTCCATGAAAACATTCCTTTCTTTGGGGGCAGTGGAAAAAAAAATCTGTGTTAAGTCTGACTCACGAATCCCCCCCCCCACACCAGCTTGGGCTGTAATCACTATCTAAGCCTGTGTCTTTCTAGGATCAGAAGTCTGGTCCGTTTCACTTCTATATGAAACTAAGAGGTTTGTCTTTTTCCTCTGCCTTTCCCTCATTGTTGTGATGTAATCGAATGGTATGATAAATACTTTTTCACCAGTTTGGATCCACCCATTCCACATAATGACTGTACCTTGCTGACTTCAAGAAAGCTTCTGGACACACCCTTTTATCAGAAACTCCAACCATTTCAGGAATGTTAAGAGGAGAATTCAGCTTCCTTCGTAGAAACCTAATAAACCTGTAGTAATAAAACTACACATGTAGGATTGGTTTAATCACTCAGAGCTTGACAACTTAGTTTAGCTTTGTCCAGTTTAGAAGCTGGACAAAACCTTCCCAGAAACTTGTGACATTCTTCATATTACAGTGTAATTTTGTAGTAGAAATGGGGGGTGGGGGGTGGGGAGAGAGAATCTGAAACTGTGTCTTTTCTTATACATTCTGGAAGTCTGAAAATGAATGAAATTAAAAATTTAGTCCCTTTTTTCTTAAGTAACCAACATTTAAAGACAGCAGGTGATTTCCACAAAACAAGAATCCTGAAATGGATAATCACAAAGCAATTGATCTGAAATATTTTGAACTCTACGTCTCCTATACATACAGAATCCTAAATGCAAATGATTATTTATTATGAAATTTATTTCCTAAATGCATTTAAATTCAGGTATACTCAAAAATAGATCATTTTGAATTCTATAAAGCAACTTGGTCCCAAGTCTGAATGCAAACAATCACAGTTCTTTCTTTAAGGCATAATTTCTAATGTTACCCAACAATGTTGAGTAAATATTTTATTCCATCCCTCCAGAAATTAATTTGTTTACTTCACAAAAGACAAGTGACAATGGTACACACATTTGGCCATGTGAAAAAGAATTTTAACTACACAATTCATTGCACCTACTTAAACATTTATTCCTTTTGTATGTCATGTTGCAATCTCCATTAGCCATGGTCCATCAACTGATAGTTTCATGACTATAGACCTCCACTCATCATTATGGTTTTGGTCAATTAAGGCTTTCATATAATGCTTTTTAACAAGACTGGCTTGCCAACTTTACTCATAGTTATGCCATTTGCAATATCCTTTGCTAACAGGAAGCTATAGTAACAGTACTAGTCAGTCTGGGCACATGTATACAAGTACAGCCAAAGTTCAATTTTACCCCAAACACATTTACTCTATTCTATGCAACAGTACTTCTAACCTAGAGATTATTTTGCAAGCCAACATAAAATTACCATGTTCCTTTCTTCTTGCTTTTAAGAAAGTGGTCTTCACGCCCCAAAATTATGCTGAAGTAAATCTGTTAGCCATTAAGTCTACATTCTCTATTAGAGGGGTAATTCTTATCTCTGCAGATGTGGCTGTACTCACTCACCATGTTAAACCATCAACCAGGGTTAATAAACCATAATGACCAAACTAAAAGGAAGCAAAGACCATAATCTGACATGTTTGCTTGGCCTTAGCTGCACGATATATTTTTTTAAATTGTACCTTTTTAATAGCATAAATTGTGGAACATTATTTTTAATTATTATTTATTAAATTTGGCAATACCATAAAATTAAATACCATATTTAATTACACTTCAGCAGATCTACAGAAATAAATAAATTTTAAGTTAGCTATGACCAATTTAAATCCCACAGTTCAAGGGAAACCCAAATTTAAATGCCAGATTTCAAATAAATGAATATAGCAAGATGGCACCAAATGTTTGAAAAAAAGATGTTCTGGATGGCCTGGGGAGGTGAAGAAGTATTAAATAAGGTATTTAGTAGGAAGACTTGATGGCCATATCAGTAGTAAAGGTTACTAGCAAGGGAGATCACTCAGACAATGTGACAAGAAGCCTTATTGGACAACTCTTCTCTGATTCTGGGTAAGATTGTCAGGTCCATCAGCATATCAGATTATGGATCTGTGGCAACAAAAACACACAACCAATTAGCTGTTTGGCAATTCAAACTACTGGGCAGAAATTACCATTGCTCAGCTGATAAGGATTCAACAGTTCTGCACTGATCACAGCAAAAACACTCCCCTATGTTACTTCTTCAGTGGCATGTCTGTCTGACTTGGGGTTTTTTTCTCCTACTTGAGTGTCTGATCTTGGGTTGCCAGCCCTTAACATTTCAAAAAGTGTGGGCACTTGGGAGGTGGTGCTTGTTGTCAGTGAAGAAGTGGACCATTGGCTGGAGAGCCACTCTAAATCTTACAGCTATCATATAATAGCCTAACATTCTGGGAATAATTATGTTTTGTGCATTCAATGGTTTGACCTAGAGGGACTGCAATGTATACCATTTATTCCAATTTTCCAATGCTCTGGACCTCTGGTGGTTCCAAAGAATGGGTTATAGCCATGTTCAAGACTGGTGATCATTATTGATTGTGGATTTTGATGGACTGTAATAAAGGGATGGTGTGAGCTGGAGTGTACTTATTTCTTTCTTCTCCCTGGGAAGAGGCAGGAAGATAATAGTGACTTCCCACTTTCCCAAACTAGTCTGACTAGTTTGATTGGGCTTTTAGCTATCCCAGTGAAACAGAATTACATGAATCACATGCCAGCAAATTTTACAATGTCAGTTATGGTAAATACCCTTCCCGTTCCACAGAACAAGGCATTTATATTAGCCTGAATCAAAGCTCTTTCCCTGAAATGTTATCATGGGAATGGGTCACTTTGGTATTTGTTTGGATAATGAGACAAAATTCATTAAGGATGCTCTTTGGTTTAGATTCAACACCTTAAGTTTATTGTGCCACCTTTCAGGAAAATAAGTGAACTCAAACCCAACCAGCTATTCTAGAACTGCTATTGAAATTAATTTATTAAAAAAAAACCTAGGAATGTTGCAATATCTCCAATAGTATCTATTACTCTTAAAACTTCTGGGTATGTTTTATAGCCAATGATATCCAGATTCAATTTTACACATTCCTTGATAAATCTAGTTTCTCTGTCATTTATTCTATCAAACTCAGTGCATTACTTTAGCATGATAATCCTGAATACAAAGTAGCCTGATCTATTTATAGTTATGATTGTTTATTATTTTAATTATACATGTGCCTTTGCGTGTGGGTGCGCACACATAGGGAAGGTGTATAAATAAACAAGGCGCTTCTAAGCTAAAAGGCTCATAAGATATATTAGCTTATATACACTTGATGTAATAGGCTGGAATGTATTCATACTACAATGACTTCATAAGAGTCCATGAAAGGAGGTCCTTCATTTTCATTTAATAAAGCTTTAATCTGGTATAATTCATTGCAGTAGAATGTAAGCTACTGTATATACTCGAGTATAAGCCTAGTTTTTCAGCCCACTTTTTGGGCTGAAAAAAGCCGCCTCGGCTTATACTCGAGTCAGTGAAAAATTTGCCCGAAATGGAGGAGAAAAAGGGGCGGGGCCATGCCGCTGGGTGACACTTGTGAATGGCCCAGTGCCCCTGTGAGTTTCCCCTCCCTCTGTGTCAGTTTGCCGCGCAGCGCGCACCGCACCATCCCCCCTCCTCACGTTCTAATGTAATGCAGGGCTGTCTTACGATTCCCCTTCCTCCCCCTCCTGCCGCTCTGCAACGATGTCCCACCTCCTCCTTGTTATGGCAAGCAGCCACATAGCAATGTCCCACCTCCTCTGGTACAGTGATCCAATGATAGGAATCACTGTGCCGTGTGTCATAGGAGGCAGGACATCGCTCCCGCGGCTGCACGGGACATCATCATCACAGCGGGACATCAGCATCATGAGGTGAGTGAAGTATTTCATTGAATACACCGCTAGTTTACTGTTTTTCTTTGAAATAAATATTCAAAAACATTATTGGTATCTATTTTTATTTTTGAAATTTACCGGTAGCTGCTGCATTTCCCACCCTAGGCTTATACTCGAGTCAATAACTTTTCCAGTTTTTTGTGGTAAAATTAGGTGCCTCGGCTTATATTCGGGTCGGCCTATACTCGAGTATATACGGTAAATAATGGACCCTGTAATTGATTACTTGAACCCTGTAATTGATTCATACCTATCACTTAGTTAAATGAATATATTTTACCCAGAAAAATGCTTTTTTTAAAAATAAAGTGTACTATTGCATAATCATCAAGCACAGCTAGACACAGGGTTCCAAATCAAAAGGAATATTAATGCAATAAGATAAAAATGTTTATTATTAAAGAATTAAATTATTAAAAAATTAAGATATAAAAGATATTTCTAGATTAGTGGGCATTTAAAATTTTCCTGGTCCTGATCATTTTTAGGTACAACTGAAAAATTTTAAACCATACAATAGAATAAAAATCTATATAACCTAATTATTACATTATCTTGGTGTTAGCTATTTTAGTTCAAAGCCATTCTGGAATTAATGAATTTTAGGACTTTAATATCATTTTAATCTCTTCATTGTATGCCTTCTGCAATGCCCTGCCTAATTCACACACTTTGAAATCTCAAAAGCTTATATGCTTGCCAGCTATGATGCCTAGCATGCAGATATTCATAGACCTTCTTACAACACCCCCAGTTTGTAAGAAAATGTTTTACTATGAGCAAACAGAAAGTAATTTGTCCCCATAATTCATAATGTATCCAGTGATGGTTTTCCACAATCCTACTATAAATAAATCTTCTCTAAATCTTCTATACGATCTCCCAGCATTTCTGTTTCTTTGTATCTAAACAATGCACAACTTATCTTCGTTCCAGCACAATATCTAAATAATTTTTTGCGTTGATTGGGATCCTTTTTTCAAGCAAAAGCCACATTATGATTGTGCAAATCTTTCACCTGGATATACACATCACCCTTGGCTAAGCTTCTTCTTCGGTAACATTGTATTGCAAACTAGGAATACAAAACCTTTGCCAGACCAATTTTCGAATACAGCTAATCTGCCTGGAATCCACACTGTATATCGGACATTAATACAATCGAACAGGTCAAGAGGAATTTCATGAGAAGAGTTCTCCACTCCTCTGCTCACAACAGAATCCCTTATGCTTGAAATTTTGGGCTTGGACAACCTAGAACTACACCACTATGGTCTGATCTAAGTGAAGTACACAAAATTGTCTGCTACAATGTCCTACCTGCCAATGGCTTCTTCAGCTTCAACCTCAATACACGGGCAAACAATTGATACAAACTCAAGGTGAATTGGTCCAAACTCGATTGCAGAAAATACGACTTCAGCAACAGAGTGGTCAATGCCTGGAACGCTCTGACTCCGTTGTTACATCCTCAAAGCCCTACAGCTTCAACCTTAAACTGTCTACAGTGGACCTCACCCCATTCCTAAGAGGTCTGAAAAGGGGGCGTGCATAAGCGCACCAGTGTGCCTACTGTCCCTGTCCTACTGTCCCCATTTATTTGTACTGATTTCCTTTGTTCATGTCCATGTTTATACTTATACCAGTTATCTAGTAAATGTTCGACAAATAAATAAATAAATAAATATATTTATAAATAAACAACTATTGCACGGCTGCACACAACAGGGGTTCCAGATCCAGGAGTCTGCACCCTAATGTCCAGCCTGTCTGTCTTCTCTCCCTGAGCAGGATCGGGCTATTGGCCTCCTTAGGATCAAGGCTTCTGGACTGACATTCCTTCTGCTAAGAAGTTCCTAGGGAGTTGTTGGAGAATAAAACTAACGAGAAAAATCGTGTATTCCTTGCTGGCCTTCAGGAGAAAAAACAAGGAAGGGCGCACAAAAAGAGGAATTATACAGAGAAGGCTCCTTGTTCAGAAACTTGCGCTTCCACTTGCAGCCCCCACCTGCGGACAGAATTTCCCGATCTCTTTTCCCCAATTAATAGTTTCCGGCGTAAACCAAACGCGCATGCGCCCTCTTTTAATCCCTCTTTGGAATCCAGGCCAACAGGTATTTCACCTTTCCGCAGGCGCAAGCGCATTAGTCAGCCCCCGTGGCACTGCTTTAGCAGGTGTATCGCCTCTTTTTCCTCTTTCTCCTGCAGAAGCAAGCGCGCAGGCGCGGTAAGGGCTCGCAGGTGCGGCGGTTCCCACCCACCCCATCCCGTGCCGCGGATGGCGCGCGCGCGCGCATGCGTGCCTTTGCTCACACTATCACTCCCCTACCCCATCCCGATTCCCCCTCCCTGGAGGTGCAGGTGCCAGCGCTAGGCAGCCCGGCCCGGCAGACAGACGCACGCACACACGCACGTACGCACGCACGCTCTGCTTTAGCTCCCGGGCAGCCGAGCTCGCGTCGGCTATTCCGCAGAGCCAGGCGGGTGGAGGCGGCGTTAGTGGAAGGCGGCTGAGCTGCGAGCCGCTCTCCCCCCTCCCCTCCTTCGCTTCGCCCCGCCGAGCCGACCTTCGAGTTCCCGCGCGGCATGAACCGGGTCCAACGAGGTGGAGCAGGCGGTAGTAGCGGGGGAAGCCGCGGCCTCGCCACTATGGAAGTGAAGAGCAAGGTGGGTGACGGAGTGGGAGGAGGAATGGGCTTCCTCGTATGGGGCTTCAGCGGTTGGGAATGGGGCGGGGGGAGAATTCATTCCCACCCCTAAAAATGTTTTTTTTTTTTTAATTGTAGTTAAAGGAAGGAAGAGAACATTGGAAAGGGAGGCGGTTGTCTTGTTTCGGGGATCTAGGAAAAAATTGGTTTAATTAAGGATTGGCTTTTATTACCTCTTTGTAGCGGGGTGGGGGAGACGGAAGCGTGTTCCTGATCATGTAGAGAGGGCATTTCTATTGAGGGGTTTAATAATCCCATCCGCCTACTTGCCCTCCCATTGTACCTGCTATAAGATGTAAGGAAATACTTTCGATCCGAGGTGGTGAGTACAGTTCACCGCCAGCCTTGAATTACGACCTCTTTATTTATTTATTTTTTAAAAAATCAGATTAGGATTAGGATGTGATAAGAAGAAACAATCTTCTATGTGTGTAACCTGCGTGGTTTGATGATGCATTGCCCACCCGAAACAAATTTATCTCATTTTTCCATAACTAAAGCCTACCCCCTTCTTATGACATGGTAGCGGACCTTCATATAGGGTTAAGTGTTTGTTGGAAGGTGAGTAGGGACTAGGTAGGGATTGGATCAGCAGGATCCGGTTCATTTAAAAAAATGTACTTTAAATGATTAATTCCAACAATTGAATGTGGGAATTCATTAGAAGCTGACTTAATTCTTCTGAGTTAAGTATTAACCATTTTGTTTTGTACAGGAAAATGCTGGAATTGCCCCTTGTCTTTATAATGTGTGTGTCTGTGTAAAGATACAGTAAGAAGCTTTAAAGGGAGTATGGATGATTATAGAACTAAGAGATGTAGGCCAATATTCATGATTGGTATAAACTAATAGGGTGTGGTTATGTGTAGGCATTACCTCTTTGCCACAGTTTGCGTTCCCCTCTACGCACAGCATATTTGTTCCATGCTGTAATAACTAGTTTTGCCCAGAGAGAAGAATCTCAGAAATTGTATTAGAATTCTGTCCTTTTGTTATTTGGGGGGAGTGGGGGAAGTATTCTTTTTTTTTAAATCAAGTATCTGTCTTACCTGAGGAAGTCACCCTATCCATTCCCAGGCATAGCTGTTAATCCACAGATTCTGCAATGTGCCATACAACCTTAGATGACATTTAAAAGATGTGATGTACTGCATTATTCAGAAGTTGTCCTCAACAGCCTGATTTTTTTTTTCTTGAGTTTAAACGTTTTTAATCTGGTTGCAGATCAGATCACATTTTAAAAACTTGTAGAATTTCTTATCAAAAAGGGTATAAGGGATGCCATTTTGAGCCTTCTGTTTCCTTTAGCCATGTTAATTGAACTACAGCCTTGACATTACTGAGCAGTAATTTCAAAAGCATTTTTGAAATTGTGCACACCTAGGTGCTCGAGTTCTGATATTAAAAGTAAACAAAATTGATGTAATAATACAATTTTACAGTGGATTATTTTTGAAAAAAGCATAGACTATTTCCATTTTAGGTTTTTTTGGGAATACTCCGAGGCCCTGTCATTTACTAACTATAAGCTAATTGTACCTATACAAAATAGCTACCCTGAGGTGATTTCTAAACTTCTACGTTCTTGTACACACCCAAGTACATTATACTTTTCTATAGATTAAGCTGCCTTGTATTATTTGTGTAGTCATGCCACAAATTAAAGTGGTGTGCTGTGATACACATGACATTTTGAGTAACAGGATGTGTCATACTCTATAGTCTGACTAGGAGAGAACGTTTCATCATTCATTTACTTTTGTGTTAGCTATTAGTGGATTGGGTGAAGTGTTTTGGCATTGCTCTTCAGCACCGAGAGGAATAAACTATATTTTGACAGTAATTGTGAGTTATAGTTTAAATCCTTTTATTGAAGGTAACTAAAATTTTAGATAAGCAACAAGCATGATCCTTAAAACACATTTTACCTGGCATCCAGGATTTTAGATTTAATGTGAAATACAATCCACAATATTCTTGTTCTCTTCCCTATTTATATAGTGAGGTTTACCACTCCTTTAAAATATTAATCCATTACTAGTCTAGCTTCTCTGTATTGTATTTCCTATATTCTTCTTAACTTTCTTTTTACTAAGACAATTAATTTGCTTGCACTGATCATCATAACCCAATAATATGCAGATTTTATAGATTGGCTGCATTTCTAAAGTGCTAGTTCCAAAGCTTTCTGAAAATGAAGGAATAACTGCAATTCTAAGTTGTATCTGAGTAACAATACTTCATGTGTATTACGACTTCTCATGTTTCTTTTGAACATGTACTGTTGCATAAAGGAAATATGGCATGAAATCAAACTTTCCTAAAGCTCTAATGTTTATTTTTTAAATTATGAATAACAAAAGCTAATGAGTATTAAATGTTTATTTATCTTTTCCTAATAAATATACAACTGTTAATGATCTGTAGTGAAGCTTTATGAAAATAGGAAAATATTTATAGAATGATGTAAAAGGACCATAAACAGAGAACTAAGGGGGGGGGTGTTATACATGCATACATTGAATTTTGTACAGTACATGAAGAATTGGAAAAAATTGACTGGCACTAGTCAGGGAGAATATGTTCCATTCATGTTATATTCATGTGTAGCAAGTACAATTATTTCATAACTGCATTTTCAACAATAGTTGCATTTTGAGAGGATATCTAGCACTATAAATATTTTTATACTTATAAAGTTAAATTAGGAAATTGAACAGTCCCGAAGGTGTGGGACAGACTTAAAATAACTTTTTATCCTGAACAAGAGTGGAGCCTAGAGATATCATATTTTCCCTTTCATTTTTCATCTGATCCTTGATCTTTTAACTATGGCATGATGATGTGGTCAGGAAAAGATATTTTTTACATCGCTATTACCCTTTTAAGTATACATCTGTTAATGATCTGTAATAAAGCTTAATTAAAAAAATAGATGGGAACATTGTTATAGAATAAAGTAAAAAAACATAAATCAGAAAAAGTATGTGCTTAATTATTTTATAAATATAAGAAATACACAAAGATATAAGACAGTATTGAAAGTGACAGCATGCAAGAAGAAAATGGATAAGCTAAAGGAGCAATCTTCCAAAGTATTTTAACAAAGATGGAAGAGTAATAATAAATGCAGACTCAGTTTTCTTTATTTAAAAAAAATCAGATTTCCTGGCCTATGGAAAAAGTATCAAATCTCAAAGAAATAAGTAAACAATGGAAAGCCAATATGTATCGATGGTTATGGTGTCTGATCTAGTTTTTAATTCTTTATGAGCTATGGAAGCTCTCTGGATGGCTTTGTACCAATCACTTTCTCTTAATCCACTTTTTATATCATACAAGTTTATTGCTGTTATAGGACAAAAATAGGTCTTTTCTGGTACTTTGATATAAGAATATTCTGAATAAAAATACTAGTACTGAACAAGATTGGCTCAGATTGTATCATAGAAAAGTGAGGGAACAAAGCATAAATGTTGCAGAGTAAATATCTGGAAACAACCTACAATTCTGGCAACACAACACATCACATCTGTTTTGCTTGATTATTGTGTAATATAAAGTTAATGGACTGTATAGGATTTTATTGATTGATTTAGAAAATATATAGTTGCTTACTTGCTCACAGCAACTCTAGGCAGCTTTCAACAATAAAGATGTTTACAAGGATGCAAGATAGTTTGAAATTAAGGCCATTTATTTAAATGTTTTACAAGCCAACATGGAGTATTGAGGTTGATCTCTTGCAAACTAGTCACCCTCATAGGATTGTTGTGGTGAAAATAGAAGGCAAGAGGTATTCTGGGTTAAACAAAGCTGAGATATAAATCTAATAAGACACCACAGGGATGATTGATTTTTATTTCTTTGATCAGTTCATATGTGATAACTGTTTCCACAACTAGTTCTAACTTCATCATTGTATTGGAAGGAAGAGCCATTCACAGTTGCTAATGCCTTGATCATCTGAATTGCAATGTGGTCTACACCAAGAGCAGTTAGAAGCTGCAGTTGACCCAATATGCAGACATTTGTGGGTGCCCCTCAATATGCCTGTATTGCTCTGCAAACTACCATGGTTGCCTCCCTCCCCCAATAGGCTTCAAGGAGACAATTACTACCTATAAAGACCTTCATGAGGCAGGGTTATTTATGGGACTTCTTTCTCTGGTCATCTCTGTCTATCTCATTAACTCTGGCAAGGTAGGCGGGGTCCAGTTCCCATCTATTAAGCAATACCATCTGGCAGGACCAGGAAACTTGCCTTCTCTGTCATTGTGGCTGGAACACTATGTCCTTTAATATTCACTTGATCATAATCCTGCTGGCATTTTGTATATCTTTGAAAACCTGGATGTTCTCTTAGGTCCGGCTTTCTGGAAATTGATTGAGCCTATCTGTATAATTTTGTTTAGTATAGCTGTTATGGGTAGTCCTCAATTTGCAACCACAATTCAGCCCCAAATTTCCATTACCAAGCAAGTCAATTAAGTGAATTTTGTCCCATTTTATTACCTTTCTTGCCACAATTGTTAAGTGAATCACTGCAATTAAGTTAGTAACACAATTGATAAGTGACTCTAGCTTCCTTATTTGCTTATCAAAGGTGATTGACCCCAGGACACTGCAGCCATCATAAATATACACACCAGTTGCCAAGTGTTCGAATTTTGATCACATGACCATGGGGATGCTGCAAGAGTCGTGTGAAAAATTATCATGTCACTTTATTCAGTGCTGTTGTAAATTTAGTCACTAAACGAATGATTGTCAGTTGACATCATGTTGTTGAGCTCCATTATCGTTGATTGACAGAATCTTTACTAAAAGCTCAGCCAGAGCATAAAGGAGAGAAAGAAACAGATATGACACTGATTCTACTTCATCAGTCAGAGAGTCAAAGACACTTATAATGGAGTGCTTTTAAACTCCCATCTAGCTTCATCAAATCTAGCAAGAATGAAGGAATTCTGTGAGTTGGACAAGAAAATAACTACGGAAAATAAGTCTGTTCTAACCAAGGGAGGGCTGCAATGGTTCCCAATGTGGGGCCCATGCCCTACAGGGGCTCAATTTGATTTTTAATGGGGGCAATTTGAACCTTACTTAAACCAAGTTAGTGGCCTTTTAGGCTTCCTCCACGTGAGTAGAGTTCACTTGTTGAGTAAAGTAAGAATTATATATTGCGGGGGGGGGGGATCAGGATTTTGAAAATATTTAGGTGTGTCATGGCCAAATAAAGGTTGGGAACCACTGCATTAGAGATTAAATCTCTCTCTTTAATCAGCATTAAAAATCTACTGTATCAGCCAAAACAAAGCCCTCTTGAAGCATATAGATGGCAAAATCATAGAGCCCCATTAATGCTTGTCGTCTTTGACTATGTAAAATGGTCTTGTAAAATCAAGGTGGTCAGGAATGTCTTGAAGATTAAGGCAAAATCTCCGGCAGCAAGTCTGCATGTAAGCCTCTATAAAATTTAAGCCAAATTTGGGCCTCAGCGAAGTTGGAAATGTATCAAGTTTCTTAAAAATTTAGGCCAAGCAAGTTGAAATGTTGTTTGAAATTCACATACACTTGAACCTCAGTTTGAAAACTGATCAAACATGCATATATAAAGATTTCCAATTGCTATAATCATTAATTCCTGTTACTTTGCCTCATTATAATTTCTGTTAGACTTCGGTAGGTGGGAGCGGTTGATTTGTATTTTCCTTGTTCTTCTGCATTTTGAAAAATTTGGAAAGGTTTAAGCATGTTGTCTTGACATGTTTTTAAACCTTGTTTGGCTAGACAGAGAAGAAGTTGAAAAAATACTCTGGAAGAAGGTAATATGACCAATTGTTTTAATGATGCTGTCAGCAGAGCTGGAAAAGCATCTTTATCTTTAGGCTTTTTCTGTTAATTGATTGAATTTAAATGTAGAAAATACCATTTGAATCTTTTCTCTGCTGCTGTTTCTGTCAAAGGCATTATGAGATATACAGAGTGAAACATATGGAATATCCACAGGTGCAATTATTGGAAAAGGAAACTTATATTTATCATTTCCTCTTCTACTAGCACGCCTGATATTACAGGCTTAAATAATTGTGTAGGGCTGTAGGTGACATGCACGAACCAAAAGAAATCCAGCATCCTGTCCATTCAGGTGTAAAATGCTCTTACCACATTCCTTATTAAATAATAGCCTCCAAAGGTAGGAAGATAATGATTTAGAAGGATGTAGAGAAGTACTTTGGTATTTCCTTTCCAAATAAATTTCAGACTGAAGTGAGTGAGCAAGAACATGGGGGGGGGGGGGTGTAACAGAAGAGGATGTAGAATTCAATTACAGGGGAACCTGTAAAGGGGAACCGGCTTAGATTTACTGTGTAATCCTGTGCATACTTACTGAATAGCCAGATTGTGTTGGATAGAGAACTCATTTGTGGGTTTGTATTATTGGAAAGAGAAAAATACAAATGTATAGATGCATTTGTTTGCTGTGCCGTAATTACTGCTTTTCAAGTTACTGAATATCATGTGTCAAATCTTATATGAACGTCAAGAGATCTTGGGGCTAGTGAGAAAGGGGAAGACCAGTGGCTTGACATTTATTTATTTAAGAAAATTTATATGACTGCCTAACTCATTCTCAGTGTCTTGGCAGCTTACAAAAATAAAAACCCAATATAAAAACAATATAAAGCAATAACCCTACTTCACCCCTTGGCATCAAGAATCAGTTCAAATGAACTACTTGATGAGCTCCATCCCATTCTGGGTTCTCTAGACCTGTTGGCAAAACTAGGTCTTGACCACCTTGTGAAAGAGTGTCAAAATGGGGACCAAACACCTTCTTCACAGGGATGATGTTTCACAAGGAGGGAGCCACCACAGAAAAGGCCCTTCTTCTTGGTCCTGTTGGATTTACTTCCTCCCTCTGGAATATAACGTGGGGACAGTTGCCCTGTTTTGCCATGTTTGATTGGCAGTTCCACCATCTTATTTCAATGGGATTTTGGCCATAGTGTGTTTGTATATTACTTTTCTTTTAATGTGTGGTTCTGTTTTAAACTTTGTTTTATTTTGTGCTTTATTTTCATTATTGTACACTGCCCAGAGTCATATAGTTAGGCCAGATTTTTTTTAAAGTTAAATAAATTATATGCAGTTGCAATTTATTTTTTAGCTTCTCAGATTTTAGATCAAACATTTTAAAAGTAAATACCTATAAATTGAAACTCACAAATTTCCCTAAAATGGAACATTATTCAACCCATATTTCTGATCTTGTAGGGTGATCTTGCATAAACAGTCATGCCAAGTGAAGTCCTTGATGCTCTCTGGGCTTGGTTGTTTGGTTGCAGATGTTTCATGGCAATGATATTTAGTGAAGTAATGAAACATCTGCAAGCAAACAACCACACTTGACATCAAGGACTCCACAGTTCAACCCTGAGCTACCTATATTCTATTGGATCATGATAAGTGAGAATTTGCTATATATACCATATGTGAAGTATTTTGGGATGTAGAGATCACCGAAGGATAAAAGAGGGAACATCTGTGAATGAGAATGGTACTGTAATGCAAAGCTAGATAGACATTTCATAAATGATTGGGAACAAGGACTTACATTTTCTTATCTTGGGTGCAATCCCCACCATTTGACAATTATAAAGTATTCTGATACATTTTCTATTGTCTGAGTGTTACTAATGTTTTCTGGTTCTTATAGTTTGGTGCAGAGTTCCGTCGTTTTTCTCTGGAAAGATCAAAGCCTGGCAGATTTGACGAATTCTATGGATTACTTCAGCATGTTCACAAAATACCCAATGTTGAGGTCTTAGTTGGATATACAGACATTCACGGAGATCTCCTACCAATTAATAATGATGACAACTACCACAAAGCGGTCTCTACTGCTAATCCTTTGCTTCGGATTTTTATTCAGAGAAAAGGTAAGCATTTCATTAGTATTGCAGTCTTCAATGGGTTTATGTCAAATGCGTGCTATTTTTTATTTGCTTTTGCTGGAATTACACATAGTGCTGGCGTGAGAACTCCTGAATCATTTGACATCCTGAATTACTTCTGTGCTTTCTTCTTGTTGCATGATCTAAAATTGTATAAAGTGCAGTGGGTTCCATCTTGTTTTGTTTTGTTTCAGTACACAAGATTAAATGGAATGGTACTTTCCCTCCTCCCACATTTTTCACAGCACATGATTTGTCAACAGAAACACCTTTAATTTAATTCTTGCATCACTTAAATTTAAATATCATTCTTACTTCCCGTGCAGCATTCGAATTTTGTTTGCTGAACTTTAGCATGAAGTAATTGCAATAGCAATAGTAAGACTGATTTACTGCTTCATAGTGCTTTTACAGCCTTCTCTAAGCGGTTTACAGTGTCAGCATTTTGTCCCCAACAATCTAAAAACATACACGCAATTAGATGGAAAAATGTGTAATTCGATTATCTTAGGTTCTACCACAAAACCGCGGAGGACAAAATCGCGGTCGACGAAAGCGCGTATGTGACGTCATCACAGTGCGACAAAAAAGATCAAAAAATGTAAAAATAAAGCTAAAACCTTTCCCTAACCCCCCCAAACCTAACCCTAAACCTAACCCTAAACCTAACCCTTAACCTAACCCTAAACCTAACCCTTAACGTAACGAAAAACTTAACGCTAACCCTTAACCTAACGTTAAACGTAACGCTAACGCTCTAACCCTAACCCTTAACCTAACCCTAACCCTTAACCTAACCCTTACCTTTATGTGAATCGGCTTGCTGTAATTTAATTTTTATTTCAATTTTTCGATCTTTTTCGTCGCGTTGTGATGACGTCACATACGCGATTTCGTCGACCGCGCTTTTGTGGAACGCGCTTTTGACGGGTCACGTTATCTTACATGGCATATTAATAAATAGAGCCTTACTCTTAAGTTTTAAAATTACTCATGGCTATCTAATTGTTTGTTTTTAAAAGCTCCATTGAGAAGCATCTTTTTTTAATTAGGTCTTTATCCTGCCAGTATCACACTTTCACAAGTAACTCAATGGGGTGAACGTACATAAGTAGTTCTACCTCCTCCTCTTTCCCCCCACAATTACAACCCTGGGTTGGGCTGAGAGGGAGGGACTGGCCCAAAGTCACGCAGCCGGCTTTCATGCCAGAGGTAACATCTCTGCCCTTCTTCAGATCCAGTCAGCTGTGGTTGGAGCAAGAAGGAGCCTTTTGGCTACATATTCCTCCCTTTGTGTTTTCATTACTTCTACTGTTGCCCAAATGGGAGAAGCTGCAGTTTTTAAGCGCTGTTTACCAATCAAATGCACTGCTTCCTCAGGCAAAGAAAAAACAACAGCCTGGCTGTCTTTTTTGTGTGAAATGAGACTCGCTCTTCTTTAGATAAAAGATGTTTTATTAGTCTAAAACAGTTCTTTGAATTAGATTGCAATTCTTATTAATTGTTTTACTCAGAACGGAATGAGTCGCATGGAAGAGGAGAAGGAAATAAAGTTAGCTGATTATGCCTGATGCTCAGAGGTGGTATTCAGCAGGTTCTGACCAGTTCCGGAGAACCGGTAGCAGAAATTTGGAGTAGTTGGAGAACCCGTAAATACCACCTCTGACTGGCCCCGCCCCCATCTATTCTCTGTCTCCCGAGTCCCAGCTGATTGGGAGAAAATGGGGATTTTGCAATATCCTTCCCCTGCCACACCACCAAGCCATGCCACGCCCACCAAGCCACACCCACAGAACTGACAGTTAAATTTTTTTAATCCCACCACTCCTGTTGCTTATATAAGCAATCAGCTGAAGGAGAACATCCTACAGGAAGTGAATCTCAGATTAGCAGGATAGCACAATTTGAGCTTGCGTTACAGGTGGAAGTACAGGTAGTCCTTGATTTACAACCACAATTCATCCCAACATTTCTGTTGCTAAGCGAGGCAGCTAAATGAGTTTTCCCCGTTTTAGGGCTTTCCTTGCCACAGAATCTAGCTCCCCTATTGACTTTGACACCGGAACACTGCAACATGGGAGGCCACAATGGTTGTAAGTGTGAAAAATGGTCATGTCACTTTTTAAAGTGCCACTATAACTTGTAAATCAAGGACGGACTGTAATAAACACTAGCTCTGTATGAAATGATGGACAGATATGAATGATCTGGAACAAAGAGAAGAAACTCAAGAAAGAAGGAAGGAAGAAGCAATTTCTATGACTCCATTATACTTTTTTTACATGGAGGACTAGAGAGATAAAAATCAGCAGTAGAAGCTTTAAATGCATTTTGGGAACTGGGCAATGGTTCTTGGCAAATGTGCTGAGGAATGGGGGATTTTCTGATTTTGGACACATCGACAGAAAAAGCCTTGTTTCCAGTGACCACTGCTTTGACTCCCTCCCCCCCAGGATGGAAAAATGGGGGATGGATGGATGAATGGATGATTGATTGATAGATAGATAGATAGATAGATAGATAGATAGATAGATAGATAGATAGATAGATAGATTTGACAGGGCTTAAAATATATTTCTCTGATATAGCTAATAAAAATGAAAAATCCATTGGTATTTCAACTTTTCTGTGAGTCAGGTTTGACTGATGTTCTCTTGTTCAAAGTACTCTTGAGAGCAAACTTATTTGGCTACTGTGAAATGTGTATTAAACATAATGATGGGGACGCTGAATAGTGAATGGTAGCTGAACATTAGTAAACAATGGAATACACATTCCAGTGGCCAATTTCATGTATAGCCAGTGTATCAGGTCATTGTATTGTACTCTGGAATCTAAATAGCTTGGATATGCCAAGATAGTGTCTATTTCTGTGTTTTACAGTCGCACAAAGAATCCATTCTGCTTCTGAGTGAAAGCAGAGAGGCCTGTTGGTTGCCCCAGTCATTCTCTTTCAGTGGCAAGTCATAATTATTGAACCCAGAGCCAAATAATCCAATTGTTTACACAACCATATATTTAAGGCCACAGTCCTAACACAAGTAACTCCCATTGTATTGTATGCATACAAGTAAAGATGTTTGCAGTTCTGCTCTCTCCTGTTTTCTGATATCAAAGGTTTGCTCCTGGTATTTTTGTTGTGTTTTTTAGTTTCCCCAGCATTTCTGTCCTATTTATTTCCCCAGTGTCAATTTTGATAAGATTTAAGCTGAATCTCTTGAAGTAAGAGACTGATTCATAAGTCAAATTTAGCAACTGTGGCTAAAGTCTTTTACTAGTCATATGATTAGAGCAAATAATCCACTTTGTAAGGTTGGGATTATTTCTTACAATTAAACTCCATGTACTGTATGTATATTGCTTATCTAACGATTTATATATAATGCATCCATATTTTCTGGCGAACTACCTTAAAGAGTTTTGCAGTTCTAAGTTTGCATAGGAAACAGCTCCTGTTTCTTCCAAAGAGATTGAAATTTTATATTGATTTTACAAATTCTGAGAACCGGCTCTTAGAGTATATTTGTTCAGGGTTTTTTTTAAATCACTGCTCTGTAATGGCTAAAATAGTAGTATATTTTAGGGGATCATATGTAGCAGCCCTCTGGGTTTTACCTCCTAACCTGTGGCTAGACTCATTATAATGTTAATTCTTTACCTCTCCCTAGCCTGTATTTTACCTGTGGGAAAGATTTTGAAACAATTGTGTCCTCTTCTGTTCATTAACTGCTTGGTAATTCAATAATTTTATACAAATTCTAAAAACAGAGATTGGATGTAGTAAAGACCTCCTTTACAATTATGCTGTATAAAAATGTTTTCAGTACACAAGTCTTGGTACACTGAAATTTATGATACAGAATTACTTTGAAATTAAGTTTAGATTTGTGTTTATCGTTATGTTATGTGCGATGACTCAGCAGTTAGACATGCTGAGCTTGTCAGCTGGAAAGCTGCTTGGGTTTGAATCCCAGAAACCATGTGTGAAAGCTGCTTGGGGTTCCCATTACTTCCCCATCTCCTGCCCACCTAGCAGTTCGAAAGCATGCAAATGCGAGTAGGTAATTAGGTACCACTTCGGTGGGAAGTTACCAGTGTTCTGTGCATCTCAGCCAGTGGTGGGTTGCAGGCGGTACGCCCCAGTACGGGCGTACCGGAGCCTGCCCGGACCACAGGGTACCGTTCTGGTATGGTGCTCCGGAGGTCCCACCCGCCCGCCTGCGCTCCTTACCTGTCTTTAAACCCTTTGGTGCTGTGCACGCGCATGGCACGTACAACGCCTGCACAATGCTCCACCGAGCAGCTGACGCTTCACGGCGGCTTGCAGAGGCATTGCTGGATGGAAAGATGCATGTGCGCAGCTGCATGCGTTCATGTGGAGGACACTGGGCCCCGTTGCAACGGTACCGGTTGCAACGGAATCCAGAACCCACCACTAATCTCAGCATATAATTATGTTGGCCACATGATCATGGAAGTGTCTTCGGACAACGCTGGGTCACTCGGCTAAGAAAGAGAGATGAGCAACATCCCTTAGAGTAGGACACAACTAGACAGCAAAAACCTGTACCTTTACTTTCATGTTTTAATTGCAGTTCTTTAACCCAACTTGATTCTTACAGAGTAGATTGCTTTTTGCTTTTATGTATCTGAATTCAGTTGCATAATTTTCTGCACGTTACATTTAGCTATGCTAAATGAGATTTGTTCAAAATTACGATCTCAGGAATCTTAGGAAGATAACCAGGGCCTGTTCTGTCCCATTCTGGAGTGCAGGACATACAATAATAGATCTGTGGTAAGGAGAAATAATAGATTCACATTGAATGGGGGGAAAAAATCTAAAATAGAAGCAGTCCATAGTGGAACCAATTGCCCAGAGATGACAATCTCCTCCTTTATTGGATCGGCTCAATCAGAGGTTAGAGGGCAATCTGTCTAGGGTGGTTTAATTTGGATTTCAGCCCTAAACAGGGGATTGGCCTAGGTGGCTTCTTTCAACTCTATGGTTAAAGAATAGGGTTTTTTGAAACAAAATATCAAGAGAGATTGGTCATAGTACAGTGAAAGAATACATGCTTGCTGAAATGTTAAGAGTGAAAAAAAGTAGTTCCGCTTGCACAATAGCCATTAAGAGAAGTAATCTAATAGTTTAGACCTTTGCACTGAAAGCAGCGTTTTGCAATGATACTCCTCCGCATATGCAACTTTTCTACTCCTTTGCAAAAGGCTGGGTTTTCTTATCAGGCTTAATTTTTGCTCAGGAATTTAGAATGTGTGTCTCTTGATAAGGAGTACATCCAAAGTTATGCAAGAAATCTGGGTATGAATGTGTATTCCCATCACCACCACATACACACCATCTCTGGAACCTGTAACTTCCTGGAAGATAGCGTGGAAAGGGCAGGAAATAGTAAACTCTAATAGCAGATATCAGCTCATTAGAGAAATGACTTCATTAAATGCAGATAAAGAAACTCTGTCTAGTTTTACTTACCAATTAAACAAAGAATATAATTTCTCAATTACGTCTTCATCCAAGAGATATAAATAGATGTATGTGCACTTTAAAAAAACTCTCACACAATCTTTGCTTTCAAACCTTGCATATATTAGCATAAGGTGATACACTTTAACAGCACTTTTCTTTTAATGTTTGCAAGTGTTTGCATTTACTGTTATGCTTGCAAAAAATGTGGAAGGGGGGGGGCTTTTCACGTCCTTACTTATTTGCATAACTACTGGCAGAATATTTATGAATTCCTGCCTGTAGTAGAAGCTTTGTAGAAATGGAATTTCATGATTGTATACAAAACATTGACTAATATTTGGTGCATATTAAAGAATAGCAGTGGAAACACTTGAGGTAACACATAGAGTAATGGCAAACTAGGCCGCAGATGATTTATTAGCCCTATTTGCTCAAATGAAGATTGCATTGGCAGAAGCTAATGCTAAAACAACCTTATAAGGTTTACTGTGACTTTCAAAATATTCAGATGAAATAACCATTTTTATCACTTTTCAAACAAAAAATTTCCACAAGCAAGGGCGGAAGAGGGGAGGTTACTGCATGTACAATGTATAATGGTACTACTCTTATTTTCAATTCATGCTTTCAGAGGAGTTGACAGGCGGTCAAGTACAAACAATGCAGCATAAATTTATATTTTGCTGTAGATGTCTGATAAAGGCTTTGGGGTGGTTTAAATCAGTGTAGTTGGTGGATGCAAACCTTAGGTGATATCTGTGTGGCATATTCAGCATGCAGATTTGGGTTCACCTCAGTGAGTATATTTCTTAAAAGCAATTCATCTTTTGTGCCCTGTAGGCAGTTACTTGTGATAACTGCTTTGACTTCTGGTTTCTTACTGCTGCAAATTTAAACTGATTAGTTGTTGTAAGAACAATGGTTCCTCTGTACGGAAGAATACTCCTTAAAATAAATTATTCAAGGGTTATCACAAGCAGTCGTGCATGCCACCCTGCTGAGTTTTTAATTATACTGTATGTGTGTGTGTGTATGTATGTATGTATGTATGTATGTGTATGTGTATATATATATATATATATATATTTATTTATTTATTTATTTATTTATTTATTTATTTATTTATTTATTTATTTATTTATTTATTTATTTATTTAGAGAATTGCATGCTCAGCTGTATTTTGGTTTAGGTCAGAATGTCACTCAGACCCAGAAATATAGTTATTTCATGGTAAGGTAAGAAGCTTTCAATAATAGTGTATGACCAAGTTTGTTCTTGGTTAAGCAGCGTCATCTACCACTTAGCATATTGTCTGAATCCATTTAATTATGCTTAAACATCAATTAGTCCTCCAGAAAAATGATATAGGGTCAACCCCAGAGCAGAATTTTCATTTCTGCTACTTTATTTTCCCTATTCTTTGAGAGACATATCACGAAAGAGGAATTGATAAGAAAATTAAGACATACCTTAACTTTGCCATCTGTAATTTTTGAGATGCTTAGAATATCACATGATCTGAAGAGGAAACCAGTTTTAGGGGTTATATGAACATTATTTTTTTTAATAAAAAGTGTTTGTGTGAACTGGTTTGCTCTGTCTCCGGACTACTGTGTGTTGCTGTTGTGCCACAAAACAGATACAGATAGCTCTCATTTAGTGAGGTCGTGGAGACCAATCGCAATTATAATAGTGATTTAAAAGTTACTTTGTGACCAACTGTATAGTGATCAGTGCCTTTAATACCTGTCAAAATAGAATATACACATATACACATATACACATACATACATACATACATACATACATACATACATACATATATATATATTGTGTATATGTGTGTGTATACACACACATATACATATACATACATACATATAGTGTGTGGTGTGTGTGTATATACACACACACACAGAGAGACACACACATATATATAGTATATCACAGAACTGAGTACAGCCCCTCACATTTTGTAAATATTTAAGTACCGATAAATCTTTTCATGTGACAACACTGAAGAAATGACACATGTGTGTGTTTATAAGATACTTCTTTTATGTAGTTTTTCATTATTTTTATATTCGCTGAATAAGATTAACAAAACTCAAGAACTTTTCTAATTTAAATGTAGATAACAGTGTTGCTTTTGAAAAAACTGATATCTTATAAAGTGAACTTTCAACTTGGATTGAAGCTGAACACAGAGAAAATTACACTTAACTTTAACCTCAGTTAAAAATTTGCTCACCTACTGCTATGTTGGAATAGCTTTCAAAACAGTTTGCATTTCATTTAGTAAATTTTAGCATTCTTTCCTCAAAATGGTATATATAATGTTCTCTGGATCAAATACCAAAGTGATCAAAAACTAAATATTACCTTTAGTGGATGTCCAGAAATATTTTAAATTATACTGGGAGCATGGTAGCAGTATAAACATTGTAATTGAGATAACCTGTGACCCCAATTTTTAGGAGTTTAGCCATCTTAATCTATATAATAAAAACAGGTTTTCATTCCACTGTGAAAAATGCAAAAGAAAGGTACTTTACTATAGTTTTAATCCCCAAATTTGGAAAATAATTGATTTCTAAAATGGCTCCCATTAACAGATAGAGACCCACTCTCCAAATTAAAAAAAGACACAAAAAATAGAGGAGTTGAAGAGAAAAAGAAAGGAAAGAAATTATGTATGCCAGAGCAGATAAGTCATAAAGCAAGCATTTTTACCTGATGATGATGATGATTTTTTTGCTGATATTCTTTCTTGAATAATGCTTAGTGGAGCTTGATCTCTTTGATCGGAAACACCAGAATTTGCTGGTGTTTAGTTCTCTAATTTCAGAACAATATTTGAAAGCTGAATATTCTGTGTGGAATAAGCGATGTGGTCATTAAGCAAAACTTGACAGCACCACTTAGCGATGGCAATTTCGGTAGCTTCAGTTGTGGTTGTTCAGCTAGGATAGCACTGTCATTAGGCAAGAATCTCCTCCTCCTGCTCTTGCCTTCACTTCAATTTCCCCATCCGCGTATCTTTACTCCCCCCAATCTTCTTGTTTGGACACCCTGTACTGTATGTCAGATTCAAGCAACCTGATCCACACATGTAGAATTCAAACCAACTGCTTTATTATATTCTGCCTATAATATAGGCCCTGTCACATGCCCCGTCTTTCCTCACTGTCACGCTTCACTGCCCACAACTGACTTTGCTATCTTCTTCCTCCTGCTGTTGGCTCAAGATCTAAGCACTGGGTGAGGCCGCAGACCTGGGAAGCTCACAGTGAGAGCAAGAAGGCAGTGAGCCTTGTCTGCTGAACACATTTGTCAGGCCTGGCTGGGGAAGGGGCAAGGAAACAGTGAGGTTTAGTCCTCTCCATTTGCCTGTTTTATCTCAGATTCAAGCAACCTGATCCACACATGTAGAATTCAAACCAACTTCTTTATTATATTCTGCCTATAATACAGGAATCTCCCCAGACTTCTTGGCTTCCTTTGGAAACAGATGGAAAAGGTTTCATGGAACTTGGGGTCGTGGTGTCATCTCTAGATCTCTTGCAGCTATGCAATGATTCAAGGCTAATTTCCCACTTGAGTCCTCCTCCCTGTCCTACCTGGCTTGTTCCCAACATTTTGATATATACTTACCCCTGATAAAGTACCACAATGATATGTTCTCTTTTTAATATCTCTCTCCATCCATTTCCCCATCTTTCCTAAGCATTCTGGCAAACTACAGAAATTTCACTACTTACTCTACTTGTTAGGTATTTCTCACTTTTAGTTATTCATGGTATTTTTCCTTGATCCTTGAACATTAATGTTCAGCTCTACAATTCCTGTTGCATTGTACAGTGTCTGAGATTTGCTGCAAATCATTTGGTTTCTCAACCATTAACATGGGATCCTATGTATATAAACGTAAACATATATTCACAACCCCAACTAACTCACCTCCAATGTCACCATAAGTATTTCTTATATCAACCAGTCAAGGAACATCACACATCTTTTATCTTATTCCCTGCTTCCTAAAGTTAAACTGTTCCCCAAATATTCCATTTGTCGTGGTCATGTTTTTTACTCCCATTATGAAAAGTTCTTAAAACCAACCTTTAACTCCATATTCATGCCAAGTATTCAGCTTGTCAAAAGCATTACTCAAACCTACAAATGACAGTAACTTTAATTACATTTACACACTCCTTTATATTTTTAATTAATTATAAGTGAGGTTTTTCAACAGAATTAGAAAGTACACATTTTGAATTAAAGAAGTATAAAGAAAAGTGATTAAAAAATGAACAAGAAATATAGAAAAAGAAATAGAAATTGTGAGTGGGGGAGGAACAATTCCAAAGAAAAGGTGTTCGATCTTCATGATAGCGGTTACAGATTTATACTTTATCCACTTTCTCTAAGATTACATCATAATTTCCTTTCCATAATTTGACCCTTTCTAAATTTGAAACCCATAAATCACAAGTTCATTTTTCAGCACAAACTCCCTAAAAGTTTTCTAGTCACTAATAAATGACATTTATGCATTTCTAAAATAAACCTGTCTAACACAAAACCATGCTGCATACTCCCATTTTTCATTTGTCTTCCATTTATTTAAGGAATTTCTAAAGCTGCTGCTCCCACAATTTGTGACTCTGGATGGTGGACAATGATAAAAATAAAAAATAAGAACAGGAAAAAATGTAATACTAGGCAAGATCCAAATAAGCAAACCAAAATAACCTCTCGTGCTATTTCAGTCCAAATTCTATCAAACTACTTTTCCAGAGAGACTTAGCTAATTTAATTCTAGTTTTCCCCCTTCGTTATAGGATTAGAGTAAGATGTGTGGACTTCAACTCCCAGAATTCCTCAGTTGGGGAATTTTGTGTGTTAAAGTCCACATGTCTTAAAACTGCCCAGTTTGAAAATATTGTTACAGGAAGACAATAATGTCATTCTTCCAGTCTTAAGGAATAGATAGAATATTCAAACTTAACGTTAAACAAGTCCCACAAAACTTTAAATTTAAAGCATTAGCTTCAATTGTCCTCTTCAACATAACACTGTTATACCTATAAACCAGAGGTGGGTTGCTACCGGTTCGGGTGAATCGGTAGTGGTTGGTTGGCCTGGGTCACAGAACCAGCAGCGACCCAGGCTGGCCATGCCTCTAAACCAGTTCCCCAGTCGCCGCTGGCATTGCCAGCATGTGCAGAACATTTTACAGGCAACTGTGCATGCACACGCACTGCACACGTGCATGCAGCAAACCGCATGCGAAGCAAAGCGAAGCGGCAGTAACGCCGGCAGCAACCCTCCCCTGCTATAAACATAGCTGAAATATTTCTTCAAGCATTCTCTCTATTTTGTTTAAGGCCAATCCATTTCATCATTTGTATTTTTAATATCATTGCTGAGGGCAGAGTATATGTAATCCTTCCATAATAGTAAAAAAAATTCCCTCAAAATCATGTTGCCTTTTTCCTGCCTTTTCACATTCCTTTCTTTCTTTGATTGCATTCTCTTTAATACCAGTTTCTCTACATTCATTATATATATCTTTTTTCTTCCTCCTTCGCTTTTTTAACATCATTAGTCCACCATGTTATTTATTCTTCCTTTAAACATCACACACTTCTGGTGCATTTTAAAGTATTTTTTCACTTTATTCTAAGCCCATGATGGCAAACCTATGGCACACGTGCCCGAAGTGGCATGCGGAGCCATGTCGTCTGGCACACGCAGCATTGCCAATTCCTCTCCTGGGTTTCCACCGCACATGCCCATGCAACGATTAGCTGGTCTTTGCACATGTGGCAGTGCTGAAAACCAGAAAAGCTGGTCTTCCATTTTCTGGGGTGAATATGCGTGCCAGCCAGCATGTAACCGGAAGATTTGCTGGCCGGCGCACATGTGCGTGCTGGAAACCAGAAGTTCAATTTTAGCGCATACATGCCCCCTGGGCAGCTCCTCTTCCTTGTCGCAGCTCAGATGAGAGTGCGCGCAGTGCTCCATTTTTTGCACTTGGTACTGTGCATGCGCGCACCCTTTTCAGTGCCAAAATGGTTTGCCATCACTGTTCTAAGCAGTCTCCATATCCTTTCTTCTTATGCTCGCTTTCCATTTATTCAGTTGAAAAAATTATCTGTTAAAACAGGATTTTCTTTTCTGAAATTGTTCTGTTTTCACCTCTATTACTTTTCTTTTCTTCCATGTTCTATTTTGTCCCAGGATCCAATTTTGACAATAACTAAAAAAAGGGCCTGTCACATGTACTGATTTCTTTTTCTTTATTCAGGATTTGTGTTATACACATTTGCCATTATGCAACTGATTGTTTTCATCCATGGATTCACTTTATGTACACCCAATTATGTTCCATAGTTCTTTAGGTATAAGAGAAAGTGAGGGGGGGTGAGGGAGACAATGAAAGCTGTATTGCAGAAGCAAATTTTAAAAAAAGATGTTTACATAAAAATCTTTAAATTGATATGTGATATGGAAGTGCAAATGAATCAAATTTTGATAGGTAGATATGTAGATACAGATTTTTTTTTTAAAAAAGATCCCGCTCCCATTTCTTTTTTTTAATGTCAAGTTTTTTTTTTTAATTTATATCCCATTTCTGTGAATGCACTCTTTCCTTGTTCAAATAACAGAGACTTGGATTATTTTCTAACTGTTTAGGAACTTGAAATATTATCTGGATTCTTCCACTAGAGGTTTAAGTAGAACAGATTAGATTCCATGGAAAACAGCTTGTTGGCATTACTGATACTCTCCCCTGGTTTTTCTAGAGTTTTGAGTTTACAAAAATAAGTGAGATCTTACTGGAATTTATCACTGTTCCTCATTAATATCGAGTTTTGCTTAGAGTTCTTACCGTCATAGAACATTCCTATGACGGCTTTTGTAAGGTGTACAGTTTTTTTGTCAAATTATGTAGTCCCTAACAAAACATAGAGTTATTTACTATTTGTTTCCCGTCGGAGAAACAATTTAATACTGTTTTTCTGTGGCAAGTTGTGAAAGGCCATAAACAATAATGTGTAACTTGATTGAAAATGAGCTCAACTATGTTTATGTCAGAATAAAGCAACTTTTAAGAGGCTTGCAACATCTTCTAGACATCTGTAGATAATTTTCCTGGAAGTATGAATACTCTTATCAAAATAGATTTCAAGATTCTGGAGGTTTTAGCATATTTCAGATGACTCTGTTATGCTGTACCATTGCGTACCAGTTACCTCAGCTCTGATTTTCAAACCGTGTTGCTCTGAAAGGAGACACTTTTTTTGTCAAATGTGGGGGAAAAACTGGTTCCCTTGCAACATTTACAAGTTAAATATGACTCTATTCGGCAGTTCAAATCTCACCAGGCTCAAAGTTGACTCAGCCTTCCATCCTTCCGAGGTGGGTAAAATGAGGACCCAGATGGTTGCGGGCAATAGGCTGACTCTGTAAACTGCTTAGAGAGGGCTGTAAGGCACTATGAAGCGGTATATAAGCCTAAGTGCTATTGCTATAGAAATGCAAGTATTTCATCAAAACTTATTTTCTTCTCTTTGAACTGAAGCATTTTGCAGTAGCTGAGGAGAATTTTTCTACTTGCTGTGCAGGTTGCCAGGATTATTAGTTTATGGTTCAGCCACTTGTTAAAAGTATCTTCCAGTGTTTAAATATGTTACTTATTTAGTCTGTTGTCAGTCATTTTGCTTACTCTGGAAGAGGGCAGGTTTGTGGAATGGTATTTGTTTTCAAGAGATTAAAACCAGGTCATTTAGCTGTTATCCAGATACTTGGCAGCAATGGGTTCCCCCTGGCACTTTGCCCATCCTCATGCTTTTTATTCTCATATGCTGAAACTTGAGAGGTAAAAACAGAAATGGAGCATAGAAGTACATTTGGAATAAAGACTGCTCAAGTACACCTCTTACCTCAAATGATTGACTCTTCGTTGAGTTTCTGCTTTTCTAGCAGTCATATCTGTGTTACAATCCCAAAATCTATCATGGTCCTAATATCATCTTTAAGCGAAATGATTTTTTAAAGAAATTCGTAGAGCATGGAATAAGAGCTGGAAGAAACCCTGGAGGTCTTCTATTCCCACGCCTTCTTTGAACCCTTTACCATTCTAGACAAATGGTTGCCCAGGCTCTTCTTAAAAAACCTCCAGTGATGAAGCACCCACAACCTCTGGAGGGTTCTAAAGCCATTCCACTGATATAATTGTTCTCACTGTCAGGAAGTTTTTCTTTAGTTGGATCTGTCTTTAATGATCTTCCAGCTGTTACTTCTTGTGCTGCCCTCAGTCAGTTTGGAGAGTAAGGTGACTCCCTCTTCTCTGTGACAGCCCCTCAAGTACTGGAAGACTGCTATCGTATCACTCCTAGTCCTCTGCAATAAACTAGACATATCTAGTTCCCATAACAATCATTGTACAGTTTGACCTCCAGGCCCCTTATCATCTTTGTTGTCTTCTCTGTACTTTGCCTAGAATCTCAGCATCTGTTTTGTATTATGGTAACCAGAACTAGGGTTCTGAATAGAGCTAGGATTCGAATCCCTAGCAGATGCCAGAGCTAGGGTTCGAATTCCTAGTGCCGCATAACTGAGTGAGCTCCCGTTACTTGTCTCTGCTTCTGCCAACCTAGCAGTTTGAAAGCAGGTAAAAAATGCAAGTAGAAAAATAGGGACGCCCTTTGGTGGGAAGGTAACAGCGTTCCATGTGCCTTTGGAGTTTATCATGCCGGCCACATGACCACGGAGACGTCTTTGGACAGCGCTGGCTTCTCTCAATGGAGAGGAGCACTGCCCCCTAGAGTCGGGAACAACTAGCACATATCTGCGAGGGGAACCTTTACCTTAACCACAACTAGATGCAGTGGTCCAAGTGCAGTTTTACCAGTGTAATTTAAAGCAATACTGTCACTTCACATGATCTTGATACTACCCTTCTGTTAATGCAGACTAAGACTGCATTGGCTTTTTTGGCAGCTGAGCACACTTCTGGCTTAAGTATAAGTGACTGTCCACTAGGACACCTAAATGTCTCCCATAGTTACCACTATTTTACATTTGTGCATTTGTTTTTTCTAGCTGCTTTTACTTTTCTAATCACTTTTAATGAGTGATGCTTTAGATGTTGTTTGGAATATGTCTTGCTTTTTAATAATTACTAATACATTATTTTCTCCTTATCCTACAGAAGATGCAGACTACAGTGCCTTTGGGACAGATACCATGACAAGGAAGAAAAACGTCTTATCCAATGTGCTCCGTCCCGACAACCATAGGAAAAAGCCACACATTGTTATTAGCTTGCCACAAGACTTCAGGCCAGTGTCTTCGATTATCGATGTGGACATACTTCCAGAAACTCATCGCAGAGTGCGCCTTTATAAATACGGAACTGAGAAGCCTCTAGGATTTTACATACGCGATGGCTCCAGTGTCAGAGTAACCCCGCACGGGCTAGAAAAAGTTCCTGGTATATTCATATCCAGGCTGGTTCCTGGAGGCCTGGCTCAAAGCACAGGTTTACTGGCTGTTAATGATGAAGTCCTAGAAGTGAACGGTATAGAAGTTTCAGGAAAAAGCCTCGATCAAGTTACAGATATGATGATTGCAAACAGTCGCAATCTGATCATTACTGTGAGACCAGCAAACCAGAGGAACAACGTTGTTAGGAACAGCCGGACTTCTGGTAGCTCAGGACAGTCTACTGATAACAGCCTTCCAAGTTACACTCCACATATTGTGCCACGCTACCAACCCGAGGAAGAAGACAGTGATGAAGATGATATAATCATCGAAGATAATGGGGAGCCACAGCAAATTCCAAAAGCTGCCCCGTCCAGTGAAAGTCTGGATTCACTGACACAAACTGAGACCCACCATGAATCCATGCAGAACGGCTTCATTTCTTCCAGGGAAGTCAACCTGTACTGTTCCACAAGCAGCATTAACATGGAATTTAAAATTCAGGATTCTGACCAAAAGACCTTTGAAGAAGAAGGAACAATCATCACATTGTGAAAGTGTTTTCTTTGCTTTTTTTCAAATTACGAGGCCAAAAACTATCTCTACTTGGCAGCACCTATACAGTACATACCTCTTCATTATTATATTTCAGTGGCTTTTTATATTAACAGAATGGAGTTGTGATTCACTTCATTTGTTCCATTTTGATATCTCGCTGAGTTGCTGTTATTATTATTATTATTATTTTTGAAACATGGGCTGGCTCTTATCTTACATTTTCAAGACGGAACAATGACGCTACTGCTCAAAATGGTGTATTATAACGTCCTGTTTTCCATTTGTAAGGGCCAGTTTTTGGTTCTTATCATATTTTGGGTCTATCTGCATATTTTTATCTCATTGCACACCTCTTGAAGTCAAATGAGATCCAGCCCCGAGAATGCCTTATTTTAACCTAAAAATATTAATAAAACAAAGTAATTAAACATGAGATACCACCATTTTAACCAATGTCCCAATATGTATTAATTAAAAAATTAAGGAATGATTTATAATAGATCAAGTTTCAGTTTTCATAAATCTTACTGCAATTGTGCACACAACTGTACTTTGGATTTTACTAATGGAATGGTTAGTTGGGAGGTATAATTATTGTTTTTAATTAATGAATCTTTGACTGTATTGTGATTTATTCCTGGCGCTGGAGGAATAAATTTCCAGTGGGTAAGGCAACTTATTGAAAGCCAGTTGAATTGTTACGCTAGGTCAGGGGTGTCAAACTCATGGCGTCACAGCGGCATCACATGACGTATCAGGACTTTTCCCCCTTCGCTAAGCCAGGGGTGGGTGTGGCTAGCACGTGACGCATCCAGTCCGCGGACTGGGAGTTTGACAGCCCTGCTCTAGGTCTATCACTTATAGTTATCTACGCATTCAGTGAAAAACGATGTGATCAAAAATGTTGCAATGCAACCCAAGCCCATTAAAAGTAGTGGGATTTTCTGTTGTTGCAGAATGTGGTGTCAGGACCTGGTGTCCTTGAGCAGCTGCAAGAGCCTTGACAAACCCACTCTTTTTATCTTGCTCCCCATCCCTACCTGTTTTTTTAACATTCAGAACTAGAATTAAACTAACCTAACCCATTTTATGTCATTCAGTGGAATTAAGAGAATTTTGAGAATGCTCATTGTTGCTAGGAGCACTACCAATACACCCAGGTGAGCAAGCAACTTCCTTTACCTAAGAGCAGGTCCATTAAAGAACCCTTTGCCCGGAAGGCTACCAAGCCAAGAAGTTGACTCTGGGGTTTTATTATATCTATAATGTGAATGGTTTTTTTTTTTTTTGGTGGTGTTTTTAATTCCAAGTGCAAGTTAAGGATAAATTTGGCAATCAGGTATCTTATATATAGATTTGTTTTTAACAATTAGAAGTATCTTCTACAGTGAAGAGATCTTTAAAGAAGGCAAATTGTATAATCATAAACGTGGGAAATATCATTTGAACTTTTTTCCCTTTGACAAAAGGCTTTTTTTTTTAATATAAAGCTCTAAGCAAAGGAATTTTTTATATTTAACCTTTAGGAATATGTTTATACCTTTTTTTCTTTATGTAGTTGTGATTGAGGTACAATCCAGAATTGCAGGAAAAAAATTATTCCACAATAAAAATTACTGTGTGTATGTTCGGTACTACTGTGAATTAGTTTGATGAATTATATTGTAGATGTTAAACTTTTAACTGTCATGGAAGCATGGAATCCAAAACTTTAGTGGAAGAACTGGATGTTAATTTATTGTGGAAATATATTGGTTGCCGTGTTGCTTAACTCCTTGATTCTGTTTTTTTTGTTTTTTTTTTGACATTTCTGTAAACATTTTGATTATGTTTTATCATTTTGCACCTATTGTATTTACAATTACAGCATTAAGGAAATGTTTATTATATACTGTGTTTAATTTCCATTCCTTAAGATTGTAGCCTCAATCAGGTAGCTTGTATCATGAGAGGAATGTTATAAATATATATTGTATATAAATATGCACACTCGTGTGTATGTGTGTGTGTGTGTGTGTGTGTGTGTACCTGTAAAAACATCCTTCATTTTTGAGGCAGCATCATGTCCAAGAAAACCAGAGCTCTTTTTGAGTTTGGCAAAATCTTTGAACTCTTAATATAGAGCGTCTCCAACCTTGGCAACTTTAAGACTTGTGGACTTCAACTCCCAGAGTTCCTCAGCCAGCTTTGCTTGTGGACTTCAACTCCCAGCCAGCTTTGCTTGTGGACTTCCAACCCCCAACTCTCTAGGAGTTGAAGTCCACAAGTCTTAAAGTTGCCAAGGTTGGAGACCCCTGATATAGAGGGAGAGAGGCTAGTGCTTACTGCTACTAAATTGACAGGCTGCATCACATATTACAATGTAATGCAGTTGCCAGGATGACAGAACTATAGAGAGTTTTATGACGATCGCGTTCTTACTGAATCTTCAAAAATCAAGCTGTTTAAACATAATATAGTACGTATTAGCTTGAGATGTATATATAGAGAGAGAGATCTCGGTCCTAGTACTGAGAGCTTCAGTATACAATAACTGACATAGACTTCTACATATTACTACCTCTAAAATTTTTATCAGTTGGCATCTTGGAGAGAAGCCAAAAGAGGGAAGCCTCTGACTGGAGCTGTGTTTTTCAAGCTCAGCAATTTTTAAGATAGGTGGACTTAAAACCCGCTGGGGAATTCTGGGAGATGAAGTCCACATGTCTTAAAGATGTCACACATTGGACTAGAGAGAAATATCTAGGGGGTTGACCTGTGTGCAACTTTTAATACCCTCCCACCCCAAAAGGATAAGATATTTTGTCTGCAAGGCCCCCTGGTTTTCTCCCAGATACTTTATATATGCATCACACTCTGCTTTTTATTAGAACTTCTCTACTATATGTAAGAGTGAATAATTGTATTGTTTCATCAGAGAATCAAAATTCTTTAGATCTTTTAATCCTTTAGAACAGACGAAAATTTTAAACTTTCCCTTGTAGAATCAGATTAGCCTCTTAAGTGCACCTTATCTGAACAAAAGCAAAACGTGGCTACAATGATACACTTTTTGGGAGCTGTTTTTTTCAGCTCCAGATGAAGTCAAGCTAAACTGTGAAATCTTTGTTCTTCCATAAGTGTGTTGTGTAGGATTTTGTCATGTACTGTTCCGACTTAACATATTTTCTAATTAAAAACTTTATGCAACATAATTTTTACATGAACATGTATAAAATCTCAAATGTCAGTATTTTTCTTACCACTTTAATGTATGATGTACGACTAAATGAACTTTGATTTTACAAAAATCAATTGGCACTAATCATATATGCTAGTCATATTTTTTAGAAACTTGGTAATAAAAATTATGACTATTGCTAATTTGAAGCTTGAAAGAATGGTTTGTTATGTTGGCTGTAGATTTTTGAAATATCCCCTTGCTGATCCTCCAAGGTACATTTATTTGACAAGATCCTTGCTTTTTAAAGGGGGAGATCTCTTGGAGCAAACCCTGAAATCCCACAAGGCTAGAGATGGTTGTGCGGTGACAGAGAAGATACCTCCACACCAATCAAACCTCTAGTTTTCATCAATAAAAGAGATTATTTGTAGCTCAAGGTTGAACTGTGGGGTCCTTAGTGCTCTTTGAACTTGATTCTTTTCTTGCAGATGTTTCATTACCAAACTAGGTAATATCACTACTAAAAGGGAATGAAGTTTGCTCTCATTTCATATACTAGTGGCTTGCCCTATCACTATTTCTGGGAGTGGTCTTGTTAGTTCCTTGAGTGGGCTGTTGTTTACTTTTTGTTTCCAGGCATTGGTGTGTATGGGAGGTGTTGGGGTGAGGGAGAGACAAAGCGTCTGGAATGAGGGAGAATTAAATATATTATTGTTTTTCCATAGTACCTGGATAAACTAGTTGCTTCCTGTCTTCTCACTTTCATCATACATGTAATGAAGCATCTACAAGAAACCAGGCTCACAGAGCACCAATGACCCATAGGATTAAGCTCCCTGGACACTTATTTTCCTTTGAAAGTCTTTTTCAGCTTTTCTGCCATATTTAGTAGGTCCGCTGAAGCATTTCAGATTCATTCTCCAGCACAATCCCAGTAAAAAAAAATTAACTGCTTTCCAATTTTGCAAGTTCAACACTAATGCACATTCCCAAACATCATTTGGAGGCTGGGTATTCCAAAGCACCATATACCTTCTAACCTCAGCAATTCCATTATTTAAATAATGAAATATAGCAATAGCAGTTAGACTTATATACCGCTTCATAGGGCGTTCAGTCCTCTCTAAGCGGTTTATGAGTCAGCATATCGCCCCCACAGTCTGGGTCCTCATTTTACCCACCTTGGAAGGATGGAAGGCTGAGTCAACCTTGAGCCGGTGAGATTAGAACCGCTGAACTGCAGATAACAGTCAGCTGAAGTGGCCTGCAGTACTGCACCCTAACCACTGTGCCACCTCGGCTCTCACCTTAAAAGCACAAGATCATTATTTCAATCACTGACACCTGTTTCAAGCATGGTTAAAATAAAGAGTTAGAAAAACAAGTTAGTTCCAACTGGTGTGGAGTGGGAGAGATAGAAAATTGAAAAACTAGAGTGGTATAATGTTGAAGATAACCATTTAGGTCCGAATTTTGCATAAACAGCATACTCTATAAAACGTTATAATCTAATTAGAAAATCTCAGAATAGGTGTAGAGTAGGTGAACTGTCAACATGGCAAAAATTATTTCTTTTAGACTCCCATTATCAATTTATAAATACTACATTGGTCTGTGCAGTGAAAGTTGCCACTTTTATAACAGAGAAAAGATTGTGTGGAAAGTCCATGGCTGTGATCCACAAATCCAATCAGTCCGCAGAATTTTGCGATTTAAATTTCACTCTTGAATATGGGTAAAAACTGGTGAATTCATTCATGAAAAGGTAGCTGAGGTTCTGTTCTAAAACCGGGAGTGCAAAAGTAGATGAGAGCAAAGAAAGCTCAGATCAAATGCGTTTTGGGAGACAAGATGCTTTAAGCTGCTTCAGCAGGATAAAATTTATTTACAATATTTCCCCCCCCCCCCCCGTTACTGCTAAGTATGTTTGTTGACTTGACACTGTCCACTACAGGTCATGGTTTCTGACACTATAAAGCAGTGTTTCTCAACCTTGGTGACTTTAAGTCCTGTGGACTTCAACTCCCAGCTGGCTGGGGAATTCTGGGAGTTGAAATCCACAGGACTTAAAAGGCCTCAAGGTTGAAAAACACTGCTATAAAGAAATTGACCACATGCCACTGCCACAATATTGAGCTATGAAGTTCTTCTGGAGAACAGAAATATTATCAATAAAAATAAGGCATTTTGTTTTTCAGCACGCCAACATCCCCATTCTTTTTTTCCAATGAGAAATATATTTTATTTAAGACAAAAATACAGATAAGCATTGGCAGCCTGACTAATGTCAGTGTAGGTCAGTGAGGGCGAACCAATGACATATATGTCGAAGATGACATGCCACGCTGTTTTGTGTAACATCAGGGTTCATCTAACACCCCCCAAAAAAACTATTCTCTTGTTCTTGCACAATTTGTGGAGGCTGCATGAGAATGGGGTGCCCTTCCGTTAGGCCTCTGGATTCTTTGAGCGCCATGCAAGAGGGCTGCATTCTCGTGCAGCCACCAGAGCCGTCAAAATTGCTTGAGAATGGGGCCTGCATTCGTAAGGATTTCAGAGTCTGCATAAGAGCCATTTCAACATTGAAGGCCTTGTGTGATCCACAGCAGCCTCGGGGAGGTCACAGGGCCCTGTGAGCAAAAAGAGAAGGTAAGTGTAATCCAGCAGTTCCTGGGGGGCTCTGGGCCCTGGAGGGGGAGGGCAATCTTGCATTGGGAATATGCAATGGTGCTAGGACTCAGGTTGGCTAAGGCCCTACCTACTTCAGGTTCAGCCTTGATGTTGCCGCTAAGTGCCACTGTTCAGGATAGCCAAGAAAGGAGAGAGAAATGTTTCTCTTTTGTAGGTGTGTGTGTGTGTGTTTGACAGGCCAGCAGAATCAAGTTAGGCATTTTTGGAATTTTTGACAGGCCCAGTAATTCGCCATTACTGGTGTACTTTGTGGCATAAAGAACAGACCCTTGGAAAGCTCGACAAGAGAAAACTGCAAGACAAATCTCTTTTAGGATTCTGCATGGTATATAACCATGATGGTGAACAGAGCCCTCTCTGCGGGTACTCAGCTCCACTGCGCATGCGCACGGACCTCCTGCCAGCCAGTTGTTTTGGGGGTCTCTGCTGAAACATGCACGGGGGATTTTGCTCCCAGGAGGCTGCAGGGAGACCTACTAAGCCCAAATGAGGGCACGGGGGGTGGGTGGGTTGTGACGCACGCATGCATGGGGAGATGGTGGGAGCACGGGGTATGTGTGTGTGCATGCACGAGGGGAGGAGGGTTGTGCACGCATTGCATTCCATCACAAAAAGATCAGCCATCATTGGTATATAAGATAACACTGATCAGGAAGCACAAAATATTCCAAATTAAATTCATTCGTAATTCCATTCAGTTATAAATGCAATGCATTCAAATGTAAACTTGTTTTCCTCTAACACTGCTTTTTTTTTTTTGAGGGGGGGTTATTGCTCAATCACTTGAAACCTTTTGCGGGTTGATGCCTTTGATCTTTGAATAAGAAAGTTGCTGTGCACAGCACTGAGGCATGAAGGAGAAAATGTTACTCCAGACTGCCTAGTGTAACTGGGTCAAAACAATTGTTCAACTAAAGCTACACCAACACGGTTACCTTGGATGCCTAAAACCATATAGAAACTGCTTTGTGTTTATGTGTTCTGTGATTAAGGTCTAGAACAGGTTCTGTTGGACAAATACTTGTAGGTATCTCTTGTGTAACCATGGGTGTGTACCTTGCTCTCACCGCTTATTTTTTATAGGTTGGCTTTTACCTGCACTGCACCATGTCTTAATTCTTGAGCTGTCTTTTTGTACCCAAGCTATTTTCTGCAATCTGAACTCTCCTGTTCTTCGTATTTACACTGAAAATTCTTCAGGCGTTGAAAAGGGAGGATACGAGGTGGGGATGAGCAAGAAGAGGAGGAAATTGTCAAACTGAAAACTCCACAGTGTGAAATAGGAGCAGGAGTTACAACGATACAGAATAAAAATGCAAGCAGAAATCACATTCCTTTCCAATTTTACACCAGTTTCAAATTTCCATTACATGCCGTGTTAGTGAATAACATATATATTTTCCTTCAGAGTAATAGGATTTTATCAAGGACGCTTACAGTAAGAAAGATCTAACCATATATACCATCATGATAGATTTGAATTAAAAAATATACTAAAAAATAACAATAATTGCTTAAGAGAGGGAGGGAGGAAAGAAAGAAAGAGAGGAGGGGAGCTACCAAAAAGCCCTTTTCAATCATCTTTTTATCTATTATTTTATTTGTTTTGCCTTTTGTTTTTAAAAATGTTTTTTTCTTATATATATATATATATATATATATATATATATATATATATATATATATATATATATATATATATATATATATATATATATATATATATATATATTGTGTATATGCACTCTCTTCCTTTTTCTCTGTTTTTGCTTCATTTGATATAATACAGTAATATTTTTAAAAATAAACTTCAATAAAGTGCATCATTATATTTATAATTGTATTAAGGATTTTAATTACAATAGGAATATCTAATGCAAACTGGAAGAAGAGTAGAAAAAGATGCAAAGGAGACCTTCGTCACAACAAATTTAAACAATTTTTGTAACTCTTCAGCCCTCCTTAATTTACAACCAATGATCAAATACCCCTTCTTTTATTTCTAGACAAATGCATAAAACAGCAACTTTTCTGTCCTAATGTCACAGGAAGTCCCTTGAGGATAATCAGAAATAATAACATACTTTAACCTCGATCAAATAAACAATGTTTTTCCCTTCCTTATAATATATTGTTTTCAACAAAGAAATATTTCAGATTTATTGAACCCCACTGCATTTATATAGAAACTGTTACGTTGTTGGAGGTGCAATGAAATCAATGCTTCATTTACATATACATTTCTACAGTGTCTAATACAGTATTCATTAATCCAGTTTTGAGATTCAATGTCAGCTGCTCATGTTCCTTTGTAGTTTATTCTTGTAATATAAAAACTCACATTTGACTAAAGGAAAAATACTTACTGGAAAGATAAACATATGGGGTCAATTATGCAGTGAACTATGGAATTGATGTTACCTGTTACAAACCAATAACATCTCAATATGCATTATGATTATAATTAATAATGACCTCCATTCACTGAAATGTTTATTATATGTTTTATGCATCTGTCTCTGAATGAGTGCCTTGTAGGTTTTTGCTTCTTTTTTTAGCCCTTCCCCCCCTTTTTTATACTTTTCTTTTTTTTTCTTTTTGTATTCAGTGAATGCAAAAAAGATGTGCAGGGAAAAAGAGAGAGAATAACAATATTATTCTGCTGTCCTGTCCAGCTGGTGATGGCTTTGAAGGGCTTTGAAATGAGAATTTACCTTATTTTATTCTCTGTGACAGATTAAATAGATATTTTCATTTAGCATAACAAATGATATGCCTACTGATAGGTAAAAAAGGAATTTATTTGCAAGTGATTAGTGAAAATTGATTGTAAGAACCATTAGAAATGGCACTAGCACCAAATCTTCCCTCGAAATTTTCTAAACAGGCTTCATTTTAGTAGTCTGGGTATCTTCTTACATCACCATTCCTTAAACCTAGAAACATCCCAAGGTATGTGTGTGGGAAGGATAATGGGAAAGAAGTTGTAATGATGATGACAGAAAATATTGTTTGGTCTCAGAAATTAAGTAGGTGTAGACCTGGTTGATACTTGGATGGAAGACTATGATGAAATAACACTAATGACAGGGTGTCGTCATTGGTGGAAATGCAGTCATTAGAAATTAGACACAACTCAGTGGCGCCTAAGGACCGTGACAAAGTAAGGGTTGTAACACAAGACAATGTGCTTATTCTATATGTGTACATCTAGAATTATATGTGTAAAAGAAGCACATGGTTATCTAGCAGGAAATGGTTTGAAAATGTAATGTTTTAAGAGAGACTTGTCCTTCAGTGTTTCCTATCCTCTCTCAGCTGGAAGGAAGAAACATGACATTCTCAAACTGAGGCTGGAAATAGAAACTAAACAGAACAGAATAAGAGAGTTGGAAGGGAATTTGGAGGTCATCTAGTCAATCCCCTGCATGAGGCAGAGACCTCATACCATTTCAGACACATAGCTAGCAATAGCAATAGCAGTTAGACTTACATACCGCTTCATAGGGCTTTCAGCCCGCTCTAAGCGGTTTACAGAGTCAGCATATTGCCCCCAACAATCCAGGTCCTCATTTTACCCACCTCGGAAGGATGGAAGGCTGAGTCAATCTTGAACCGGTGAGATTTGAACAACCGAACTGCAGGACTGCAGTCAGCTGAAGTAGCCTGCAGTGCTGCATTTAACCACTGCGCCACCTTGGCTAGTCGCTGTCCAGTCTCTTCTTGAAAGCCTCCAGTAATGGGGCACCCACAACATCTGAAGGCACGGCATTCCACTGGTTGATTGTTCTCACCGTTAGGAAATTTCTCCTTAATTCTAGGTTGCTTCTCTCCTTGATTGGTTTCCATCCAACTACAGATAGCAGCTACCTCCCCTGCATTAAAAATTATTTCTAGCCAACCCATGTGGACCGGGGCTGATGAACAGTGTTGCCCTACCACTTATGTGGTTTCCATATAGAGAAGCTACAAATAAAATATATATTTAAGCCTTTTTAAGATGGCATCATAAGCAGACAATTGTGAATGACCAACAACTAAAGGTTAATTTTGTATTCCTTCAGTGAAAAAGGAAAAAATGATTGAGACCTTTTTTCTTTTTCTTTTAGAAAAACTTTTCATTCAAATTGCACTTACATTGTCTCTACCTGTAGTGAGGGTTTAACAATACAGCACTTAATTGTTTGCAATGTATTAAACAGCTTGCCCTAGATAAATCTGGTGTTAGAACAGAGATAATTTTCCTTGTCATAAAAATGGTGGCAGGGTTGCCATCTAGTGATGGAAAAAGGAATTGCTTGAATAAGTTATATACAGTACATGTCGTGGAGATAACGAGAGAGTATGTTCAATAACCTGTTGGAGTTATTAATAATTGGGTAAGTCTTATTGTTTTGCTTCAAATGTCACAATGCAAGACTTTGCAAATGAGCATGTTTCTCTATAAGCAAATCTATTAAAGAATAATTGGAGGTATGAAGATGATACAACACTATTGTGTACAACACTGAAAATAAGGAAGACCTGGAAAAATTGATCTGGAAAACCAAGGTATAAAGTGAAAAAGTAGGATTGAATTAACATCAGGAAAATAAAGATAATGACAACAGTTGCAGATTGACATAATTTTTTTATAATCAACTAGAAGGAATTAGTTCGAGAATTTAGCTTCCTTGGATCCAAAATTGTTCACGATGGCAGTTTTATTCCTGAAGTCAAATGCAGGATAACCTTAGGCCACACTGCAATGGTTAACATGAATAATATCTGGAAAAGCAGACATATTGATGTAAATACAAAAAACGGGCTAGTTAGCGCAATAGTCTTCTCTATACTGATGATCAAAGAAGAATTGATGCCTTTGAAGTGTGATGCTGGTGTAAATTATTGCATTTAACATGGACAGCCAGCCTAACCAACAGAGCATTGCTGAATCGTATAAAACCAGACATACCACTAGAAGCCAAAATCATAAGACTACGTCTGATTTACTTTGGCCATGTCAGGCATGCAAATTCATTAGAGAAGTCAATGAAAGGAGCAGTGCTGGACAGGACAGCATAGGGACCACTTTTGATTGATGTCTTTAAAAGACATGATTAACAAAGGGAAGGAAAGAAGAGAGGGAGGGAGGGGGAAGGAAGGAAGGAAGGAAGGAAGGAAGGAAGGAAGGAAGGAAGGAAGGAAGGAAGATTTCCAATGCTCCTTGGCAGCTTCCGACTGGGAAACTCCATGAGACAGCTGAGAGGAAGTCAAGTCTCTTTTGCTCCCACGGGTTTTTTTTTGCCTACTCATGAACATTCTGGTTCTCTGTTTAGGTAAGAAAATATCTCTGAAATCTAGACAGCATACTAAAGAGCAGAGACATCACCCTGCCAACAAAAGTGCATATAGTCAAGGCTTTAGCTTTCCCAGTTGCAATGTATGGCTGTGAAAGTTGGACCATAAGAAAGGCTCAGCGCCAAAGAATTGAGGCCTTTGAACTATGGTACTGGAGAAGACTCCCGCGAGTCCCTTGGACTACAAGGCGATCAAACCGGTCAGTCCTAGAGGAGATAAACCCTGACTGCTCTTTAGAAGGCCAGACCCTGAAGATGAAACTCAAATACTTTGGCCACTTAATGAGAACGAAGGACTCACTGGAGAAGAGCCTAATGGTGGGAAAGATTGAGGGCAAAAGAAAAAGGGGATGACAGAGAATGAAGTGGCTGGATGGAGTCACCAAAGCAGTCAGCGTGAGTTAAATGTACTCCAGAGGATGGTAGAGGACAGGAAGGCCTGGAGGAATGTTGTCCATGAGGTTGCGATGGGTAGGACATGATTTCACAACTAACAACAATAAAAGCCCCATCTTAGGCACAAAGCTAGAGGTGTGACCTTGGACCAGTCACTTTCTCTTAGCCCTGAGAAGGAGACAAGGGCAGAATACTTCTGAAAAGCTTTGCCAAGGAACCTGCAGGAGCTTCTCCAGGCAGTCTCTGAGAATCAAATATGATTGTACTAAAATATATGTGCATGCAGACACAGATACACAGCAGAGATGGCAGGACCAAACTCAATTCGATTTGATTTGCTGTTTTACTGTCTGTTCTGCACTTAGCTGGAACTGCATAATAAAAGTACTGCTATTATGATTCCATAGAAGATGCTTTGGATTCAATTAGAATCTTTCCAACATGTGTTTCTTGAAAACTTCTCAAATGAAGGCAAACATATATGTCCCAGGATAATGTTGCAGGATCTAATCTGGGTCGGTCACCAGGACCAGAGGTTTAGTCTTCTGAACTTTCGGGCTCGTGCTGGAGCCCATCTTTAGGGAACTTCTCTGTGTGCTTTGGGCTGTTCTGTGTGGTGCTTATATGGTGCCTGGTTGTGTGTTTTAATTTGTTGAGAATTTTAATTGTTGAGAAGTTTTAAAACTTCTTCATAGTCTTTCCCATAGAGAATCCCAAAACAATTCAAATTTTAACAATAGTTTAAACTGTAAAAGCAAAGCCATTTAGCAACGGGAGAAAGAAAAGAGATTTGGGGGGTGGGGGTGGAAGAAAGCCAACACTATTATTCATTCAAAGGTGGCTTGGGTGAAAATTCAGGTTTTCAAATGTCCATAGAAATTCTCAGTCATCCAGGTCATGGTTGTCCCAAAGGTGCTTTTTTCAAGAGGCAACTGGACTTTCTGTTTTTCTTTAAAGACATTTCACTTCTCATCCAAGAAGCTTCTCCAGCTCTGACTGGATGGTGGGGATTGGAAGGATTTATATTCATTTGCATACTTTTAGAGAGTCATTGAGGCCACCTAGAACTTTTACTGTATCATCAGGGTCACCTGATTAGTTCAAATGGGTGTGGAGCTTTCTTGGAACTGTTGAAAGGACTGTGTTGCAGATTGGAGATAGATGATGTTGTATCCCTCCCCCTCAGTTGAAAGAGGGCTGTTAACATAGATTGCCTCTTTGACCCCTCTTTCAAACCAGCGGTCCTCTCTGTCCAAAATGTGGACTTTGCTGTCTTCAAAAGTGTGGCCTTTGCCTTTTAAATGCAGATGGGCTGCTGAATAATGTCCTGATGGATTACCGCTCCAAACACGATGGTCAATGCCTGGAATGCCTGGAATGTGTTACCTGACTCAGTGGTTTCATTCCCAAACCCCCATAACTTTAACCTTAAACTGTCTACTGTTGACCTCATCTCATTCCTAAGAAGTTTTGCAAGGAGCATGCATAAGCGCACCAGTGTACCTACCGTCCTGTCCTAATATTCCTTTGTATTGGTATTCATTTCACGTATTCATAATCATGTCTATACTTAGATCTGTTATCTAATTCCTGCTTGACGAACTCAATAAAATAAAAATAAATAAATAAAAGGTTGTGCCATGTGGGATTTCAGCCAGTTCCCCTCCTGAGTAACCCCCGTGTGACATCTTAAGACCCAACAGCTTCCGAAAGCGCAATTCTGGTCCCTGGCCGCTAGGAGGCGCCCTGACTCCGTCCGCGGAAAACCAGGCTCACGGAGGAGCAGCTTCAAAGCCCGGCGCTGCGCTTGCAAAGCTGCGGCAGCGGGAGCGGCGCCGGTTGGCTGCTGGCTGCGCCGCTGCCCCCGGCCCGAGGGAAGGCGCGCGGCTGACATGAGCCAGGCGGCCGCCGAAGGGAGAGCCGCAGCCTCCGGAGGCCGCCCCTCACCGCCCGCCTATTCCTCTTCCTCCGCCTTCCCCGCAATCGACGGCTGGGCGGCGGAGCTGATTGCGGACGCCGCCGAGGACGGAGAGCCGCGGCGGAAGGCGGCAGCGGAGGAGAGGGAGGCCGGCGGGGCTCGGCCGCTCGCTTACTGTCTGTCCCCTGAGACCGGGAAGGAGGTATGGTGGGAGGCTGCTGGGGTGGCCGGGTAGAGCCAAGCATTGCAAGGGGGAAGAGACACCCCTGGGCATCCTTAGGGGTTTATGCATCCCGGGGGTGGGGATGCTTGGGAAGGGGATGCTTGGGGAGGGCGGCTGGGTTCCCACGACCCCCCGAATCCTAGGTTAGCCTACCGCGTTTTAGTTGAGGGTCTTGTCCGAACTTAGCCCCTGTGCCTTATTCCGTGGATTGTGCAAATTCGGGACACTGAGTTCCTTGACTAACACGGGTTAATGGGTCGTATGGACGCAGCTCAGTGCCAGGAAGCAATCTGCAGAGTGGCAGGAAGGCAGCTGAAGGATGTGAAAGGCATCCTTTGCATCCGTGCCACTTTTGTGGGTTTGCCTCGTTATAGGCGTGCCTTCTGCTTTTTCTTTATTTTGTTCAATAGCAGTAGACTTATATACCGCTTCATAGGCCTTTCAGGCCTCTCTAAGCGGTTTACAGAGAGTCAGCATATTGCCCCCAACAATCTGGGTCCTCATTTTACCCACCTCGGAAGGATGGAAGGCTGAGTCAACCCTGAGCCGGTGAGATTTGAACCGCTGACCTGCTGATCTAGCAGTAGCCTGCAGTGCTGCATTTAACCACTGCGCCACCTTGGCTCTTGGCTCTTCAGGGATCAATTTACCTCTGGAAGCAGTTACTCCACAGTGCAGTGAAGCATCCCTATATAATAATATAAATGATCCAATACTTAAAAAAAAACAGTGATTAACCTTGGAGTGAGAACATTACCTGCTGGTTCTTCCTCGATCTTTCACTAGTGTTTTTTGATCCACCGTATCCTTGGAAATCTTTGCGCTGAAATTGCTTGAACACTTTTTTTCCTTAAGCTGTTTTCAATCTTGAGGTCGGTCATCCTGTAGATTCATATTAAGTATCACAAGTTTCTCTTCTGTTTCTGCTACAGTTCAATATTTAAATAAAATGGAGAAAGTCACCAAAGGGAGACAAGGAGAAAGATCCCATCAATATTGTGAGGCCACTGCTTGGTTTGCTTACATTAATTGGGAAATGTAATTTTAAGATGGAATTGACTCATTCCCTGGAGGTTACAACAAGGTTAGGTTATATCTATATTCCACTTAATGTTCAAATGCATTTTAAACTATTGATATTAGTATCTAAAGAATTAAATTATTGAACATCGTTTGCATCTGTGGATTTATTGGGCTGTTAGCAACAACAGGCACAAGAAATAGGCCATTTTTTCCATGTTGCACCTTTCCTACAGAGTTTATATTCTACCCAGTTCCACGTAAGGCATTTAAAACTTTTTTTCAAACTTATTTTTAAAGGCTATTTAGTTTGTTATGCTAAATTTATTTTTAATTGGCTGACTTTCTGAATATCTGGGCTGTGAATATTGTACTATTAACATCCAAAAGTATTTTCAGTTGACTGGATAATGCAAATTGCAAAAAAATGCATTGCTAGCATTCAATAGCAATAGCAATAGCAATAGCAGTAGACTTATATACCGCTTCATAGCGCTTTCAGCCCTCTCTAAGCGGTTTACAGAGAGTCAGCATATTGCCCCCAACAACAATCTGGGTCCTCATTTTACCCACCTCGGAAGGATGGAAGGCTGAGTCAACCCTGAGCCGGTGAGATTTGAACCGCTGAACTGCTGATCTAGCAGTAGCCTGCAGTGCTGCATTTAACCACTGCGCCACCTTGGCTCATTCAATATACATTTTTTAAAGAAAAATTGGAAGAGTGCCATATAAGAGAATAGTGAATTAAAAAACTTAATATCCAAAGAAATGGCCCATTAATAAAATAATGTAGTTGAATTATGTTTCTTACCTCACACACAGACATAGGAATGTCTTCAAGCATTACAGTCTAGTTAAGGATTTTCAGGACACATAGTTTTATTGCAGAATATTGGAAGTGATCTCTTTTGAACAAAGCACAACTTTTTTTTTCTTATGTTGGTGTCTTAATGTCAGTGTTGACTGCCTGGAGAACTCCATGCAATTTTCTTGGCAACATTTTTGGAAGTGACTTGACATTTCCTTTCTTTCTAGGGCTGAGAGAGAGTGGCTGGCTGAAGGTCACCCAGCTGGCTTTGTGCCTAAAATGGTATTAGAGCTCACTGTGTCCTGCTTTCTAGCCTGATGCCTTAACCACTACACCAAACTGGCTGGCTATATTAAGCTTACTGTTGAGTGAATCCAGAAATATTTTGTAAACATTGCAAAGAGGCGAACATGAAAAGCAGTGTAACTTTCAGAGATCTCTCATCAGGAGGGTTGAATAGATTGTTAAGATTTGTATGAATCAGAAGCACAATGCTGAAATTTGATTATTGATTATTTGCTAAATAATTATTGTGTGTGAGCATAGAACAAATATAAGCAAATGTGTGCAAAGTTATGAGTGTATGTAAACACACACACACACACACACACACACACACACACACAGCCTATGAACTCTGGTGCACAGCTGGAAGACCTGAAAAAGCAGGTTAGGCACAGATTGCCATAGAGAAAATCTGTGTGGTCACTAACAGTTGACACCAATTTGATGACAAATAATCCAAGTCAAATGTATATAAGATTTAATTTAATTCAGATTGAATTGCTTTTTTAAAGATCTTTATGAAGTAATACTGTTAATAAAAGGAAAGTGCGTGAGAAAAAATAATAGACATGCATGATTAATGAAATGAAAACAGTATTTTTGCCATACATTTAAGAGTTGTTGTATGTCTCTGTATATAATATATATGAAGGTTATCCAAAACAAATGATGTAAGGAACAATAGAGGCAATTTATACTGTTCAGCGTTTAATACCTGATTTCTGACATTGTTGATATTTTAAAGTAGTTTCCCTTTTATTTCCAAGTGTGGTTTGGGCAAATAAACCCTTGCTCTCCAAACTGTTTAATTTCAATAGGTTAAAATCAGTGGTGGGTTCCTACCGGTTCGGACCGGTTTGGCCAAACCAGTAGTGGTTTGGTGGCCTGGGTCGCTGGACCGGCAGCAATCCAGGCCTGCCATGCTCCTGAACTGCCATAGGGGCCACCATCTTCTTTTTTGCTTCTGCACATGCACAAAACAATTTTTATTGTGCTGTGCATGCGTGCGCTGCATGCATCTCACATGCACATGTGCATGGCACGCCCACGAGCGAACCAGCAGTAGTGACTGCCGGAATCCACCCCTGGTTAAATTGCTATGAAATGTAGGTTCAGCTAAACGAGTGATGGAAGAATCATTTGTTGGATTGAGTTTTAGTCAATCCACTTTAGCCATGAAAGCCAGCTGGGGCCAGTCATTCTCTCTCAGCTCAAACCACCCCACAGGGTTGTTGTTGTGAGGAAAATGGAGGAGCGGTTTTTAGGTATATCTACCAGCCTGAGTTATTTATAAAATAATAAAGGTGGGATACAAAGAATCTAATAAATATATTATTTTTAAGTGGTAAAATAGGTGCCTCATTGGCAGGAATCTCACCTTAAAAATATCCAATTTGGCTCACCTGGTTGCCTCATCCATTTTGGGAAGTATGATGGTTGTCATGCTTCCCAAAGCCCAACGCAATGCTTGGAGTTGCATGCTGCTAGTTAAATCCAAATCTTCTCCAGGCTGACACTACCGTAGTAGATGTGAGCAGTTTGACTTGGGGTGGGAAGGTTGAACTGACCAGAGCAACTGAATGAGGTTATTCAACACTTTGCCTCAGTCTACATTTTGTCTCTGTGACTTAGTTGACAGAGCAGACTTATCATTTGCTACTTCATAAATACTAATTTTCCCAGAATAAATTCAGTGAACTTCAACTGACACCTCTTGAAGAGACTTATTTAGATGTTTAAATGTGTGTGTGTGTTTAGAGTCAAGAAATTATTTCCCTCAAGACTGTTAAGAGAAAGATAAATACCTGAATTAGAGTGTCAGTTTTCTCCTACTTTGTTTCTATAATAGCATCAATACTGTTTTATATGCTCAGATTAGCCCAAGGGAAGAAAATGTCAGGTTTGGTTTTGCTAATCCTTAAGAGTCCATGCTATCTACTCCTGCGTGATGACTGACACTCTTAACTTTTGTCATGTTTGTTTATGTTTGTGGAGTAATGGCTACTAAACTTCCATGCCTCCGTTAATAAAAACAATCTAGCATAATTGCTTTTGAACATGTCTGCTATGCCCCATTCAAAGCAAAATACAAGATGTCATAAGCTTAACTAGCTTGGGTTGGTTTAGACATTCTATAATTAGCTACATGAATTTAGCCACATTTATGTCAAAGTAAGCCATCTTTAAATAGGGTTCTTCTCTAGTAATTGGGTTAAGTGGACATGTTTGTGAGGCTACTTTTAAATACATATTTATATGCGTAGATTTATTGGGCTTGTTTCCTAGGAATGACTTGTTGGTTGTTCAAGATTGTGTCACTTCTCACTTTCCCTTCTAATCTACAATCTAGAGCAGTGGTGTCAAACTGGCAGTATCACATCAACATATGACGTATTGTGACTTTCCTCCCCTTTGTTAAACCAGGGTGGGTGTGGCCAGCACATGACGCATCCAGCCCACGGGGCGTGAGTTTCTGGTAGTTTTCAATGAAGGCAAACCAGATCAGTACTGTTTAACCAAGTGAAAGAAAAGTGAACATGTAAAGCTTTAGGTACAAAGTTTATTTCCTGTTTATTTTATGGATGATGGGTGAACCCAAAATGAATATTTCAATTAGGGATGCAAAATAATTTTGCTGTGGGTTACACTGAATTTGTGGGTTCTGGAGAATTTGTGTGTTCTGCTTCTGCCAGACTTCATAATACCAGCGTGTGTTTTTCAGCAAAAATACGCAGGAAACCTGTATATGAAAAGAAGGTACAGTATATTATGGAAAGTAGTATACAAATAGTATTAAGTAATTAAAAATTACACTGAAGAAATGTGTATAGAAGAAGCCTGTACTAGAAAATTGCCAAAGAACAAAAACAAGGTAAATTATTTTGTCCAAAAATTAATTAGTACTTAAATCAGAGAAAAAAATATTGTTAGGAAATATTGTGAATGTAAGTAACAATGATTTTTTTTGTGGATTTTTACAATGGAGTTCTGCCATATTAACACGAATGGCAAAGTAAATGGAATTTTTAGTGTTCTCCTTAGTTAGAACATCGAACATAAAACATAGAATCGTAGATGTGGAAGGACCTCAGAGCAAAGGTGGGTTGCTCCTGGATCAGCAAACTGGTAGTAGCAGTGGCGGGAGGCTCTGCCCAGGCGCGCAAGCATGAGCAAACCAAATTTGAACCCCACCTCTGTCTCAGAGGTCTTCTAGTCCATCCCCTTGCTCAAGACAGGAGACCTTATATTATCCTGGTCATATGTTTGTCAGTCTTTTTTTGAAAACTTCCAGTGATGGATGTGGTTGAGTAAGATCTAAGTGAGAATAATAATCTCCTGAAGGAGTATGTTCTTAATTCCTTCTTGAACAAAGCAGTCTAATTCTTTTTATCTGTTTATTATCAATGTAACAAACTATTAATAAATATAATCAATAAAACTGCAAACTTAATACATTTGTGCCTGCTACAGTAACTCTTTAATCTGAATTTTTGTCGCACTGGGGATGAGGACAAGTGATACCATGTCAGTTTTGAATTCCAAATTTGCAACTGACCCAAATTACATAATATGGATCATTTGCTTGACAGTGTTCTTAACAATGAGCAATATTTTCTGCTTTTAGTTTTTCTTGTTTGGTGTAAATTAGTTCCTCCAGTGGCACGGCAATAATCATTTTCATTTTAACAGAAGAAAGTGATAATTGAAATCCCTTGGAGTCAAAAAGGAAATCTGTCTTAGGAACACTTAATTCATAACATTTCTGAACATATTTTAGAGTGCTCTTATCTATCAGAAAGGCATTGCCAAATATAGCACTATCTGGAAAGATAATTTTATTTCTGGTTCTACCTGATTTAGGAAAACACTGCAATATTTGTCTTCCCTGAAGTAATCTTTCAATCCGTTTTTCCAACACTGCCATTCAGAAGGCCTACCGCTTCAAATATTAGTAGAGATAATGCCCAAATATGTTTATGTAGTATATTCTGTAAATTTAGCCCACCGTCTATCTGAAATCTCAGTGGGAGTATCAGTTTAAATGTTTTTCAAATAAACAAGATGAATTATTGAAAATACTCTGCTCCAGTCTTTATGTATGTCCTTGTTTATGTTTTGAACCAATACAGAAATATCAAAAGAAAATTCTTGACTAATAATAGATATTCAGCTATATCATAGATTTGTCTCAATCCTTCAGAGACTCATAATTCAAATTCTAAAAGTAGTTTATTTAAATGTCACAGACTTTTGCAAGGCTGTAATTGACAAGAACTTAAGGCATATGTTTATGCCATTTGTTATCATGTTCGTTTTCTATACATTGTGTGCGGTATAAGCACAACATAATAGTTTGGCGATTGCAGAGCTACCAACAGGCAATGGGTGTGGGTGAACAATTGTCATATGTAAAGTGCACCTAAACATCCTGCCTGCTTGTGGAAAGGTCACCAGAGGAAATAAGGAGAATATGATGTAATGTTTATGTAAGGCCTGTTCCTTGAAATATTAGAAGAACTGATTTCAAGTGATAGTCTGTGACCTAAAAAGTGAAATAGAGCCAAGGTGGCGCAGTGGTTAAATGCAGCACTGCAGGCTACTGCTAGATCAGCAGGTCAGCGGTTCAAATCTCACCGGCTCAGGGTTGACTCAGCCTTCCATCCTTCCGAGGTGGGTAAAATGAGGACCCAGATTGTTGGGGGCAATATGCTGACTCTCTGTAAACCGCTTAGAGAGGCCTGAAAGGCCTATGAAGCGGTATATAAGTCTACTGCTATTGCTATTGCTATTGCTAAATATAATACTGATAATAGGGATTATTTAAGGCTTTTAAAGGTGCCGTTGAACTTTACAGAAATTCAGATTGGATAGCTAGCTAGCTAGCTAGATGATAGATAGATAGATAGATAGATAGATAGATAGATAGATGATAGATAGATAGATGATAGATAGATAGACAGACAGACAGACGTGTGTGTGTGTGTGTGTGTGTGTGTGTGTGTGTAAAAAAGAATACTAAAATACAGAAGAAAGCAAAAATAATATTTAATTTTGTAATCATAACTTTTAATAGAGTAGAAATACTATAATAGAGGTATTCCTTGACTTACTTTATGGTGATTAGCAACTGTTTAAAGTTATGAAGGAGGAAAAAAATTTAACATTCCGACAGCCAACCTACCACCCTGCAGCCATCCCAAAGTCACATTGTATTTTGAGGATGCTAGGCAACCAGCCCATATTTATGGCTGTTTGCAATGTCCCACTGTCCCATAACCATTATATATGATTTTTTGGGGCATGTATTTCTAGTTTCTGCAGACAATGGGTTCACTTGACGACCATGGCATTTGTTTAAGCAGATTCCCTTAAGGATTGCTGCAAAAAGATACCATAAAATCAGGTCAGTCAGAGGATGACCTATTTAATGACTGGCACCTCTTACGGCCGCAATGCCAACCTTGCTTCCGGTCATAATTCAAGGATTACCTGTAGTGATAAAGTAGGGGAAGAAAACAGTTTTAGAACAAATAGTGATGCTGGCATAGGAATCAGGAATTCGTCATGAGTTTTTCCACTCATAATTCTAACCAAGATTTTCTAAAACATGGTTTGTTGGATAAATGATAGTGATCTGGCTTGTACATAAGCCATAATGGATGATACCATACATGGTGTTAAGCTGAAAATACACAAACTGCTTTAAAGGCACTGTTTGCTTTAAAAAAAGATAACACTTGATGGAGTACCTAGTTATATTAGGAGTATCTATTTTAATTCAGTTCATATACCTAGTATTTTCACCTTTTAATAATGCTTCAACATTCATTTTGAATAATCTTTCTTAACCTGATCCAAAATTGAAAGGCACCAGGTTGCAGAAGATCACCATAAGATAATAGATTCTATTACATTTCAAGCAGAATTCTCGCCATCAGATTTAAAGAAAATGTTTCTGTTCTATAAACATTCCAAATTTATGCTGGGCCAAAAGAAAGAAGTAGTTTTAAATTTGCAGCAGTTAGCTTTTTCTGTCACTTGCCTTTCCAAAACATGAAGTAATTGGAAAATTATGTGATTTTACTGTAGATTATGTTACATGTTTCTTTCAAATGGTATTATGAGAGAAAGGACAATTGTTAAAAATTTAACCGTGTATTATTTCAGATTCGCTCAAAGACCATTTTACACATATTCCAATAATCGCTTTAAATTAGGGAACTTGTTTCAAACAGATTCTTAGATGGTGAACTCCATCACCTTAGATGGGTTTTCACGCAAAAAAAATGCTTTCTGCAAAGAATGGGTTGCTCTGATATTGGGAAGGATTCAAGCAAGAAAATTTTGCATGCTTGTCATCGAGAAAAGAACATGGAGAATCAAGTTTGTCAAGCATGGAATTTTTTTTAAAAAAAAATGTGTTCTGTATGTAGGTTCACATAATTTAATCTGAAATAGAAAAATTGTGTTCAACTGTCAGAATTTAATTTTGTTAAATAAATCAAAAGTCATTCAATTTTGGGATACAGAGGATGTTCTCACTTTGCAGGGGCAGTAATTTTTAAATTATCTCTTTATTTCCAGATGAAAGAAGTAGAAGAATGCATAGAAGAGATGTTAATAAGGCTGGATGAGTTCTGTGGTATGACTGATATGGTATGTTTAGCTTCTGAAGACCTTGGAGAATCTAAATGCTTCCTCTTATGTTATCCCCTCTGGAGGCCATCTTGAGAGTGATTTAGAAACAGCAGCTCAGCTGCAGTGAGCTGTGTGGGAAGAGGGAGCTACAGGACTTTCTCTCTTCTCTCTCACACACTCCAGCAAGCGCGCACACTCACATACACATGCTCACATTCTTCCTGAGGCAGCCATCTTGATAACAACCTTCTCTGAAATGGTTTTTATTACTGAGAACAGTGGTGGTTAAGCCACAAGGTGGCACCATGGTGCACAAATACTTACGGGCCTAGACAAGTGCTCTTGTAAATTTTATGTGCACCAATCTTACCTGCATGCATAGACACAATAAGAGGCTCTGCTCACAGTTGTCTCCTTGAATACCATATGAAAGATTCCCTGGGTTAGTTCTAGAGAGAAATTTTGCGCACACTGCCCAAGATTTCCCCTCTATGTTTCAGTGGAGAAGATAACCTAATGCCAATCATGTTGATAGGTGTCCAAAGGTCATCTTGGAAAGTGACTGTGGACTTTTTACTTGAGGACCCCAAAAAAAAAAAAAATTCCCAAGAGGCCCAGTGATCTTGTTTCATGAAAATTGAGCACAGTAGTTTGCAACTGGTGATTTTAAATACAGTCCTGTTCGTATCATCCGTGCAAATATCGCATAACTTCTTTAATCAGTGCTTTGGATTGCAATGATTTGTGGGCCTCTTTTTTTAATCATTGCATTCTAATTCATGATAAATAAAGTGTGACCCACATCAGCTTAGTTTAGAAAACAATGCTTAAAAGGCTTTCCAAAGAGCATTACATATTTATTAAGCACGTAGTGCATCGACAAATGGTAACTTGCCTTTCCTAAGTATATATAAATTGTTTTCATAGGTATTCAGATTCTGCTATTTCAGATTTCTCTGCTCCAGTTGTAACCAACAAAATATTTAAGGCTACTTTCCTAGGAATTATCTCTTATCGATTTCAAGATCATATGTTTCTGCATTGATAATGGTAGAATTATGTCTGTTAGTGTCTCACCTTGTAACTTTGTTCTCATTGTTTTCTTTGCTGTCTCTTGTATCCAAGGAGCAGGCAATTATTTTTATTATGTTTTTATTGGTTTAAAAATTTTACAGTCTGCAGTTCAATATATTGCAGTACATTACAATAATGGTTAAACACAACAAGAGCATGAAATACAACAACAACAACAAAAGAAGTACTAAAAGCTTAGAACTCAAAAATAATATGATTTCCTGATGAGTCTTCCTCTGCACAGATAATGTATTTGAGACTTTACTTATATTATATTACGTTTTTTGAATAAGATACATTTTGTTCTAATGAGATGTTTTGACTAGTTAACAATCCAAAATCACTTAGATAGATTCAATAAATATTCAGATTTCCAAGAACACTTTTTATCTAGCCTCTTATAGAAAAAGAGAACCAACTAACTTCATTTGATCCTCATTAATTGAAAGACTTAGACAATAAAATAAAGCCAGGGAGAGCTTTGAAGAGGGTAACAAACAATGTTGATGGATCAAACTTGAAAGAAGCAGGGGTTAATAAATTCAAACCAAAGTATAATTCAATGGCAGGAGATGCTCATGGGAAAACTCCCCCAACATGTAATGTTATAAACATAATTTCAAACAATTCCAATGGTGGAAAGTACAAGGTATCAGAAGAAGCCACTGAGTCTACAATACAGGAAAAAAATAGCAACATAACAAAACATGGTTTAATATGCTATTACATTAGCATAGTAGTTGTTACTTTATCCTACCTTTTTAATTCGGGGGGTAAATTCAAGGAAGCAAATACTACTACTGCCTCTTATTCTTCCCACTAAACTATTTCTTGTGGTAATTTCTTGTTTATTATTTATTACATTTCTACACCACCCATTTCACCTAAGTGGATTCTGGGTAGTTTGCAAAGGAATTACAGAAGAATTGAGTTTGGAAATAATCTATTGGCTGCTACATTTTCTTTTATGAAATATTGTGCAATTTTCCACAAGACACTACAGTGGGTCCACATATTTTATGTGGTTTGGTCTTTAATGTGGCACCAAGGGGATTTCTGCAAGGACTTACCTGTGGTTTTTTTTTAAGGATTCTATTTCAGCAAAGGCGTGCATAAAAAAAGAAACGTATTTGCTACACATTTCTTTCCTTATAAAGTGCATAAAGATTTCTTTAGGAAAGGAAAAACTAAGCATAAGTTAATGTGGAATGAAAATTTCCAGGAAAAGCCAGGGCTGTAGGCTGGATTGAGATATTGATTTAACATTCTGAGAGAAGATCGTGGCAAACTATTGATCTATTGTTGACCAAAACCCAATATTGAGATGACTATGAAGTCACCAGAAATCGGGCTTTATCTTAAAGATGCTGGAGCTTTTATGGTAAGACAATGTAGACTGTGGATTGAAAGGACAGCAGCTTCAGAAAACTTCACATTTTTGTTACATGCACTTGTGTTTACCTTGTTTAGCATGTTTACAACAATCAGCTTTTTCTATTGATTCTCCTGTACCCAGTTATGTTTGTTGTGTTGATTTTACTTGACAGTTTCTGATGGTATGTTTCCAAAACATACTAATTATTATTTGTTCAATGTACGTACATGTTCTCTGACCCCCCCAAAAGGGGGCATTACTTTCCTGAACCAATTTTGTGTTTGTTTTATTGTCAAAGAAGAAGGGCTGCTCCTATAATACTGTAGGGTTTCCCTTCATCCTTCTACAGGTGATAAATATATTTCCTTTCTTTTCCTTTCCTCTCCCCCCTTTTTTCCCTTTCCATTTTCCCCCTTTCTTTTCCCTTCCCTTCCCCAGTCTACCCTACCTTACCCTACCCTCTCATTTGTCTCAAATGATGAACAGGAGGGTTAGATTAGAAGACCAACAAAGTCCCTTTCAACCCTATTACTCTATGTTCTATGAGACCCTATTGCTGCTATTCTGCGTTGTCTTCTAAAGAACTGGAGCCACCTGGGCTCTGCCAGTGTCTCTCAAAATTGTGCGTACAATAATGTAGCATTATATTGCTCAGCTGACAATGCTGTAGGTATCCTAACTCTGCCTAGTGCTCGATTTAATGCAAGTCTGGAAAAGCAAAACAGTAAATAATGGGTACAACTCTACCCACCACTCACTCCCAAACAGAACAGAGCAACCTGGAAGCTAACCTGTGTTCTCCTGAAAAATAAGGGGGGGGGGGGGAAAGAAAAATCAAAAATAGAAGCATTCCTTCTAAACATCCTTTGTGATTTCAATCTGGGTTTGTTGTTTTTAGCTTTCTTCAACTAAAATAACAACAGAGCAGAGTGTAGAGGAAGAGCACAGAAAGGAATCTAACAGAGGAGATGCAGCCAGAATCCTGGAGCCAGGCCCATGCAAGTCCTCCTCCAGTTGTACAGTTGTAGGGTGCATTGTCAGCTAATTAGTGATAGGCAGAAGAGGGTGGATAGCAAAGCCAGAATAGATATAGAAGAATTGTTTTTTCTTGTAAGATGCTGCATACAAAAAATCAGAACAGCGCCTCTGGCAGTGAATCAGCAGATGTAATGGAAGCATGCTAAGAATCAACTTTGGGCGGAGAAATGTATGTATTCTTGCAACCTTAAGCTAAAATACAAAACATTATGTGGCTTATGTAGAATGGAGTCCTAGTAGCTAGTAAAGGCACAAGCTGTCAGTGTAGCATAATTGAGGGTGAACTATGGAACATATAATTCCTAGGAAGGAGTCTACTGGTATCTATACTGAATTTTTTAAAGGAAACTGTTTGGCACCATATAATACATAAAATGGTATCACTTGCATTTTTACAGTATACTAAATATCTTTTTGTATTTGTTGCCAATGCTTTGTGATACTGATTTTTTTTTCTTCATGCAGATTAGGAGTGATACATCCATTCTCTTGGAAGAGATGATTCCACTTATTAAGGCCAAGGTTTCAGAAATGAACAATGTCTACACAAAAGTGGATAAACTAGAGGTTTGTTGCTTACATTATGCAAAGTTGGAACAGAAGTCTATGCTTTCAAGTAGGTTCTGTTCTGTTGAAGTATTTAAAAAGATAGTTACCATTAAGGATCATCACACTGTTATCAGAAAACAGGTGGGAAAAAAGTGATGGATAGATTTTTTTTTAATTAGAATTCACTAAAAGCAAATGTAAATAATGTGACATATACCAATACCAATTTTGGATAAGTTACACTGTGAACCACATTACACAACAAAACACAGACATGGAAAGAAATTGTGTATGAATTAAAAAAAGGAAATATGGCTAACTCAGGTTTCAGTATTTAATATATCTCTTTGTAGTTTTCTACCCTTGTAACCAGTTTTCTAACTCTTGTAACCGCCACATCTTACTGCTACCTTGTGCCTTTTAATATACTCACATCTTCCTTTTTGAGGATCCCAGCTCAATTCAATGGGACTTTCTAAGTGTCCCATTTTCTATCAGGCACTCACTATTCACATGTTTGTTTCACTGTATAATTCAGTCCTGATTTATTGTCCCAAAGTTGCTTTTTCAAGAGGCAACTGACTTATTGGTTTTCTTTGAAAATGTTTTGCTTCTCATTCTGCTTCTTGGATAAGAAGTGAAACATCTTCAAAGAAAAAACAGAAAGTCTAGTTGTTTCTTGGAAAAGCACCCTTGGGACAATCATGACCTGGATGAATGAGCATCTCCATAGATATTCCTCATTTATTCTTTCTATAGGTTCAAGACACATCGATGTATTTGTATTTGTATTTAAGTTTATTTATATGCCGCCCTTTTCCCTGGGGGGACTCAGGGCAGCTTACAACTTAAAAAGGGGGGGGGGAAACAAACTTTTAACATATAGAACAATACATCATTAAAACACAACATTCATACCATTCGGGCGGGTTGCAATCTTTAGCCCCAGGCCTGACAGGAAAGCCAATTTTTAAGGGCTGTGCGGAAGGTCTGGAGGGTGGTATGTATGAATTTCCCTTGGAACTCTTTCACTTAAGTACTAATATAATATTTGTTTCTATTCTATTCTTAGAGAGTCACTGTAATTCCCATACAAGTAGTCCTTGACTTACGACCACAACGGAGCCCAAATCTCTGTTATTGAGACATTTGTTAAATGAGTTTTGCTCCATTTTACAGCTTTTCTTGCCACAATTGTTAAGTGAATCTACTGCAATTGATAAGTTAGTATCCCAGTTGTTAAGTGAATCTGGCTTCCGCATTGATTTTGCTTGTGAGAAGGTCGCAAAAGGTAATCAAGTGACCTTGGAACATAGCAATGGTCATAGATATGAACCAATTGCTAAGCATCTGAATTTTGATCACATGACCATGAGGATGCTATAAAGGTCATAAGTGTGAAAAAACAGTCATAAGATACATTTTTCAGTTATGTTGTAACTTTGGTCACAAACTAATTATAGCTGAATTGTAAAGCCATGTTGCAAATTTTATATATGCTGGCAATATAACTTTTCACTATTATTTTACATTTTGTTTTCAAATAGAAGGAAATATTGATAAATTTTATTTTAAAATACTTTAAAAATTACTCTCCTCACTTTCTCTGTTATATGTATCCAATATACTAAGTGAATCTGTTTAGACCTGAAAGTTATTAGTTGGTAACCAAGGAAAATGACTCAAAGTCTATCCTTCATAAATGTGGATTTCTCTCTTTTTAAAAAAAATATATATTTAAGATATAACTACTGTACCTTGGGAAAATGGGAATAATACAAACTATAGTTGACAACATTCCTATTCCTTTTTTTAAAGTTGCCAACAGCAAACAAGAGAGATCAATATTGCTTCAGTCCATTTAGTATGTCAGACATAATTTCAATATGTCCATTGATTTCTCTCTCTCTCTCACACACACACACACACACACACACACAAACACACAAATATTCCAGTTGCTGAAAAATAACTTTGGAAAATGTTTTCAAAAATTAAGATATCAAACCAATTCTTTTGATGACTTAATCTCTCTCTCTGTCTCTTAGGCATTTGTGAAAATGGCCGGCCATCATGTTTCTTTCCTAGAAGAACAAATTCTCCAAGCAGAGAAGATCCATGCTGGATGTCCTCCTTCTATTCAAAAGCTGCTTGGGCCACTAGTTTTCCCTTTATTTAAAAAAGTAAGTAGGAAAAATTTTCAGACATGAGAAAAAGCCGCTTTGAACAATACTTCCTCTGCCATTTTTCAGCTATAGACAATTATTTTCTTTTGGGGGAGGGACATTTCACAGATTATTCAAAACTTCAAAATTTCTGAGCCTCAAAATACCCTGCCATGAAAACCTCTGACAGTTTCTTTGAACAAGTTCAGTTCAGTTACATATGCAGTAAAGAAAAAGCATCTGATCTATTCCTTAAATCACCATTCCGATTTAAGTTCATAGCAGTTCTGAAGCAGGTTCTTGGATTATCCTGATCGTTTTCAACATGGAGAACAAAATTGCTTGAAAGGTTTGAAATTCACTGTCTGAATTTGGGTATTGATTTATTGGATCAGTGGTGGGTTCCTACTGGTTTGGCCCAGTTTGGGCGAACCGGTAATGGTTTGACGGCCTGGGTCACTGGAACCAGCAGCAAGCTAGGCCTTCCATGCCCCCCGAACCGGTTCTCCTGGCAGCGCCATAGGCGGCACTATGCACTCACAAGCAAACCGGCAGTAGCGGCTACCAGAACCCACTCCTGTGTTGGATGTATATCCTGGCCTTCCTCTAGGAGCATAAGACAGCATAAATACTGTAGTGCTCCTTCATTTATTTCAGCAGAACAAGGCTATGGTATGTGAACAACTGTCTGGCTCTCCCAGAGAACCTCCATGTCTGATGGTGAACTTGAATCCTGGTCCTAATTCAGCACTTTTTTCCATTACACTATATATACTGTATATCACCCTACTCCTATCCTATTTGACTGGGCAAATATTCTCAGTGAGCAAGGAGACAGGCAGTGAAGAGGGGACCCTGTGTATTGTTTGTTATGTAAATTATTTGACTTCTATCTTTTAGACAAAGTCTTCAAATGAGAAAAAAACATTAAAAACTTAATCGATTACTCAGTATCCCAAAATCTGTCAAATAAACAATGCAGTGGACAACTGCAAAAACTCTTAGTATTAGAAGGACTGGAGAAAAAAGATGTGTCAGTGGTTCTCAACCTGTGGTCTGTGCACCCATAGGAGGGGGGAGCATGTAATGTCATCGTAGTGCCCATGAAGGCTTGAAGAAATGTTAAGAAATGTTAAATCTTAAGCCTTGGGGGTCCGGAGTTATGGTCCATGGCCACAAAAAGGGGTCCATGGGGAAGAAAAAGGTTGAGTACCACTGGGATATATGCTTTCCTGGCTCCCAAAAGAAAGGAAATGAGCCGAGGTGGCGCAGTGGTTAGAGTGCAGTACTGCAGGCTACTTCAGCTGACTGCTAGCTGCAGTTTGGCAGTTCAAATCTCACTAGGCTCAAGGTTGACTCAGCCTTCCATCCTTCCGAGGTGGGTAGAATGAGGACCCAGATTATTGCCGGCAATATGCTGACTCTGTAAATCACTTAGAGAGGACTGTAAAAGCACTGTGAAGCGATATATAAGTCTAAGTGCTATTGCTATAACTAAATGCATGAAGTGAATATATCTAGAGGTTAGTTCCATATTTGGGATGCCTTATAGAAGAGGCTTTATCTCTGGCAGGCATCTGTTTTGTATCTGAAATACTGTGAAGAGCCTCCTTAGATTTTGCTTATCAGCAGATTTGTATGAAGAAGTTGAATCTTTATATCCTGCAACTCAAACTCTTTAGCATTTTAAAGTTCAAAACCAACCCTTTGGCTTGTCATTCAGAAATAAACCAGCTACTAATGGAAATCTTTTAGCACTGGATTAATATGTTCTCAACAGTCATTTTTGCATAATACTTTTTTAGAGAAAAATCTCAGATACAATGAATTGTAATGATCTGGTTTGAATTTTACCAGGATATAGATATCTGTTGCTGGATTAGATTTGTGATTGGATATGTTTCTGTTTCATTGCTTCAATAAGTAAATTTGATTTGCTTGCCTTTTTAAAACAAATGGAGCTTCTTGGTGTAGAATAGCTTGAATATAAATCTCTTGTAGAAATTATACATGAAAGGTATTTTCCCACAATTGTAGCAATTTTTAAAGGCATGAATGGATGCGTTTTTTTTCCTATTTGAATTTTAAAACATATTGTCTGACAAGCAAAACGTTTTAGAATTAAAACGCTAGAAATTAAAATGTTCTGGTATGCTATTCTTGTAATGTCACTGTTGATAGATGAACATTTAAAAGGGTCTTGAAGTTTTAGTTTTATTATATGATTTATATTCAAACAAAAATTTCATATATTTTGAGAACAATACCTAACAATAGAAGTTAAAAATAAAGTTGCGTCTAGAAAATAAAAATAAAATCTATGTCCTAGGCCACAAAGTTGTCCCATGGGCCATCCCAGAGACAGCAAGGGACCATCCCTGCTGTCCTGAGCCCGGCCACGCCCACCTAGTCGGCTGCAATGAGCAGGCCACACTCACCCAATCCCCCAGGGCAAACAAAATCCTGACGTGGCCCACGACGGGATCGAGTTTGACTCCCCTTTTGTAATGCAAAATTTACTTAACAACAGTCTTGCTTAGCAACATAAATTGTAGGCTCAGTTGTGTTCACAAGTCAAGGACTACCTGTATTCAGATATCCCAAAATATTTTAGCCTGCCTGTTTTTGACTACTTTTTCAATTGTATATTCTCACCATTTTTTTATTACTGGTTATTGATAATTTTTACCGATGTTCCAGTGAATCACTTTGGTAAATGTATTATGTTGCTGTTTTAATCATTTTGTGTGATCTTCCTGCACACGCTAAAATATGATCAACTTTTGATTGATAATTTTTATTTAACTATTTATTTCCCATTATTTTATTATTATTGTCATCGCTAATGCGGTTTAAATCAGTGTAAAAAATATTTTTGGGGGTGGGGAGAATTGGCAAGGAATGAGATCCCTTCCTAAATATATTGGAACAGACTTGGGTGGATTATAAAACTTTACTTCAGCCCTGTGTCCTGATCTGGTTTGTGAGCCTCTGAGTTTCACTTTCCTGTCCGCCCCCCCTCCTCCTCCTTCAAGCGAGACTCTGTTTGGGCCTCTGTTAATCTCTTTCTTCATTTTTGTGGTTGAGTGAAACAGCTACTTTAGGCCAAATTGGATTATTCATGCTTTTGGATACCATTTTTAAAATGGTATACGCTGCCTTCCGGGAAAAAGAAGCAGGACTCTGTTAATTTTTTTAAATGTCACAACTTAACTATTTTTTTAGTCGGGGGGAATTTTGAGGGGATAAATATGTGAATGGGAAAGTATGTGTGTGGGTATAAAGGAAGGAAGAAAGTTACAAAAGAATGAAAACAAGATAAATGAGCATGAAAAGATATAAACAAAAATAATCTCTAAGTAAGTGTTTATCATGTTGGTCTGTTCCTGGAGATGGAGTTTGAGATATATTTTTAAAAAGTAATTATACAATAAAAAGCAAGAAAGCACTGAGAAGCTTTTGGAATTATTTAAATGTTGAAATAGCTTTTTTCAGTGAGTGAATCTCAAAATCTGCCTTGGAATATTGCAGAATGTAAGGTTTCTTAAAATTGCCAAGGTTGGGAAATATTGGGGTGATTGTAACGTTGCATTATGTTCTAAGAAGGACATCACCAGTTAGGATAAATTATAGAGGAGAAAGGATCGTGTTGATAAATGCAAAATCCTAGCAGGGTATAAAGGAATACCTGCAGTGGTGGGTTTCAAAATTTTTTAGAACCTATTCTGTAGGTGTGGTCTGTTTTGTGGGAGTGGTTTGGTGGTTATGTGACCGTGTGGGAGTGGCTTGGTGATCATGTGACTGGGTGGGAGTGGCTTGGTGATCATGTGACGGTGGGAGTGGCTTGGCAGTTATGTGACCGGGTGGGAGTAGCTTGACAGTCATGTGACTGGGTGGAAGTGGCTAACTCGATGTGACTGAATTCTTTGCTGCAAAGAATGACCTACAAAAAGAAGATATAAAAAAGGAAATTTATTATTTTGTGCACTTACTACTTAAATAAGAATAAAATAAGTACAAAAAACAAAAAAACAGCTACTTACAGAGGAAATATAGCTGTCCTTGCCAGTCTTCAACATTACTGACCACCTTACACATACACTTCCAGCCCCTCTGCCTCTTCCCTCTTCCTGGATTCACTCGAAGTTTTTAAGACTCACAGCCTGTGCACAGCACACACACTTCCAGCCCCTCTGCCTCTTCCCTCTTCCTGGATTCACTCAGACATTTTTAAACTGGCAGCCTGTGCATATGCACACACTTCCAGACCCTCTGCCTCTTCCCTCTTCCTGGATTCACTCAGACATTTTTAAAACTCACAGCCTGTGCACCCACTTAAAACCCACAGCCTGTGCACAGCACACATTTCCAGCCCCTCTGCCTCTTTTCTCTTCCTGGATTCACTCGAAGTTTTAAAAACTCACAGCGTGTGCACAGGACACGCGCTTCAAGCGCCTCTGCCTCTTCCCCCTTCTTGGATTCACTCAGACATTTTTAAAACTGACAGCCTGTGCACAACACACAGACTTCCAGCCCTTCTGCCTCTTCTCTCTTCCTGGATTCACTAAGACATTTTTTAAAACCCACAGCCTGTTGTACATGCACACACTCTTCTAACAGCTCCTCTGCCTCTTCCCTCTTCCCCAACATCCTCCCCCCCCTACCCCAACCACTCACCAGTTCTTTCTTCTTCTGGTTCTTCTTCTGAGAACTTTTCGGCAGCATGGTGAGGATGGGCGGGGCAAATGAAAGAGCAAATGAGGGGAGGGAGCGTTCCAGTACGGGGCTTCCTGACCAGCGGGTACGGGAAGGCACGCTAAATTTCACCATCCAGTATAGCCGTACCAGGCCGTATTGGTTGAAACCCACCCCTGAATACGTGGCACACTGATCAGCCAGCAGGGTAGCAGCAATGCTGGAGTTTGGAGGCAATTGGGGGACAGTTTTTCAGGCTGAAGATAGCAATGAATTTATTATTTTTGAAAATGACTAGCCATATGTTGTACAGATATGATTTAGAGGTGCTAGAAAATATACAGTAGGCTGAGCCTGTCTTTAGCTCAGTTTGTTGTTACCCATTTCTGTAACATTCTTATTTTTATTTATTTTATTTATTAAATTTATATGCCACCATCTTGCTTTCCAACGCAACTCCGGAGGTTTACAATGCAATAGAAATATAAATACAAGCCCAATTTATAAATATTACAAATTTAAATTTTAACATTAAATTATAAACTTTAAAAGAGTTAAATGCAAACTGAAAACCAAGGGGTCCTTGGTGCTCTCTGAGGTTGGTGTTTTTCTTGCAGATAGTTTATTACCAAATCAGGTAACATCGTCGGCACAGAAGATGTTACCTAGTTCGGTAATGAAATGTCTGTAAGAAAACAACCAACTTCAGAGACTACCAAGAACCCCACAATTCAACCCTGAGCTACAACTATTCTCTCAGTGAAAACCAGGGTCTCGAGTGGTATGGAGATACCTTCATGAGTGCTCCAAGCTAACCGACAGAGCCAGCTTTTAAGACTGTTCCGGAAGGATGGGGGCAGATTTCACCTCTAGAAGCAAACTGTTCCAAAGGATGGGGGCTATGGCAAAAAAAGGCTGTTTTCCTAGATGCTTCCAGCTGAAATTCCATAGTAGGTCCCTTCTTTCAGAACCAGTGGGGCAGGCCAATCCATTTGGCCAAGATGGGTCTTCAGATATTCTTGATATCCTATGTCATAAAGGGCTTTGAAGGCAATAACTACCATATTTTTCAGAGTATAAGACCACCAAGACTTTGAAGAGGCAAATGAAAAAAAAAGTTTTTGCACTCTGCAGACTTCCCCAAAATGGCCCAGTTTTTGCGAAAATGGGCCTGTCTTTTGTCAAAAAAGGGCATGCATAGCCTTTAGGAGGCTTGTAGGGTGCTCCTTGGGGGGGGGGGAGGAATGAATGAGCAAAAAAATGGCCTGGGTTTTTTTGTGTGTGTGTGAAAATGGGCAGTTTTTTGACAAAAAAAGGCCATGCACAGCCTTTAGGAGGCTTATAGGGTGCTCCTGGGGGTTGTGGGGGCAAAAGCGAGCAAAAAAACAAACCATTTTTGCTCATTTTTGCCCTCCCCGGCCCCCAGGAGCACTCTGGAAGCTTCCTAAAGGCTATGCATGGCAATTTTTGCAAAGGGGGCAGGATTTCGGAGGCCAAAAATGCTGTATTCAGTGTATAAGACACACCCAGATTTTCACTCTCTTTTTTGAGGAAAAAAGTTGCATCTTATACTTTGAAAAATATGGTAAGACCTTGAACTGGACCCTGAAGCAGACTATGGCAAATGATGACTGAGAAGAATAGCAAGAGTGGAAGGAAGTGAAGACTTAACAAAAGTTTTCTTGAAGAGGGTGAAAACCTTCCTTGTTCAGTTCTCCCTCTTCACCTCCCCCCTCCCTTTTAGGTACCTGGGAGTTTTTGTTAGGTTTTTGCATTGTTAAGTGAATTATTCTGATTTATGCTTCCAGAGCTAATCCACAAATCTGGGTACATTTGTTTTGTTTTTCTTTTTTGCATTTTGCAATACAAGCCTTAGCTAAAAAAAAAAAAGTATGAGGGAAGCTAGCCTGGAAACAAAAACTATGGTTTCAGGTAACAGCCCTGTTTAATGTTAAAGGCATACAAAATGTGTAGTTTGTCTGTTACAAAGGTCAAACTTTCTGGTATGTTTCTTGTTTGAAGGAGATTCATTGCGAAGTGTTTACGTAGGAATGCCTGTGCATTTGACAAGGACTAAAGCAAGCTAATCTATCTGTTCCCACAACAGGCCAAGCTCAGGATAGGCCTCCCGCAAAGCCAAAACACCAAATAATTAATGTTATTTTTGTCTTTCCTGGCAATTCTGCTTGAAACGGCTTCTTGGAACAATGCCAGAGGTGCTGAAATAAGTTAGAGAACCAAAACTCTAAGAGAATTATGTGGTAATTTGGAAAAATAATATGACAACTCTGTTCCCTTCCTCTTTCCCCACCCTCCGCCTTCACTTAGCCTTGCGGAAACCTTGACTGCAGTTGGAAAATTATCACTGTTATTTTGTACAAAATGTGTGCAGGCTACAAGATTCAGAATATGGGTTATAGTTGACATTTTGGCTCTATACAGGAGTGTCTATAAGAGGCTAAGACGCTGAGCTTGTCGATCAGAAAGGTCGGCAGTTCAGCGGTTCGAATCCCTAGCACCGTGTAACAAAGTGAGCTCTCGTTACTTGTCCCAGCTTCTGCCAACCTAGCAGTTTGAAAGCATATAAAAATGCAAGTAGAAAAATAGGGACCACCTTTGGTGGGAAGGTAACAGCATTCCATGAGCCTTTGGCATTTAGCCATGCCAGCCACATGACCACGAAGATGTCTTTGGAAAGCGCTGGCTCTTTGACTTTGAAACAGAGATGAGCACCGCCCCCTAGAGTTGGGAACAACTAGCACTTATGTGCGAGGGGAACCTTTACCTTAGGAGTGCCTAGTTGGTAGAATTTTGTTCCTTCATTTTCCCACTAGTAACTTCTAGAGTCATCCCACAATCATTGTCAAAAAACAGTAACAAGCATTTACATCACTTTAGCAAACCTAGGGATTCTCTTAGTTATAAGTGGAGAAAATATCAATATAGTATTTATATTGACTTATAAATATAGTATTTATTTTTATAAATACAATATAGTAGTTATTATTTAAACAGAATTTTTAAAAAAACATTGCTTGTTGAACAAGCTATAGGTTTTATGGAAAGCCAAAAAAAACCCCAAAAACCACTTTCTGGCTTAGGTTTATGAGTTAGCTGGATTACCAATTGTTGTCTGAGATCACTTTATGAGACCTTTGTGACAGTTCTAAAATTGAAGTTCTGCAGCCTCCATAATACAGGATCTGCTGTGTTGAAGCACTTAGAGAATTTGTTTCAGGATGTGTCTGACCTAAGCAAAGTACATAAAATTATCTGCTACAATGTCCTACCTGTCAACGACTACCTCAGCTTCAACCACAACAATATACGAGCACACAGTAGATATAAAGTTATGGTAAACCACTCCAAACTCAATTGCAGAAAATACGACTTCAGCAACAGAGTTGTCAATGCCTGGAATGCACTACTTGATTCTGTTGTTTCTTCCCCAAACCCCCAAAACTTTAACCTTAGACTGTCTACTGTTGATCTCACCCCATTCCTAAGAGGTCTGTAAGGGTGTGCGTAAGCGCACCAATGTGCCCACCGTCCCTGTCCTAATGTCCCTTTTTATTTGTATCCTTTTCGTGTATTCAAAAACATGTTTATACTTATATATGTTATATAATATATGCTTGACGAAATAAATAAAATTTAAAAAAATGTGCTGCATTATCTTGAAACTGGTAAAAAAATGTTTTTAAGACTTTGTGGAGCTTATAAATGATGTACTTCCCTATTTAGAGGAACCATAAATTTACCATACCATCTGTTTATCAAATGCAACAAATGGATAGAATATATGTGTCATTCATAAAACCAGAATCTTAATGGAGGAAAAGGAAAATATAAAACTTTCTAGTCTCTTCCTGAAGAGAGCAAAGAAGAAAGTAATCTGTACTTCAGGGGCGCTGGAATTCCACAAGATAAATGCCACCCTCCTAAACTGGATGTTTTTCCAAGGGATCATGTGCAATAAATCCTCTGAAGATAATTGGAGTTCTCAGTTTGCTATGTGAGGAAAACTCCTTTAGGTAAACTGAACCAAATGTATTTAAAGGTGTATATGTCAAAACAAGCACTTTGAACAAAACCAATAAAGACTGTAACCAAGCTAAGCCAGCAAATCTGGGACTGACACAGTGGCCAAATGATTGGAAATAGTCGAAATACATTCCAATACTGAAAAAAGGGGAGTTAACAGAGTGTGCAATATTTTTAGTCTCACATGCTAGCAAAATACTACTAAGGATCATCCAATATAAATTAGACCTGTATCTGGATAAAGAGATAGCAGATTTCCAAACTGGCTTTAGAAAAGGCTAATGAACGTTAGACATTATAGCTGATGTCCACTGGATAATTGAGAAAGCCAAAGAATGCCATAAGAAAGAAATGGGCGTGGCCAGTTTGACATCACTTGTGTCGGGAGTCCCTCTGGCGGGCCTGGCACTCTACCAGCGAAAACAGCCCCCCAAGCTCCATTTTCAGCTATGACGGCCTCCTGCAACCATCTGCCAGCAAAAATGGAGCTTGGAAAGGCCTCACACAGCCCTCCTGAGCTCCATTTTCGGTGGCAGAGGCACCGTGGGCAGTCCTGAACTGTTTTCATGGTGACCCCGCGAGCCAGATCTAAGTACCTCATGGACCTTGAGTTTTGACACCCCTGATCTAGAACCATATGATAGTGAATGGGGAAAAAAATCTATTTTTTTCATCCCTTCCCTAGTTCCCTGTCTCATGAAGATATTGAGCATTTCTACAAAATATCAGAAAGGCATGTATTCAAAAAGTAATTCTAATTCAGAGTGATATTGTTCAGCTTGGTTGCAAAACTATTATTAATCTGCTGTTGTCCCCAGGGACAGCTCCATTCTTAAAATCACATCACCGCTGATGTGCTCTGTAATGAAATGACGTTTTGACTGGCAATTTATAGCTGTGATCCAAAAAGTGGTTCAGTTAGAGAACTGCTAATATACCTTGGGATGAAATTAATTAAAGGAGAGGGGAGTCCAAAGTACTTATTCAAGAAGAGAGGTTTGTGGCATTTTTCCAGGATTCATTGCTCTGCCCTGACTATAAACATCCTGCTGTGCACAGGTAATACTGACTCTGCATGAGGTATGAAATGAAATTAGTTTGTACTGAGATACAGCAATATTCCGGCTCAGAAGATGCCTGTTGAATCTTGGTGTATATAGCATGAAGTTGAACATGGTATGATAATATGCTGAATCAGACCATTGCTTTGCACCTTGCTCAGTTTTACATTTACATTCATTAGAAGTAACTCCCCAAAGTTTTAGAATGAATGATTGCCCTGAAATTAGAGGAACCCAATCCAGAATCTTTTATAAACAAAATGCAATATTTCTTTATTCAAATTTATTAGCTGCGCAGTTCCAATGGACATGCTGTACTATTGTTGTACAACCAACAATACTTTTTCAAAATATGTCCACCTCCAAATTCAGGATCCAATTTGGATCTTAAAATGTACTTAAACCTTTAAGAATGCATATGTATATATTAGTTTTACTATATTGTGGATTACACGTGTATTTTGCCTGAACTGTTTGTTTACACTTTTTTAAAAAGTTTCAAATCAGTTGGTTGAACTGCCAAAAAATAGAGCTGAAATCTGTCAGAAAGATACTTTCCTGCTTCATTAATGAAATGTGATTTAAACTTATCAAGACAGAGATGAAAAAGAAATAGGCACTAGAGAAAGATAAAATAGCTATGAGAACAACCCCCAAGCTCTGTGTAAATATCAAGAGGCTAAGTTAAATGTAGTTGGGCCGGTTAACCAAACACACTTCTGATGTTCACATAACATATTATTTTATGGTTTAAGTTATGGCTTGCTTCACATAACATGCTAACCAAATCGATTATAGCCTAGCCCATCCATATCATCACTATTGTTTTATATTATGAAAGTCCAGAAGGTATAATGCTAAAACATCTGTGGGATGTTTGATAACTCAAGGAGATTGCACTGCTTTTTATTTGCACTGTATTTTCTAGAGAACCATCTTTCTGCTTTATAAAGTAATAGAATCACCCAATTAATTTTGTTTACTTATTAAATTTAGAAACTGCCCATTTTATCCACAGAGCGACTTTTAATGGTAAAAGGAAAACCTTCCCCACTGTTTGTTCAGATTTAGAAGCCATATTTTTAAGAGAAATAGAAAGAATATGTTTAGTTGGATGGGATCAAGCTGAGAGGCAATGTGATCCTTTCCATAGTAGTAGTTTAGTTACCTTAAATAAAAAATAAAAAACAAACTGCTATTTAACTTCAACTGCTAAATAACTTCAAAGAGTAATTTAGTTTGGGAATGACATTTGATAATACAGGTTGTCCTTGACTTATAAACATTTGCTTAGTGACTGTTTAAAATTACAATAGCACTGAAAAAGGGGATTTATTTTTCATACTTATGACCAGCATCCTCATTGTCATGTGATCAAAACTGATATGCTTGGCAACTGGCATGTTGCCATGTATTTATGACTGTTGCTATGTCTCGGAGGCATGTGATCCACCTTTTGCGACCTGACAAATAAAGTCAATGTGGAAACCAGATTCACTTAACAACTGTGTCACTAATATAACAACTGCAATGATTCACGTAACATCCATGGCAAGAAGAGTCATAAAATGGGGCAAATTCAATGAACAACTGTCTTGCTTCATAACGGAAATATTGGGCTTAATTGTGGTTGTAAGTCAAGGATTATTTGTAGTCCAAGAGAGTCTGGGGTCATGGAGGGTGAGGTAGGAGTAGGGGTAAATGTAGCGTATGGTGTAGGGTAAGCTTTTGCTGGGGAAGATGGCATTTTTTTATAGCAGCTCCCAGTTTTGCTTGTGGAGTAATGGTGGTTGTAGCAAAGATGCTCTTCTCCATCATAGCCTCAAGGAGACCAAACATTGAACTGATCTCTAAACTCCTTGCTCTCCCCTTAGCCCGCTGCCCTTCCCCCATCTTCCTCCACAGAGCTTCTCCTCAAGGCAAATTTCTGGCTGACGGAGGATCAAATATGCCCAGTCACTTTTCCTCCTTCTCCTCTGTCCAAGACATTTCCCAGAGTTGTTCGTACAAAATAAACTAACAAGGCACTTCCCTCCCCTCCATTGAGGTTCAGTTTTCCAGTAATGGTGCCTGTCTCCTTTGCTTTGTTCAGCTTTGCATATAAAAACTCACAGTAGCTCCCCATTAACTAAAACTCTGTGTGTCTGTGTCTCTGTCTGTGTGTGTGTGTGTGTGTGTGTCTTACAATCCCAATTTATTTCCTGAGGTGAAAATGCAACATGAGCAGATGGCAGATTGTTTTAGCAGACAAAATATAGCCAGAGCCTCTTGATGCTGATTTTAAGGATGATGTAAATTTCTATTATGAATTTAGTTAGTTAAATAGTGCTTACGAGTTAATGAATTTGTTGCACTTCAAATGCTTGTTACAAGTAGAGGTTCAGCCATTCATGATCCCCTGAGGAATTATCAAGAAGAATGGAGGTTCAGAAGCAACGGGATAGTCTACTTGTGTTAGTGTTGTCAAATTGGGGAAAAAATTAAAGGGATGTACAAAACAGATTCCTTTGGTACTACTATTTTTTCTGTGGATTATAGCAAGAAGCATTTATTAGTAATGAACTTGGCTCTGTATTAGTATCTTATTATCTGAGTAAAAGCCAGATTTTTAACTATGGCTATAAAAGCAATATTTTTAATAACAAATCAATGAGCTGGTCCAGACTATTATGCAATATTCATCTAATTATTTTACTTATTATATTTTTATTCAATACCAAGTTTTTTGTAATGTGCATATTGTTATGATTATGTTTCCAACTTGCTTTGGTGCCTAAATAAAATTGATACTGTTTTCCTGTACATTTGCATTGCATATTTAGACTAATTATTTTTAAAAATTAGAATTCAATTTCACAAAGAAACTTCACTACCCCTAAAGACAGCAGCATAAATTAATACAGGACTGAATCAGGGTTGCATTTTGCACTTGTAATTGATATTCATGCCCATAACTTGCACAATAAAACTAAGGTACTTTTCTTTCCCCTAAATCTGGTAATGATTTGCAAACCTAATGCTTTTGGGAAAGGTAAAACAGTAAGATGATTGTATTTTGTGTCTGGGGAGGGGGGAAGGGTTGGCTTTCACAAAAAATTCCATATATTCTTGGCATATCAAATTAGCACAAACAAAAACTACAGAGGTCTGCTGTACAGCATTTACAATGCCCTAAGCGGTTGTAAGATTTGTAGGTATTTGGAATAAGTTCTTAGATGCGATTTGAATAATATTATCATAATTATCTTCGTGATGCTTTCTTCTTAGTTTTTTCTTCCTCCTCCGTATACATTAAGACAGACTTTATTACAGTATGTTGTGAGCAAATTCTTGCAAAAATAATCTGTTGATTTTTTTTGTCCACTGATAAGTGAGGAGTCAAAATAAGCAATAGTGATACACATTTTCTTTCTCCTCACATATCTATTTGAGATAGGGTAGATTGTTCATGCCAGCTGTTTTGCTTGCAATGAGCTCTGGAAATTAAAGGTTCTCATAAGAAGAACCTAATAATTATTTATTTATTCAATTTATATAGCTGGCCACCTCAACTATGATTTTGTTTATACAATTTATAACCACCGGTAGCTAATCAGAAAAAGAGGGATCCTTGATGGTCTCTGAGCTTGGTTGTTTTCTTGCAGACATTTCATTACCCAAACCAGCACTAATGATGTTACCTAGTTTGGGTAATGAAACATTTGCAAGAAAACAACCAAGCTCAGAGAGCACCAAGGATCCCTCATTTCAACCCTGAGCTACAAATATTCTCCTTTATTGGAATCTGAAAATATTTTTCCCCCTCTAGCCAGAGACTGCCTATGAGTTTCAGAATTTGGGGAAAAATTAATCTGAATTATTAGCCACTCCAAGGCAAATCAGTAGGTCAAGGAATCATGGCATGTTTGTTTGCATAGCAATACTGTTAATTACACATAACATAGCTTTTTTCCCCAAAGAAATCTAAACCAGTCTTATAAATGAATCCTATTTGAGAGTCTCAGTCATTAGTCAAGCGTATTATTGATCTCCGTGACATTTTGATCACTGCCTCAAAAACTCTCAAGTTTTTGTATTTCTTGTTTTAAATCCAGTAACTATTTTTTAATTCAAGCATCAAATGTGTCTTTTTTCTGCCTTGTTGGGTTTTTAGTTCAGTTTGATTTGGTATTTGCTCACCTTCCAAGAGCATGCTTTGTGATCCTTACTTAGCATTTTCTCTTACTTATTCCAATGTCTAATCAATGTTTTCATGATCAGCATCTTATATAATTTTTCTTAAATCATTTTGTTTGCTAAGTTAGATCGATTTGCCCTGTATGCACATAAACAACTTTATAGGGTAATAAAATGTCAATTGAACTTAAAATTTAGTTCCGTATAATGATATGGTATATACTCTGTAAACTAGCTGCTGTTCTGGTATCCTGTCAGACACTGCATCCTATATAAGAGATGGTAACTTTAAGGGTAAAGACTTGTGTTCAAAACAAAAATTAAAATTATTTTGAGAAACCGCTATCAGAGTCACACTTGCAAGCCAAACTGTTATGCAATCTTCTAAAGTATTTTTATATAAATTGCAAGAATGTCAGAATCACTGTCTTTATTTGGTCTCCCCATTACTGCTAAGTATCATATGATTTAACCACACTTGGATTTATAATTCCAGGAAGTTTCAATAGTTCTGACATGAAAATACTTTTAAAAAAATGTATGAGTAAAAAGGGATTGGATAGATTCAGGGAGATTCAGTGTTCCCTCTGGCATGTCTCTAAATATTAGTTTCAGGAGAACAGTGGTATGAGAGAGTTAAGTTTATAGCTTCAGATTGTGGCGATTTCAGAACAGTGTTTCTCAGCCTTGGCATGAGAAGATGGATGGACTTCAACATTAGAATTTCCCAGCTAGCATACTGTAGCAATAACAAGAGATTACAACAATAACAAGAGATTACAAGGCTGATGCACTATAATAAATTACATTCCAAATTGTTCAGCCAACCTCAGTGATACACATAGTGGCTTGATCGGAAAGGCTTAGAGATCTGTTTATTAGAAAGAATAGGTACTATTTATTTTTCATAATCCAGTCATCCAGCATAATAGGAATGAGTTACTAATAAGACATGAAATCAAAGTTTCAATTTAAGGCTATATTTCTTGAAATCCACCTATCTCCAAGCCACCATGGTTGAGTAATGTTGGTTTAAGGAAACCTTGAAGACTCAAAGGGAAGCAGAGACAATCAGTTGCTAGCCTACATAAATGCTATTTCTCTCTGCTGCCTAAGAAATGAAGCCGTTTAAAAAATGTTCATTGCATAAGTGATGGATTCTACGCAATTGGAGGGTTAATAACTATTTTAGGAAGTAGATGATGATCCTGGCAACAAAAGCAGTTTAATGTCAAGGGATTCCATTTCCAGGTTGTGTTGCCACTAAATATGAATATGGATTATTTTTGGATATGTGTGTAGGAGTAAGAGCTTTCCTAGTCTGCCTGGAAAAGGCTAGCTAGGATTATTATTGTTATTTTGGGGGCAGTTGCTGTAGCCAGCAGTTGCTATTACAGTTCTTCAGGTAATTTACTAGCAGTCAGAGCTCAGCCTGCAGAAGTCGCCATGATTTCTCTGGCTTCCGTTCTGAGTGCCCTTCCCCCTCAGTTGCAGTGCCAATTCCACAGAGAGAGAGAGAGAGAGAGAGAGAGAACGAGAGAGTTCCTGTAGCTATACACCAACTATTTTTATTTCCTTCTAACCAGCAAAGTTGTCCCAGTGTTGAATGGGGTTGTGGATTTGTTCTGCACTCTTTCAGCACTTCCTCCAAAAAGTTTGATGGCTGGTTGTATCTGATGAAGGAAACTGCAGTTCAGGAAAACTCATGCTTTGTAATAAAATTGGCTAGTTAGAAAAGGTACTGCCAGACTCCCAATTTGATGACCTTGGTCATCAAAGTTGAAGAATCACTTATTGCTTCAGAAGCATGAATCAGATTTGGATGTCTCAAATACCTTTTAAATGTTTTTTTGTTTTTTTTACTGAAGTAGCCAAAGTTTTTTTTTTTAAAAAATGATACATAGTTTTCAGCCAACAACTTCACATCCTATTTCATGTTCAAGCTGCACATTCTATGTAGAAGCAAGAGCCAACTTCTTGTACAAAATGCAGTGTGATAGTAGACATAGTAAGGTGATCAGGTTAATGAGAAATATAGATTTTAAAAATGAGTTGAGTTTATCATCATGTAGGTTTACACCACCAATCTAAGTTCTATGTTTTATAATGTAATTAAATAATCAGAGAATATATTAGTAACTGTTGGCTCAGGTGATTTCTTGAAATTTCAGCTTTTTCTATTTTTTTTTTCAGATTCAAATTTAGCTTTGGGTAGTAGAGAAGAGAGCTGTATCATCTGTGCCACTTGGCAGTAAATGGCTCCTTGAAAACCCTAGAATCTTGAAAAGGTTGGAATCAAATTGTAATTTTAATTGGATAGAGGGGAAATTAATAAATGCATGACAAGAGACTACTCTTACTAGCTCTTTAAATTGCCATTTATATAAAATGAAAGCATACTTTGTTTTTGTCCTCGTCACATTAACTGTTTTTGGGAGAATGCCTCCTGGCACATTACTCCGAAACCATCTGCAGCCCAGCATAGAAAAAGCTGCACATCCATGCCAAAAGTGACATGCAATAACATTTTGAAGGATGCTTCTTAATGGGTATAAATGGGATTGTGCGATCTAACAATTGTTAGGATTCTCCGTGGCTCCATAGTTCTTTGCATGATTTTTTTCTATCTGAAAGTGATGGAGGTTCCTATTACCTACTGCTCTCTAACTTTCTATGTTAGGAAATCTGGTTATCGGTTCTTTTTGCCTTTTATGTACCCCTGAGATGTTTTATGAATGCATATTTAATATTATAAATATGGAATGCTTCTCTTGCTAGTTTTATTTGTATGCCTTTTGTGTTAAGTATTGCCAAGAGAGGGAGTAAACATGGAATTTGGGAGGGGATTTTTCACTTCCCATTCTTAGCTGAAATATCTGGTATCCTAGACTTACATCTTTAGAAAGCCTGCTCTCATCTACTATCCCTAGCAGATATAAAACTAGTAGTTACTATTCATTGTATCTGCTATTTATAAAATGTTCTTGGGCCTAGCATGATCAGTATCATTTGTGCATACTGCTCACTGCCCTGTTTCATATTGTGCTATTTGATTTTAAATCATAGTGCATTAGACTGTTCAGGTATTTTGAGTATTGAGGCTATTGTTACTGTAGCTGATTACAAGAGGTTGCTTCCAAGTAGATCAGAATTGTCCACCTTAATAGCTCCCGCCTTACTCAGCTGGAAATCTTGTTTCAAGATAACTTCTATTTAAGTTGCTATCATGAGTATGGGTATACAAATGCAGATGTACTAGAGTAATTTAGCGCCAAGAGTGAGCAAAAGCATGAGAATGTGTATTTCTCTTTTCCTAGCCAGTATTGCTTCTCTCTCAGAAAAGAAAAAAGTGTCAGTTTTGTTCAGAAGCGACAGGCTTAATCTTTAAGGCTGCCTATTGATTCTTGCAATATTCCGCTGGAGGGTCTGGTCTCATAAGGGAGAAGTGAAGCATATGAAGGTAGAGGGTGCTTTCTTTGGAGGGGGGGAGGTGTTCCTATCTTGTATTTTTAGCATTTTAACTTTGGCAGTCATTTCTCTTTTGTCAGTGAAGAAAGGGAAGAGCTAGCTGCTACCTCAGAAGTGGGAGTTGAAATTCTTCTCTAAAAAGAATTGCAGAAGTCCTAGGTGGTTTCCAGCCACTTCGTTTTGATGTGTAGTTACTTGAGCTGCACACAGCAACACAACAGGATATTCCTTTATTAAACCAAGAAGCAGATGGCCCCTCCTTGCACACCATCTGGGACACATTCTTCACCACACTTAGTAGGCCTCAGAATGGCCGTTTGGCTTTTTCCACATCGTCAGCCTGGTGCCAGAGATGACAATATGAGAGCCTACCATCCACCCTGGGGCTGCTTATTGTTTCATTGCCAGAGAGAGGAAATGCTGAGTATAGAATAAAGCAAGGAGTAAAGGAATGCTTCAGGAGTATCCGCATAGAGCGCCACTTATCAATTGTCACCTACGAGAACTTGTTTCTGCTGGTTGCCATTTTATGGTTGCTGAGGAGATGCAGGTTGAAAACTCGAGAGGTGGAATGCTCCTGCATAATTCCTTGGCAACAACTTAAAACAGTTCTCAGTCTGCAGGGAAGTATATGCAGTGTCACTCTTAGCCCAGGCTGGAGAGGTAAATAAAGGAAGGTACACTGTGGTGCTTCTTCTGTTGCAAAAGAAGTAACTGCTTAAGTTAAGCATTGGGATTTTGCAACTATTTTGATAAATACCCAATGTTTTCTATTTTTGTTTCTGCTCCCCGCCTATCCCCACAAGAACCTCATGTACTCAGGTATATACCAAGGAAAGCCCCTTGGAGCAGTAATCCTCAACCTTGTCAACTTTTAAAGATATTTGGACCTCAACTCCCTAGCTTGGGAATTCTGGGAATCAAAGTTCACACATTCTAAAACTTGCCAAGGTTGAGAAACTCTCTTAGAGGCATAGATTTCTTATTTTCAGAGACACTGCTTCCAATTCCTGTTGAAGACGATAGCAGTAGGTTGCTGCTTTCTTTCCCTACTTATTGTTAGAGTTCCAAGTAATAACTCCATAAAAAGCAGAACTCCAAGGCAGGCAAATTCCTTAAATAACAATTTTGTTGAATATCCTATTGGCTCAAACTGGTGAAAGTTCCCCCTCTCCCCAGTCACATTATCCAATCAAGGTACTGACTGGTTGCATGGTGGCCGGACTCCTCCTCATCCCAGCCATGGTTCCTTGGTTCCTACAGGAAAGTATTTTGTTTTGGCTACAAACCCCCATCTATTTCCCCCCTCTCTATCCCTTCTTCACACTGTGGCAACCTTAAAGCCTCCAAAATGGCCTGCCAGGTTCGCTTCAGAGTTGACACTTGAAATTTCTAGTCCTGTGTTCAATATGACTAAACAGACTCATTCTTCAATAAATCTTCCATAACAAAATGCAAGTTATAGTTATAGTTGATCCATAAAGCCTCTATGTATTAACAAAAATTCTGAAACCCTTTTTCAGTATTGAGGCAGACTGAAACATTGACCTATTTTATTCATTGGAGAGTCCATGCTAATCTTAGTTGAGAGGTATGGAGATGCTTTGGTTGCATGCTCCAACTTCCAAGTGAGAACAGCAGACATCTGCATGATCTACAATGCAGAAGTAACCCATCAACATTTTTAATGTTAAGTTCTATTTCTTTAATAACCTACAGAGGTACTTTATAGGGAGAGAATAGCAAAATACCAAGTTTTACCTATGTCTGATACCTCACAAAAATACAAGACAGCCTGCTTACTCGGGTGAGTTGTTCTTACGGAGTAAATCAGCAAAATATAGGTGGTTTAAGGGCACAGAAGCAAAGCTTTAATTAAGAATGTGTTGGGTATCATTTTGAAGAGTGGTATTCCTACCTTTGTACATAAATACACATCTTCCATTTGTCATTCAGATCATCTCTGTTATATGTTATGGGAGCCAGTTAAGGATTTTCCCTTTGACATCTGGGTTGAATATCTTGGTCTGTCAGTATAACGTCATTGTATCAAATTAAAGATAGGTAGTTTTTTTTAAAAAAAAAAATGCATTAAATGCAGTTTCCCAATGTTTTATTGAAAGCTAACTGGAATCATCATGAAATCTGTGCATTGAATCTAAAGCAGAATATAAGTAGTCCTCAACTTACAACCACAATTTAGCCCAACATTTCTGTTGCTGAGGGGGGCATTAAGTGAAATTTTCCCCATTTTACGACCTTTGATAGTTAAACAAATAACTACAATATAATTAGTAACATAGTTAAGTGAATCTGACTTCCCATTGACTTTGTCGAAAGGTCACAAAAGTGGTGAAAAAGTCATGTCACTTTTTTTCAGTGGCATTGTAATTTCAGTCACTAAATAAACTGTTATAAGTTGAGGACTACCTATAAGGTCAAGAGTAAGATTTACTCTGGCAGTTATGTCTCCCAAAAGGTCTACATGCTGAACGCTTGGAAATGGATGGTTACTGACAAAAGCAATAAATGCTTTTATGCTTTTTATAATAAATTATGATTTAGGAAGATATTTTTGATTATAGAATTTATATAATCCCTCTAGGTCTCACTCATATGCATAACGGGGGTTTAAAAAATCACTATATAAAGTATTTGTTTTGAAATTACACCTGTTGTACTCTGTATAACCCTTCCATTTATTCTGCAATGAATTTAAAAGTGGCTCAATATATTGGGAAATCAATCACGTAAGTCACAAATAAGCACAAAACAAGTGAACTTTACAGCAAAATTAAATTTCTGTGCAGGTTCAAATCATCCAATTTCTGGGGTCTACGACAGGGGTGGGGAAAAACACGAGGGGGTGAACTCTTCACACAGGCATCTGGCATATCATCTCTCTATTGATTAAGAAGTTCATTTTACTTCTGTACTGTGCATCAAAAGCTTTGTTTTACACAATTCTTGAGAGTTAATTTTGCTCCTTTTTTGGCCTTCAGAACCTCTGTAGTACAATCTGCAATGGAGCAAAGCAAGGATTTTAAACTTAACTTGTTAGAAATAATGAAGAAATCTTTGCCACATAAAAACACAAAACTTAAACTTAAAAGAGTCAGCATTGCCTTTGCCCCAAACTACAGTAATAATGAATGAGGGCTTTTTTCCTCTTGCATTTTTGGAGAGGGGATTGATTCAATTTGAAGTTTGTTGGTTAGCAATAGCAATAGCAGTTAGACTTATATACCGCTTCATAGGGCTTTCAGCCCTCTCTAAGCGGTTTACAGAGACAGCATATTACCCCCAACAACAATCCGGGTCCTCATTTTACCCACCTCGGAAGGATGGAAGGCTGAGTCAACCCTGAGCCGGTTAGATTTGAACAGCCGAACTGCAGAACTGCAGTCAGCTGAAGTAGCCTGCAGTGCTGCATTTAACCACTGCGCCACCTCGGTTCAGTTAACTATGACCTTAATCCTAAATTTACATCCTTCATTAGAAAAAGCTCAGTAGAAGTCAAAAGCAAAAAACAGTTCCATTTAAATATCCTAATACAATTCAATGTGCAACTTCTGAATATAATTTATCTTCAATTACAATATTACTTCCATTTGGTATTCAAAAACCGTCTGTGTGTGCGCGTGCACACACACACACAGACAGAGATAAGTTGTTAAAAGCTATTTAATTAAATATTTTAATTTTGGGGTGTCCAACTTAACTTTTTTGTTTTTGTTTCAGACATGTACTCCAGATGGACAGCAGAGTTATAACCTGCCTGAACTTTATAGAACGGAAGATTATTTTCCTATCAAATGTATTGGTAGCAAGTATCAGAGCCATTAGTTTTGTATTTATGCTTATTGCCTTAAACTATATGGGTATTCTCTTTCCATCTTCTTATTTTACATTTGTATTAGGACAAAATTCATTATGGGAAAAAAACTTTGCTATTTCCAACATATTGTGTTCTAATCTTGATTTTGGGAGGATGAAATATTTTTATTTCTTGTATTATACTTGAGGTATGTTTACATAAATAAAAAATCAGGAAACAAGATTTAAAATGGAAAGAAAAAATATTTGTGAAGGCATGCTAGAAACGGCTTTGTCGCGTTTTAATTGTTAAAATCTGTAGTCTCAGCCACTTCAGAACAAAAATCCCATTTCAAAAGTAACCTAAGTAATTATGTAGTATTTGTATTCAAAAGAAAAAAGCAAATCCCATCAAAGTGGCAGAGATATTCAAACGTATTACTGAATGGTAGGAAAAAAAAGTTCTTATGTGTATTTGGTGCAAGCAGGAAAGACTGCACCATTAATATAGTGTGCAGTATGAAAATCGGTTTGGTGTACTAGTTAAAGGCAATTACATTGTCTAGAAACCAAGATTTCTAATCATGCCTCCCTCACAAACAAAATCAGACAGATAAAATTTGGTCTCTCTCAGACCTTAGGAAGAAAGCAGTGACAAACTATTTTTGAAAAATGTTGCCCAGAACACTACACAGACTTGTCCAGGCAGTCACCAGGAATCAACACTGACTTGAAGACAAAACAAAATACAATGAAAAAAAGAGTCAGTTCTATTTACACTTCTCCTTACGATGTCTGCAATTAGAATATATGCAATTGTTATGAACAATTAACTCTCAAATGGTTTGATTTTTGGTCATAAATAAGCACACAATTGCTAGTTGTGTTTAAAAATTAAAATGTTTCACTGCTTGAAGCTGGACAAACAGGAATTCTAACGTCATTGCAGTCTATTTAAATCTGCAAGAATTATCAGCAATCTGGTGCTCAGGCATATCAATGAATATATTTGCTGGCAACAAATATCCTTTAGAATATTTGTGCATAGAGAGAAAAACTATAAATGAAAGGCAGCAGGGCCTGCTAAAGCTAAGATAGGCAAGCAGTCTAATTAATAGCAAGTAACTATTCAGAAGAGAAGGAAATCCTTGTTCAAATCAGAACACAGCGGATAGAAAAGGAACACAATTCAAAGATTATCTAGAGCTGAACTCAACTCCTGGTTACTACAAGGTGACCTCACTTTGCCCCATGTATTTTTAGAAAGAAAAATATGGGAGGCTGTAAAAGTAAAGTCTCCTTCAAGCACATCTTTAATATGTATGGGAATTTCATGGATAAGTTATGTTGTTTTCCAAGCAACTATACATACATGATTTGCCATTACCTTCAGCCAATACTTTATTTCAATTTTCTAATCTGCGTTAGAAAACTTCTGCAGCTCTGGAATTCTGCTTACTAAACCTTTTGTCCGTGTGTGTAGGAGAGGGGGTGGCACATTTGGATAAGTGTTGCTTTATAACCCGGGGTGATAGGAGCAGCTTAACGTGTTTTGTAATGGGCCAGATCCATCATGACATATATTTGGGTAGAGTATCCATAACATACTTTCAACACGCCAAACATAAATAGCAGATTGCCAACTTCTGGTGAATTGGATTTTGTGGTCATTTGGTACCCAATTTATAATCTCCCAGAAACTGTAAGGTGAAGGTTGCTACTTTACCATTGAGGTGTATTTGTTTTTCTGCAATAATTCAAATGTAAATACAGCATTAGTGGAATTTTTAAGTTTTAACAAATCTTTCTTAAGTATTTTTTACTGGAAATTAATATAAATATTGTCAAGTTTACCCCAGTACAAATTTAGAATTTTTTTCCTCTGCTAGAACAATCCAATAAATACATCCTTGACTCCAGCAGACTGCATCACAACGCAATAAAATGAGGCATTTAAATATAAGCAAAATGAAAAAGGGAAAACATGTTTTAAAAACTAGGTGAATTAATTAAAAAAAAGATCATAAAATGCTCTACAATGAACTCTGCTACAGTAGAAACCTTATTAGGGCAAAAATACACATTGACAATACTGTTAAAACTTACTGATTTGCTCCAAGTCACCACCCTTCAATCCTCTACACTGATTCTGTGTGAAAACTCAAATAGCATATCTGCAAACAATGGGTATGAGACACATTTCAATCCATTCACTGAGTTACAAATCTTAAGGACTGTCAACATACAAGAAAAATGACAGTACTTTTAAATATGATTTCAATAGAAATGTTAAGCACATCTTTAAACTGACACTGAAAACAACAGAAAGTTAAAATGTTTGGATGTGTTATGCTGCATCTGCAAATGCATATACAGTACTGTAATTTTAATACATTTCTATCTGTTTGGTAGATATAATCAGTAGATTATATATTAACACTAGCTTGCACATAGATAGCTTATGTTTCATTTTCTCAAGGCATAAACTGTAGCATCTGAATTTTGTTTTCTTTCAACAAAAGCCATCACAATGACTTGGGAAACAGGTAATTCAGAATTTGTAATAAAGCAAATATTTACATTAAGCACAATACAGCAATTTATTTAGATGCTTAAATGAATACAAAGGGGAAATAAAGATCACAAAATTATCCATACTACAACAATGTGTCATATATTAGATGGTATAAATGAATAACACCATTAGGTGTTAACTAAAGATAAAACTAAATATCCAAAAAATGCAGCACTCATTTCCGTATGCTGCTTTTAACACAGTACAGTTTTATACAGATCTAAAAGGTGTCAAAATTAGTAGCTGCAAACTTGTTTCTTGCATGTGATTTTAGCTTAAAAGATTTCAGAAAATGTCTCTGAAATACATAGTCTTCAGTTGTAATGTCAAGGATATTCAAGAACAAGAAAATTCTATAATACAATAAGAGTCCAGATATATTTTATGTTGCTGGCCTCTTTGAGATTGTACAAGGTTATGTGCAAAAACTAAGTCTGTCAAAAGTCATACTATAGCAGTTTCAAGCTTTTTGCTAGGTAAACTAGATACAGCATTTATTACACAGCAGGGCAACACTAAAAAAAAGGGAAAAGAACCAAATCTATGATGGATACACAAGAACAATAGCATAAGCATCACTTGAGTAGGTCTAAAAGACTGTACAAATATACATTTCAACTATTCAGAATGATACATGAAAAAACAATTTTCCCAGAGTCTACTATACACATTGAACTGGTAGCTCTTATGTTGGCCCTATAACTACCATGTGGAAAAGGTAATGTTTAAAAAGACATACAGCTGAACATATACAGTGAAATAAATGTTGAAAATGCCGATAAAATAAACCTTTTCTTCAGTGAACTGGGAGCCACCAGCATATCAGTTTTCACATTGTTACTGTGCTCATCACAGCACATACTCTCAAGTGAGATTTGCCAACAGCATACTTTGAAATAAGTACTAGAAATGGTGGCTTTGTAGCTACTAGCCAGATGACCTTGCACTCAAAAGGCAGTACCAGTTGTAATGAACTTTAGCATTCATTGTAAATGAAAGTATTTAGACAGTTGATAAGTGGGAGATACTGAGGCCATGGAGTTAACCAACTTTTATGCTTGCTGGCTACTCAGCTCTACCCCCGTTAGGCTGCTATGCATTGATTCTGTAACCCCATCAGTCACGTTGTCAAACTGGTCTCCATCCTCACTGTCAATTGTGCTATTTTGCCACTCCATCTGTGGGTTTGACAACTTCTCATTAATTTCTGTTGCATTTTTCCACTGCGACTGGTCCTTAGACCAAAACTCACCTACTTTTCCATAGGAACTATTCTTCCATTTCAAATGGTCTCCATCACTTTCAGAGACAACACATTTTGTTTCTGCACCTGGTTTACTATTAGCATCTTCACTTTGGGATGATTCATCAGTCCAAGTTTCGGGCTTCACTTCAGATACATTATCTTCAAAGTCAGATGCCTGTTGAGAACCAGGTCCACTTTCAGAGGCTGATGCTGCATCTTTCCATTCAATAACATCATCCTGATCTTCTTGGTCACCTTCACTGTCTGAGCCATTAGCCGCCTGCTTTCCTGGTTCCTCTACAGAGCAACTTTCCTGTATTTTTGAATCTCCTCCATTCTCTTTTTGGTCTGTTTTTTCTGGAGGCTCCAACACGGCTTCCAAGGGTGCCTTAGATATGTTTTCATCTGTGTTTTCATTTATACTAATTATAGATGTTTTGTGATCAGAAACAACTTCGACAAAAGGACTATTGCTTTCATTGAATTCATCTTCTATATTTTCATAACTGTCTGAAGAACTTTCATTATCTTTACCCAAGTTTATTTTTTTATCAACTGTTTTACTAGCATTGACTCTAGAATTCTCTTCATCGTGATTTTCAAACAGCCATTCATCATCAAAATCCATTTCATGTTTCACTTTATTTAATTCTTTCATGTTGAATCCTAGTAAAACACCCATTTTAAACTTTTCACAATCTCTAACACATTTCTTCCTTTTGTTACTAAAGTGTGAAGCAATATCAGATTTCCATAGCCAAAGACTGGCTGCTAACTTTTCAATTTCTCTTCGACCGGGATATGGTTGTTTATTGAAATACTTGGTGAGAAATGTTTTTCGGGCTTCATACGAATCATCTTCATGACCTTTGGGATCCAAAGCAAGTACTACAGGTTCTTCAGGCTTTTCCTCAAAAACTGAGGGCGAATCATCGTCATCTATTTTTCTTTTCTTCAAAAGAGAAAATTCCATGTGTTCATAAGTACGTTTCACAGGTCCTGTACCTGGAGACTGATTTATCCGAGAGGGAATATTAGATTTGTCTTGACCATTTTGTGTCTTCCCCACACCTCTACAGTGGACAAGGTGCAGAGTTATAGTTGAGGCAGTCATGTTACTAGTGTACACTCCAAGGCAATGAATACATTTATATGTGAGCTTTTTCTCTACTGGATGAACTGTTTGAATAACTTGGTGTCTCTCTCTTAAGTGATGCGCCAGTGCATCAGAGATGGGTCCTTTGAGGATGGAAAAACACAAAGGGCAGAGAGTTTTCCCTACATCTTTCTTGTATGGAACTGCTGCTTGAGGTGAACTTTTGACAGGTAAATCTGTCTTCTCTTGAATTTTTGGCTGTGGTTTTGCAGGAACTGGAGGAGTATTTTGAGCGTGATAAGCAACAGATTCAGCAGGGGCATCTCTCAAATTGTAGGTAGTTACAAGTAAGTGTATATTGGTGTGACTACCCTGTTGTAATGTCAAATCAAAGGTTAAAGTGGAATCTGTTTTAGGTCCCATTTCTTCATCAATATGAACCATTCGCATGTGAGCAGCCATCTTTTCAACATCATTAAAAGTCGAGCGACAGTAGGGACAGGATAGGCCATGGATTAACATATGATTAAGCAATGTATCAGTGGGCAAGTAGCGATTACAGTATAAACATTTGCTAGTAAAATTGTGTATTTTCATTATGTAGTTAGCAACCGCAGGCACCTTTTCAGCTTTGTGTTCTTTCTCAAAATGAACACTATACACATTTTCTGGAAACAGCTCATTGCAGATTGTACAAATTTTCCATTTCTGCGTTGATGAAGTATTAACAGCAGCAGAAGCGGCAGCTGTAGCATTTGCTCCAAGAAGTTTGGGTGTGGACTGGGCTAATCCTCTGGATGCTGCCTGAGACTGAGCTAATGATGTTGATTTCAATGCACTGGATGAAAGTGCAGATGAGTTGGCAGCTTGAAGAGAGTACCTTGCAGAGGTCTGTGGTCTTGCTTCTCCTCCAAGTGGGTACGGCCTTCCATTTCCACTGGGAGGATATTGTTTCAAGGATTGCTGGGATAGAGACACTGGGGAGCTACCAGTTAAACTTAGCCGTCCTGTATGACTAACGTAACTTGGTGGTACAGATTTCACTCCATAGTTATTCTGCTGTAAGTGAACACTGGACATCATATTAACTCCTGAATTCAATGTAGGCTTTGGTATATTTAGTCGATTTATCATTTGCTGTGATGGAAGAGAACGAACATTTCCAGGAGACAGGGGTCCCAATCTCTGAGGAAGTCCCATAGGCTTTTTATCCTGGGGTTTTGGAGCAATCAACATCAACGGTTTGGATCTTGGGACTACCACATTAGTGTGCCCTATCATTGCTGTCACCTGATATCCTATACGCTCATGGTCTTCAATAACATGCTGTACTAAAGCTTCATATGATTTCGGCATAAAAAGGCATCGTTTGCAGTGAATCATACTCTCTTCTCGGGAACTAGAACTCAAGGATACAGCTCCATTGAGTGATTTTTCACTTGATTTTGCTATATAAGGTGCAGCAACATGCTGAAAATGTTCCCTGTAAATGTGCTTTCTAACTATTTCGTAGAGAGGATCTCGGTAAGTGCACTTCTTACAGTAATAAACAGCTTGTTCTATACTGTCAGCCTGCTTAGGTTTAAGGCTATCATGCTTGTTTTTATCTTTAAAAGTGCTGATGCCTCCACTTGGTGTGTTGGCATTGGGAGCATGAAATATTTTAATGTGCGTTTCCAAAGTCTTTTTGTCTGCATTGAAAGTACAGTAGGGGCAATTGAGAAGAATCCTGTTTTCAAAGTCTTCGCTATGAACATTCCGGAAATGACTTTTGTAAGCAGAAAAGAACTTTGAGGAAAATGGACATGCACTGCAGCAAAATGGTTTTGTCCGGTAGTCCTTTTAAAAGAAAAAAAGAAAAAAGTCAGCATTATAAAAATTTCATTTAACATACTTTAAATATATCCTGCTAAGTATTATTAAATTAGTAGAGTCATCATCTATTTAGAAGTTTTTCCTTATACTGGCAAAATCAGGATAGGGTAATGGTTTGATATTATATGCCTCACAGTCTTTTGGGATTAGGGCAGATAATTATTACTGTGAAATAAATGAATAATTCACAGTTCTTCATAGCTTCTCATGATAACACAGTTTATCACAGTTCTAGTACTTCATGGAAATACGGATCAAAACATATAATAAAAAACATTTTTTTAAAGTTTGGCTCTCTAGCCATTAGCAATTATTTTTTAGTATAATTCAGAGTAAACAGTTATATTTAAGCAAAAGGAGTCTCTTAACAAGCTTATTCACTATTCAGAAACTGACCAAATTTTGACTTAACAAGTCCATAACTCGTCTGAACATGTTATGTTTAACTTACATATATGTATATCAGTTCTACAATCTACTGAAAGAACAATTTAATATACATGTTAACTACATGCATGCATTCCAAGCTATGACATGTAAAACATAAAGCATGTGAGTGCTTTATATTTTATAATTGAAATACACTTCAAAATGTTTCAAAACAGTTCTAAAAAAGCAAGCAAGTAAACAATCTTCAACCCTCTTATATTGTCCTATGTACCCCTCAGTTTATTTTATTGACACGGATAATTGTTCATTTTTTAAAGATTTAGTATTCATCCTGATAAGTCTATAAAGAAACATACACTATATTGCCAAAAGTATTTGCTCACCCATCCAAATAATCAGATTCAGTTGTGAGCGTTTGGCAATATAGTGTATTTATATATGATTATATTTGAAGAGAGGTAATAGATTGCTTAGGTAATGAGGTAACTAGATTATCTTAACCATACAAGATCAAGCTATTATTTAACAGAAATCAACAAATCATAGTTCTCCAGAAGACGCAAGAGACATGCAAATTCATGATACAAGATAATAGTCTTCAGTGGGAACTCAAAAGAATATCAGATTGCAAATTAATAAAAGCTTTCAAATCATAGTATTTATATATATACACTCAGACTGATCAACTAAATAGAGCCGGACAATTCAAACATTAAACTTTAAATCATTGTTTGTAGTAACTAGAGTTTAGAATGTCAAACTATTGTTTCAGTTTCTAAATTCGGCAGTCAAAACATTTAGAACCACTAGAACCAATTTTTATTTTGTGTGTTCACACTTTCACATTTTCAGTTGTTTCTGTGAAAGGACGACTTCTGGATGGGAAGCAAAGGCTTTAATTGCAGTTTGTTAATTCTCAGTTCTTCCACAAAGCAGATTCAAATTATTGAAAACTGAGTTTCATGGATTCAAGTTTATGGAAGTATAAATTAACTTTGGGTTGTAAAGCAACAAACATTCACTAATTTTTTTTTAACTTAATGGATTCAGATCAGATATCTTTTACCCATTAATGTACTAACCTGATTTTTTGTAAGCGAAGGGTCCCACAATCCAACATCTTCCCATGTAGTGTTTTTCAAATAGAAGTCATTGGGTTCAAACTGCTTAAAATCCTGCAAAGATGGAGAAAATAGCAAAAACCATAAATAGAAATAACATACTATTAATATTTGACTGGTTATTAATTTCGTACCTAGGTTCATAATCCAAAAACAAAATAGTGCTCAGGGACCAAATCCAAAAGAATACAAGATAATGAATTAATTTCATTAAAGAAATGCAAGACTCAATCTTCAATGAAAGAAACACACTTAAAAATCCTTCCAAAATGAATCTGGATTTACTCCAGTTGGTTTATTGCTTCCCCTTTCCAATATACTCTGGAAACTATCCAGGCATGAAAGTTCTTTAAATATAGTCCTTGATTTACAGCCAAAATTAGGATCTAAATTTCTGTAGCTAAGTGATGCGGTTGTTAGGTGAGTTGCACCAGATTTTATGACTTTTTGTTGCAGCGATTAAACTAGTAGTGTAGTCATTAATGTTATAATAAAGACCGCCTCCTGCCAATTACCTCCCTGCGACCTATTAGGTCACACAGATTAGGCCTCCTCCGAGTTCCATCTGCCAGTCAGTGTCAACTGGCAACTACGCGGAGGAGAGCCTTTTCAGTAGTAGCTCCGACCCTTTGGAACGATCTCCCCGTGGAGATTCGTACCCTCACCACCCTCCAGACCTTCTGCACAGCCCTCAAGATCTGGCTATCCCGTCAGGCCTGGGGTTAAAGATTATAGTCTGTCCCCACCCGAATGATGAATGAATGTTGCTTTTATTTTAATTATATGTTATTTATATATGTCATTGTGTGTCTTCCTGCCCTATCTGTTGTAAGCCGCCCTGAGTCCCCCCAGGGAAAAGGGCGGCCTATAAATAAATTATTTTTTTAAAAAAATTAATCTGACCCCATTGACTTGGCTTGTTGGAAGCAAAGGTTGAAGATGACAATCACAGAACCCTAGGATGCTGCAACTGTCATAAATACATGCTGGTATTACCAAGAGCCCTATCTGATCACGTTACTGCAGAACCTCTGCAACAGTCCTGTGAGTCACTTTTTGCAGTGCTGTCTTAACTTCATTCCGTTGTTCAACTAATAAATCAAGGACTACTGTATTTGCAAAAGCAGATTATTTTTTGCGCTACAAGATCCTTTATTTTGTTATAACATTAATATCTGAGATTTTTTTTCATACCAGAAAGGGAAAACACATTTCTAAGTCTAGGCTAAGTAGCAATCGTACAGAAATGCTGTACAGGTAGTCCTCAACGTACAAGTTACAGCACTGAAAAAAATCACTTATGACCGTTTTCGCACTTACAACCTTTGTAGCATCCCTATGCTCATTGATCAAAATTCAGATGCTTGGCAATTGGTTTATACTTATGACTGTTGCTGTGTCCCAAGGTCATAAGATCACCTTTTGCAACCTTTTGACAAGAAAAATAAATGGGGAAGCCAGATTCACTTAACAATTATATTGCTAAATTATCAACCGTAATGATTCACTTATCACTTGTGGCAAGAAAGGTCATAAAATGGGGCAAAACTCACTTAAAAAATTTCTCACTTAACAAAAAAATAATAATTTGGGGCTCAATTGTGTTCATAAGTCGAGGACTACCTGTAGTACTGAACCCAAGCGAGTAAAAGGGGATATGAGCAGGGAAGGTGCTTGTGCTATTCTTTTCGAGCATGCTTAGCAGAATTTCCATACTGAACAGAGAAAACTAAAGTGCCTCCAACATTTGTTTTTCCATTTTGCAACTAAGAAATCCCTGTATCTTGTCTGCATAAAACTAACAAAGCAGAAGAAAAAGTGACTAATATACAGTGAAAATATCAAGTGAAAAAAATCAGAGGAATGTTTCACATGAAGTTCATTTTCTGTCCAATATACAATCAGCATTAAACTTTACTATCACTTTTATATGCTCAGTTTTTGAAAGATTTATCCCTTGAAGCATTTGCTCTGTCAACAATCATACCACGCCCCTGAAACTTGTATAAATACATATTGCCCATATTTATATTTCATTTACTTAAATCTACATTGTTAGTTTTATGGAAAAAAATCCATTCAGTCATGTAATTGTAGTCTTCAACTTATTAGCGTAAATGCAAGGAAAGCATGATTCACACACTTTTGAAAAAGAGAATTCTACAGAGCCACACACTAGTAGGCAACAAATGAATTTTCAATAAAAGCAGAGATGTTTAAAGTACTCTCTGACAAGAATAGTGTACACTGCTCTTCTATTATAGTGGTTAATAATCATCTAAAATTTGTATAGTATTTAACAAAGATAGTATGAATTAAGATGATAACACCAAATATTTATATTAAAACTTTGTAGGTCTATTCACATTTATCCAAAATAGTTTTTTTGGAAGTCCCAAAGGTGCTTTTTTTTCAAGAGGCAACTGGACTTTCTAGGTTTTATTCGAAGATGTTTCACTTCTCATCCAAAAGAAGCAGCAAAACATCCTCAAAGAAAAACCAAAAAGTCCAGTTGTCTCTTGAAAAAAAAAAAGCACCTTTGGGATAACTAATGACCTGGATAACTGAGAATCTCATAGACATTTCTTTGAAAGGTTCCCATGGCAGATAGATACATGAGGGGTCCTTGGTGCTCTCTGAGCTGGTAGTTTTCTTGCAGGCATTTCATTACTCAAACTAAGTAACATCATTAGTGCTAGTCCTTCACTTTCAGTTTCAAGGTAAGGAGGAAAGCACTGCATGGTATAAAGAGCAAGTCTCAAGCCAGGAATCATCTCTGAGCAGTATCCAAACAACACTGACCAAATCGCCACTGTTGTCCCAAACAAGCAGTTATACACAGGTAGTCCTTGACTTACGATCACAACTGGAACCAAAATTTCCATTACTAAGCAAGGCGGTTATTAAGTGAGTTGCAAGTGTCCAAATTTACATCCTATTTTGCCATGGCCATTATGAGTAAATCATTGCAGTTGTTAAGCACCCAAATTCTGATCATGTAACCGTAGGGATTGGTCTGAGTATGAGGTCCATTATAAGTCACTTTTTTCAGTGCCACTACAACTTCAAACAGCCACTAAGCAAATGGTTGTAAATTTGATTTACTACCTGCAAATAACTCCGCATGTCTTTTAATCAGGACAAGGAGCAGAGGACCCAAGTTCCTGTTCAATCATAGCATCAAGAAACATAGCCACTCAGAATGCTATAGGTTTTGGTTATTAATTAAGGTCAAGTAAAAATTGTAAATCCAAATTCAATGAAATAATGGTGGTGAGGGCTATAATCATCCAGATTCTAACAATAACCCCTCTTCTAAAAAAACATCCCCCTACTTTTCAACTGGATATATTACCAACATTAGAGTTTAACTAATGCTCCCTACAAAATCATACTTACCTCTATATGTTCTTTACAGTATTCCAAACCGATGTCACTTAGTATCTTTTTCACAGTTTTCCGGGCTTTTCTTAAACTGCCAAGATTGTTGACAGGAAGCTGGAACATAGTTTCTGAGAGAAAGAAAATGAGAAACTAATGTAATGAAAATATTTTATTCAAAATAGTCAAACTCAAAATAACTAGAAACATTTGATATCACTTTTGTTCGTTTTTTTAAATTATACACATTGCATTCTTTTGTTCTCTAGGTAATTTCATAAATCAAACAGGTTGTTTGATTAGCAATTCTAATAGGGGAACAAATGAAAACTGGTATATATAGGCAGCGATGTTTTGTTGAAAAACGAAGGAATAAGATCTCTGTTTGAAGGTATGAAATGCAAGGTTAACAATAAATATAAGTATACTTTCTGGGGAAAAATAATGTTAATGTTAACTGAATATATATTGTAGAATGGAAATGAGGCCTTTAGTTATATTAGATGAAACATTTGAGACGGTAAATAATACTTGAAGATGCAGATGTTAAAACACAAATGACATGCTGCATGTGATGATGGGTTTTTTTTCTTTTTTTTCTTCCCCTTTTTTGGGTCTTTTCCCTTTTTTTTTAAACCCTAGGTTATTGTGGTGTCTATTAAATATATAACAGAGAGATACGGGGTGTGTGTATGGGGCGAAACGTAGTAGGGATGCACCTGTAATCAAATGACATACTGTATGGGATGATGGGGTTTCTTTTCTTTTCTTTCTGTGTGTGGGTCTTTTTTTTTCCCCTCTGCCTTTCTTTTTCTATTGTTATGTGATTATGTTGTCTATGTAACAAAAATAAATTTAAATTAAAAAAAAACAGGTTGTTCATTACATTTTGCTTTATAAAGATGAACCTGGAAGATGATTGCCTTTAAATATAAAAGCATAAATACAAAAACAGAGATCATGATGCCTAGATTTGATCTGATATATTTCTGCAATGAGAATGATCTTTCACACGGAATTTCATAAATCATAAGCCAAACTCATAATGTAAGTGGAATTTTACACTTAAAGTATTTGTAACAAATATTGCTGATTATTAAATGCTAAGTTAAAATTTAAAAATTTACCAATCTTTATTCCAATAGGTTTCTGTCTCCCCTACAAAAGCACCTTGATCTGGTTTAAGAGACCTACTTCAGAAATAAAATATATTAGATAAATATTTCTATTGGGAGACACTCAAAAGTGCATGCAACACCCCATGCTTTCTTCTGAGGAAAATATCAGAGAGTCCGACCACTGGATGTCTAACTTGAGAACACTTTAGAATAATTAAACAACAATACTCTCCTTTTTTAGAAGATATACCTAAGAAATTCTAACCAGGCAACAACTACTGAAAATTTCAAAATTGAAATCAACTACAGATTCTTCAGGTCCTACGTTGTTTACGTAATTCACAAATAAATACATAAAATCATAATTACAATGTTTCAAACTTCTACGTTTTAGCTTCGTGTTCTTAATTTATAATTGAAATTTAAAAATCACTCTAAAATGTCTATATCCTCAGACATAGCAACTGCACTACTATTTTAACATATTACCCAATTTTACTATTGGAACATGTGATTTCCTAGTAATATTTTCGTATCATTCTCCATATAGCCAAAACGTGGCAGTTTCTGAACAAAATGTTTGAACTGTAAGCTGCCCAGAGTTATTTCCTAAGATGGGTGTTTACGGGTGTTTGCAGTCACATGACTGCAATTTATGCCATTTTTTTGGTCGCATTTATTTTTGGTTTTCAGAAAACTGGCTAAAAGCAAACCATTGGTTCACTTAAAAACTGTGGTAATTTACCATGAAAAGAGTTGTAAAATTGGGTTGGTCACATGGATAATAATACAGAACTTCAGTATTAACCATCAGCTTTACAAGTATCATGAGGTAGAACCATACATAACAAAACACCCTAATCTTCTTGATACATATAATACATAATTATCCATGGGCCAACAGAATGAGTTGAAATTAAGACCTGTGCAATTAGTGATGCTTATGTTAGAAATAAAGCAGTCATTATGCTTAATAATTAAATAGTTTATCTACGAGGAACATGTCGGCTTTCACAAATTTAAATAGTCAAATATAACATTTTATATATATATATATATACATACATACATACATACATACATACATACATATATATATATATATATATATATATATATATATATATATATATACTCTCGCCCCTCCCGAATGTTGAGTGAATGTTGTGTTTTACCGCTAATTATTTTTACTCATTTTCTTTTTGTGTTTTGTCCTGCACTCCCCTCCCCTATTATTGTAAGCCGCCCTGAGTCCCCTCAAGGAAAAGGGCGGCCTATAAATGTTTAATAAAAATAAATAAATAAATAAATAAATATATGTGTGTGTGTGTATGTGTGTGTGTATGTGTGTGTGTGTGTGTGTTTTTAATTTGTGCTGATAAATATATATATATACACACACACACTAGTTCTCTTATTATTCTCACCTACAACTTGATATTTTTCTTTTGTTATTGAAATGAATACTGTCTTAATGTAAACTAAAATAAAGTAAAATGCTACCATATAAATGACAGCTCTTATTTAAATAAGTCTATAAACAAATAATTGTGAATAAAATAAATGCATCAAAAAGTTATTGCAACCATTCTTAAAATGTCATTTTAAAAAAAAGACTACATTTCATAATGATCATTTTTATGCCTGCGTATATGTGTTTTTATCTCTAACTCTATATTTATTTATGTGTTTGAAATTAAAGGTATCCAGAGATTAACCGATATGATTTGGAGTCCCAGTTCAAAGCTTCAGAAATAATCTGGTACAGATCATTCTGAAAATATTTCAGAGGCATAAATCAGTACAAATCTACAATGACAGTAAATCTCTTAGTATATATTTCAGGTGGCTAAATTGTGGATTTCTTTATTGACTTTTTCATGAGCCAGAAACCTACCGTATTTTTCGGAGTATAAGAAGCACCTCCCCCCCCCTAAAAGAGGGTGAAAATTTGGGTGCGTGTTATACACCGAATGTAGCCCCACCCACCCACCAGCCCCCACCCTTTGGTCTCTTCCTCTCAGCAATTTACTTCTTTGCAGCAAACAGGGCTTGCAGAGGCTTCAATAAGCTATAGCAATCCCTGCAGCCTCTAACAACTGATGATCTGGAGAAATTGAAAGTGAAACTAGGTGTTTGCGCTACATGGCAAATTGCTGGGAGTCAGATTTTTTTTCTTGTGCTAATCAGGCTGTTTGCTGCAATAAGGTAAGTCAACAACTATAAATGCCTATAGAATGTTCACATTGTTAGACTTACTTTTTAATAAATAGCAATAGCAATAGCAGTAGACTTATATACCGCTTCATAGGGCTTTCAGCCCTCTCTAAGCGGTTTACAGAGAGTCAGCATATTGCCCCCAACAATCTGGGTCCTCATTTTACCCACCTCGGAAGGATGGAAGGCTGAGTCAACCCTGAGCCGGTGAGATTTGAACCGCTGAACTGCTGATCTAGCAGTAGCCTGCAGTGCTGCATTTAACCACTGCGCCACCTTGGCTCATAATAATGCTTTATTATTGTTCTAGACAACTTAACAAAATGAAGAGGCTTTTTAAAATAAATGCTTGATCTGAAGAGGCCCAGTGCTATTGTTTTAAAAAGTGCTATTGTTTTAAATAGCAGAGAATAACTATACTTCCAGAAAGCACATTTTAACAGCATCTGTACAAGCATAGTCTGAAACATAACACTACAAACAATGTATATTGTCTATACTTTTTGTTGCAAGGAGTCAAATTGCTGAGAGGCAGAGATTTTCCCCTTCTTTTCCTCCCCAAAATCTAGGTGTGTCTTATACTTTGAAACGTCTTATACTCTGAAAAATACAGTATCTATTTTCTAGGAATGTTTTTTCATTACACAATTTTAATTTTTCTGAAATCTTTTTCCAGCTGTATGTTTCTCTCATTCTTTAATGAAATAGAATGTTGGTACTTACCTGATACGCCTATTCTCATAGTGAGGGAGGAGTATCCAGGATGGGGCGTACCAACGCACTTTTAGTGAGGGGAGGAGTATCCAGGATGGAACGTACCAAAGCTCAATGTCGCTTGGGAGGGTCAACACATATTGTAAATGCACGACCTTATGTTTGGTGAGCTGTTTCCCCCACCCTGTGAACAGTCTGTAAAACCCTACGTCTGAATGACGCTTCCACAGAGGCAAAGAAGTCCAGTTTATAGTTCTTCATGAATGGTGAGGAGGAAGTCCATGTAGCTGCCCTACAGATCTTTGTCAAGGAGGGCCTGCATGGCCCAGGCCGCTGAAGTGGCCGCACTTCATGTGGAGTGTGCAGTAATCGACCCCGGTGTCTGCAACCCCCGTGTTTGGTAAGCTGTAGCAATACAGGTTTGTAACCATCTTCCCCTAGTGGTAGATGTCACCTTGTTCCCCCAAAACCCAGGCTGGAACGAGACAAACAGAGCTTCTGACTTCCTGGTCAGTCGAGTCCTCTTGAGGTAGATCCTCAGGGCCCTCCTCACATCCAAGGTGTGCCACTTTCTCTGAGAAGGGTCTGGACAGAAGTTAGGCAGTATCAGTTCTTGCGACCGATGGAAACAAGAGCACACCTTGGATATGAAGGAGGGGTCCAGCCGTAGAACCACTCTGTCTTGGTGGAACACACATAGATCTTCTCTGGTAGACAATGCCTGTTAGCTTGGATATCCGCCTGGCTGAGGTAATGGCCGCCAAGAGTGTCAAGAACTTGAGGGATACTGTGCGTAGCGGTTCAAAGGGGGAATCTGTTAGGGTGTTCAGCACCCTGTGCAAGTCCCAGGACAGGTACCTATGTACCATGGGTGGTTTAAGGTTATAAGCCCCCTTGAGGAACCGTCTGAACATGAGATGGTGAGTCAGAGTCTGAGACCTACTGCACAGAGGTACCAACGAAATTGCAGATACCTGTCTCGTGATGGTGTTAGGAGCCAACCCTCTGTCCAGGCCCGCCTGAAGAAAGTCCAGGACCTGGGGGACTGTGGCTCGAACCGGATCCTGGTTCCTGGTGGCACACCATGTGCAAAAGGAGCACCATGTGGTGTTGTAGATGTGTTCTGTGGAAGGCCTGCATGCCGCCAGGATGGTCTGTATGACCCTGGAGAAGTTTTCTTCCCTCAGGACGCTCCGCTCAAGTGCCAAGCAGTCAGATGGAGCCACTGAGGGTCCGGGTGTTCCAGCGACCCCAGGTTGAGGGAGATCCTTTCTTGAGGGATCCTCCAGGGCCTCTCCACCGAAAGGGATCGGAGGTCGGCAAACCAAGGCCGCTGAGGCCAATGTGGGGCAATCATCACTACCCCTCCCCCTCCGGTAGGATCTTCTGAATGACCCTGGGATTCAAGGGCAAGGGTGGGAAGACATAAAAGAGCCCCCGGGGTCACGGGCAGCAAAGCGTGTTCACTCCCTCCGCGTTCTGCGATGCGTATCGGGAATAAAACCTCAGGAGCTGAGCATTGAGAGGGGTGGCGAATAGGTCGACTTCCCGGTGGCCGAAACAGTCCACAATTGCTCTGAAGATAGCTGGCTGCAGCTGCCACTCCGAATTGTCCACCTCGGTCCAGCTGAGCCAGTCAGCCCTGACACTGTCCACCCTCGCTATATGCTCCACGGTTATCTAGAGCAGGTTCCTTTCGGCCCAAAGCCCCAGTCCTTTGGACTCCAGCATGAGGGGTTTGGATCTGGTCCTACCCTGCTTGTTTATATGCATTTTGGTGGTTATGTTGTCCGTGAGTATTAGGACGTGACTGTCCTTGACTGAGTGCTGAAATTGTTTGAGGGCTAGGCAGACCGCCCTGAATTCTAACCAGTTTATGTTGTGAGTTAGTTCCGTCTGCCTCCACTGACCCTGCACCATCTGTGTCTGCAGGTGCCCCCCCCCCATCTGAATAGGCTGGCGTCCGTTGTGAGTGTCACCCGATCTGGAGTTCTGAAGAATTTCCCCTTGACTATTGCAGGGGATGTCCACCATATTAGGGAGCGTTATACTTCTACTGAAAGAAGGACTTTGATCTGGGAGCAGTTTAGGCGTCTTCACTAGAATGGTAAAAGGAATCACTGAAGGTCCCTGGTGTGCAGACGCGCCCAGGAGACAATGCCAATGGCGGACACCTGGACAATGTAGCTAAGGACACCCTATTGCCTGGATACCTGGAAGGCCAGCTACCTAATGTTGTGCTGTCTCTCAAGTGACAGGGAGACTATGCCTGACACTGTGTCTATCCAGGCCCCTAAGTGAATCAGCCTCGTGGTGGGCTGTAGATGGCTTTTGGCCAGATTAACCGAGAATCTGTGGCCTCTCAGGGCTGACATGGTGATATCTAAGTCCCGTAAGGCCCTCTTAACAGAAGATGACTGCAATAACAGGTCATCTAGGTAGCATTGGATTCGTATAGATACCTGCCTCAGATGCACTGCCAATGCTGCCATTACCTTTGTGAAAACTCTGGGGGCCGAAGACAACCCAAAGGGCAAGGCCCGATACTGGAAATGGTGCCCTAGATAACAAAACTTGAGATACTGTCGGCGTTCGAGGGCCATAGGGATACGTAGGTAGGCCTCCGTGAGGTCTATGGAGGTGAAGAAATCTCCCTGCCTGACCCCCTCCAGAATAGAATACAGCGAATGCATCTTAAACCTCCGATAACGTATAAACATGTTGAAGCGCTTTAGGTCCAGAATAGCTTTCCAGCCACCTGAGGCCTTTGAGATCACAAAAAGGATGGAATAATAACCCCCACCCTGTTCCTCTGGTGGCACCGCCTGGATAGCCCTGATGTCCAATAGGTGTTGGATGGCTTCCTGTATAGACTGTCTCTGGGCTGGGTTATTTGAGACAGGGCAGACTCGAAAGAATCTCAGAGGGCTGGAAAGAAATTCGATTGAAAAGCCAGATCAGATAGTGGCCTGAACCCACGCATCAGAGGAAGATAAGTCCCAATGGTCGGTGAAATTAGCAATAGCAATAGTTAGGCTTATATACCGCTTCATAGGGCTTTCAGCCCTCTCTAAGCGGTTTACAGAGTCAGCATATTGCCCCCAACAACAATCTGGGTCCTCATTTTACCCACCTCGGAAGGATGGAAGGCTGAGTCAACCTTGAGCCTGGTGGGATTTGAACAGCCAAACTGCTAAACTGCAGTGCTGCATTTAACCACTGCGCCACCTCGGGAGGAGAGCTGGGCCTAGGGTTAGTTCTTACGGAAGTAGTGACTGCCTCCGCCCCCTTGAAAGGAGCCCTTCTGCTGCTTCTGTTTTCTGGCTTCAGAGCGTCCTCTGGTTCTCCGGGCATGTTAGCAGGTATATGAAGCGCTGTGACCAGTGCGTCAATAGTAGGTTGCAGCAGCACCTGAGCCATGTCCTTGTTCACATTGTAGAATGTCGGCAAGAAGCCCTGAGGATGCATCGGTGTTTCTGGTGATTTGTTGCCAGGTTTGGCCACTGTCTTCATCTTGAAAAGTAAGGACTTATACAAGGAGGGTTGAAACAGGCCAGAAAAGGTAGGCTTAGGAGGAGACATGCTTCATCCTCAGATAGTCTGTCCTCTCTGATCTCGCCTTCCTCGGATTCAGACTCGCTGTCCTCCTGAGACGAGATGGGGATCCCCCCCCCGGCCCTCCAGCCCCTCTGGAGCCATGGGCAGAGATGGCGCTTGTGGCTGGATCTGGGGTTGTTTAAAGTCCACTGCCATGCACTGTTGGAAGGCCCGCATCATCATGTCCTGTGGTGGGTGGTTGCCCTGCCCCCATGCCTGTAGAGGTAAAGGGGAAGACTTGTGGAGAATGCCCCGTGGTGAGGGGTGGCCCCAATGTTGTACTGTGTGAGGGTGATTGCCATCCCTGGGCAGAGCCCCAGATGCCTGAGGTATTAATTGGAATCCTCACTTGTAAGGAGGGATCCTCGGTACTCTCATCAGGCTCCAGGCCAGGGGCAGCTTTCCTGCTGTTGGCCTTATGGTAGATGCGCTCTAGGGCCTTAAGCCTCTGCCGTTTGTATTTCGTATTTAGAGCCAGGTTTGGGGGCTTGGAGCCAGAGCTTGCCTCTTGAGCCGCCTTGGAGGAGGTGCGCTTCATTTTGCTCTTAGCCTTTCTGCCCCCACCCTTGGAGGTAAGCTCTGACCTGATTGGGGGCTCTTCTGCCCATCCGGTGGGGCTGCTGGCTGTAGTAGCGAGGACTTAATTCCTGCCTGTGTCCTCTGAGTTGCAGGCGGCCGCCATCTTGGGTCACGTGGGGATTCTCTCCCCCCTTGTCAAAATGGTGCTGCATTCGGCCATTCCATTCGGAGGTTTGAAAAGCGGCTTGTGCTACTGAGAGCTACCAAACTCCTTCCACTCTCGCCTAGGGCTTCTTCCCACTCTGCCTATTATCAGCAGCTTGCTGTGAGCTCCTACGGCCGCTTGCTTCCTCTCCGGCTGTTGAAGCAAAACGTGGTGGTTCGTCACTCGACCCTTGAGGGGAGCAGTGGAGCATTCCTGCACTGAATCAAGGGTTCCCCTTGCTCATGTTTTTTTTTTAAAGGAGACCAGCCGGTGCAGTGTGCTGAGCCTTGTTGCTCTGTCTGGCCTTCTGAGACTAGCCAGGTACTCACACAATCGGAGGCAGAGCAGGGCTTGTATTAATCGTGATAGCAACGTTGCAGGAACAGAGGATGACACAACCGTTCAGTTGAAGAAATGAGTCGATAAGTGGGGATTATCTGGCGATAGGGGCGTGGCTTAAAGAGCCTATTGGACTCAGTTCAATCAGCGAGAGAATGAAGTCAACCCATCCTGGATATGCCTCCCCTGACTAGGGCTCAACTGCTGCATGCACAATTATTCTGATAGAGTTAGAAGGACTACCTCTCTACATCATTTCTTTTGACAAGAATGAATTGGTTTCTCCAAAACCATAGCACATAAATATTTGAATATTGCTCCAAATCTTCAAATATCCATAAATATTTTGAATACTGCTCCAAATAGTTAGTCTTCATTTACCAACCATTCATTTCAAAGTATGATACTGAAAAAATAACCTTATGGCCATTTATGACCCTTGCAACATCTCTCTGTTATGTGAATGTCATTGCAGTCAGTATTTGTTTCTCTCCCCCCTACTCCCCCAATGTTGCAAGCAATTTCTGTAGGCAATCTTTCCTTTGCCTGGCTCTTGCTGGTATGATTATATTGCTCTCAATGTGCAGAACAGCAAAAAAAAACACGTATTCTCTTGAAATCTAATTTCACTGCTCTAAAGGGGTGGAAAGATCAGGCAAAGGAGGGTTTAGTTAAATCTCATATACTGTATATCCCTGAACAAAAAAAAAATAATTTAAACTACAAAGCCTGAAATGATTATGGCAAAAAAATTAAAGATGAGAAAATGGGAGAAGGAAGGTATCACTGTTTACCTTTGTAATGTTGACCACTTTTTCCCTTTAAAAGGGACACCAAAGGGAATTTTTCTTTTTCACATTTCTGTAAGAAATATTTCAATGGCTCAGTCACCAGTTAATACTGGAAGTGGAGATGGGGAAATGAGTGATACTGTGAGTAAAATCAATATGTAATTATACTACAAAGATGTTCATTTGATAATGTGCAAAATGTACCAGGTTTCAGTTCATGGATCAGAGACTCAACAATACTCACAATTTTCTTTTAGAAATCATCTTCCTGGATCACTGATTTCTATCTTATCAAGTATCTATCTCAATAAGAACCTGAATTCAGACCCATATGTATAAAAAATCAGACACCTACCCCTTTGTAGCTGTTGAAGGCAATGAATTCCTGGAGCCTTTCTATTCATGCAACTTCCTTTTCTGTAGCTTCTTAATCTTATGACTTCTGGTAGGAAGTAGCATTAATGCCTGCAGGAGTGAATCAGAATGAAACATTGGTCTGCCATCAAAAGGACTGTGCATAATAATATGGGGTGACATTTAGCAAAAAAGAGAATGATCCAACAGAACGTACAAACACTAGAAATAAGGTCCATTTTACCAATTGAAAAACTCAGGAGACATATTTTGAAGTGAATTCTCTTCATTATAGCTAAGAAAAAGCTTAAACAGCAGCTAATATGAAGGGGAGAAAACCTACTTTGGAAATAATTGGGTAACATTACATTAGGCCTGTATTTTATTACATTATGTTGAATCGGTATTAATTATGAAAACAATTTTTTTAAGTTTTCACTCAAAATGTTGGCCATTTAATTTGCAATATCCTTATCAACAGTTTACTGACAAGCAGCTAAAGTAAACAATGTTATGGTAGATTTTTAACAAAGAAAAAAGAAAATAGAGAAACATAAATAAAATAATTGGGTCAGTAGAATTAGATAATAAATAAGTAGAATAGAATAAGAAGGTGAAAAATAGAATATCTAAGAAAGGATGGAAAGGAAGAACAAATAGGGATGAGCAGTATTTTGTGGCTGGAAATACTAAATTTTGCAAACATTAACATTAAAGAAATAAAACAATTGTGGAAATAGCATGTGAACAAATCAACACAACTGACTAGGTAGCTCCAAGAGCATATCTATTTTTTCCATTTGTGTCACTTCTTTATGTATGGTCTGTAGCACAATGCAGTATAACTGGCTCATATTTAGATACTACTTATAGAAAAACCATAGAAAATAATATGAAGTTCAAGTATTATTCTTGACATAAAGACAAGCTAACTTTTGTAAAGATTCCCAGATCAAAAATATACAACAAGCAGACAAATATTTTCTCTCAAAACTCTGCTTCACACATCTCTGCAGTACATAAAAAACAAGTTCCAGTAACATGATTAGTTTTGATTCATTAAAACAAAAGTATATTCATTATCCCTTTCAGGAAAAATGGCAACTTTTCTTATAAGCCATCTGTACTCCTTATGCTCCCTTGTATAGGAACATGTATTTTATGAAAAGTTGTAGTTTAACCTAGACATCCCTAATTATAGAATCTCTGGTAGTAGTGCCTGCGATAATAAAGAGCAGCTACCAATCAAAAGGAACAATACTGAACAAACAGTAGACAAAGTGTGAATTTCAATCTATGTTTTTCTGGCCTCTAGATCCCTTTCTCTGAAATCCAGCATAAAATAACAGAATATTGGTAGTACAATTTCTCACACCTTCCCAATCAGCAAAGAAAACTGCATAGATGCTAAGCCTTCAAAGAATTGAATGTAGAGTGTTTAACCTCTGCCACAGAACCCATCCTTGGGGCTTTCAAGTAGTAATAAAAAATGAGGACAGCCATTAAGTACAAAATATTTACCATTCTTGACAAATGCACCAATAGGTATCATAATACAAAGAAATCTCTTATGGACATTCACTATGTGTTTTATGCATTGATATCTGATATCATTTTTGAAAAAAAATAACTACTGTATGTATTTTAAAATCACTTGAATAATTGGAAGTGTTTACACAAATGTTATTTTTTACAAAAATGAAAGATGGCATCATAGCACAGCATCATGTTTTGGATTAATTTGTTTTAACTTTTTTAAAAAATCATTTTTACTTGTGAGTCACCCAGTCACATATGTGAAACGCGTGGCTGTATAAATTGAATAAAATACATAAAATGCAATTGTGTGCAAAAATAAAAAATGTTCCTTCAAACTGCAGAAAGTGTCTGAATTCAAAGATGAAATATAGGTTATTTGAAACTTGGGTATAGCTAATTTTAGTTTCAATGAAAGCTAATTAGCCATTATTTCAGTTTCTTAAATTTTATGGGATGCTTTATAAAACATTCTAATTGCTTAAGAGTTTGAAAACACTCAATATGTAAGGTATGAAACAGTACATAGTATATATCAGGTAGCCCTCAATTTACAACTGCAATTGAGCACAAAACTTTCATTGCTAAGCATGACGATTGTTAAGTGAGTTTTGACCCATTTTATGACTTTTTTGCCAGATGTGTCAAACGAATCATTACAGTTGTTAAATGAATTATGCAGTTGTTAAGAAAATCTGGCTTCCCACATTGACTTTGCTTATAGAATGCTGGCTGCCAAGGTTACAAATGGTGATCACATGACCCCAGGACAGTTCAATTGTCATGCATAGAGTTGCTAAGTACCCAAATTTTAATCACATGACCAAAAGGGTCACTAAGTATGAAAAATAAGTTCCTTTTTTCAATGCCATTGTTACTTTGAACAGTTAATAAACAAATAGTTGTAAGTAGAGGACCACTGTAGTCCAAAGCCAGTGCTTAAACAGGCATATTTTGGCCAAGATACTGATATTGCATGCAGTGTAACATTTATTTGACTATTCATGCCCCACTTTCTTAGTCAGTGATTATTTAAGGCAGAGCAACAAATTAAATTGATACTGAATTGGTATAAAAATTAATTAACAATTAAGGGCCTAACAAAATAGATGTGTATTTTCTAATAGTTTGCAGACTGTTTAGAAAATACTATTAATGAAGGAGTGTGTTCTATACACATGAGAAAATACAGATGATCTTCTCCTATGTGCTAGGCAAACAGGAACAGGAGAAGCCTTAAAAGGGCCTCCTGAAGATTTTAATGGCCTCATCAGGTTGGCAATGGGATGGGAGATCTCAGGACTTAAATTGTTTAGGATCTTTATGCTTTGTAAGTAAGTAAGCTTCAGCACAGCCTGAGCAGCTGATTGGTGGCTGTTATCGGCCTCTCAGAATACTCTAAATGCCACACTTAACAGTATATGGTCTTCAAACATAAAGGGTGTTCCAATAATCAATATGTGCATCAATACATGGATAACTACAGCAAAATCTGACTAGTTCAGTAATTGTAGCTGATACAGTAGCCATAATTGCAGTATTTTTCACAGTATAAGATGCTCCAGACTATAAGATGCGTATAGCTTTTGGGGAGGAAAACAAGAAAAAATATCTGCCTCTGACTCCCAGCAATTTGCCTCCTTGCGACAAACAGCCTGGTCAGCTTCAGCACAGCCTGAGCAGCTGATTGGTGGCTGTTATCGGCCTCTCAGAATACCAATGATCAGCTGTTCCAGGCTGTGGGGATCACCACTGCCACTGTCGCCACTGCTGCCTATTGCCACCTCCGCAGACCCCATTTTTGGCGATCACCACAGCCTGGAATGGGTTGAAAATGGGATGTGTTAAGGCTGAAAACAGGATGCACAGAGGTGGCAATAGGCGGCAGCAGCAATGGGCAGTGTCGGTGGCAATCCCTGCAGCCTGGAACAGCTGATAGGCGATATTCCGGGAGGCAGATCCAACCAATAATCAGCTGTGCATGCTAAATCAGGCTGTGCTGAAACTGTTTGTTGTTTGCTGCATGAGGCAAACTGCTGGAAGACAAAGGCTGAAGGATGGGGGCCGGTGGGGGCTTTGTTCTACTAAATCAGTGGTGGGTTGCAGGTGGTACGCCCTGATACGGGTATACTGGAGCCTGCCCGGAGCATCAGGTACCGTTCCGGTACAGTGCTCCGGAGGGCCCACCCGCCGCCCTCGCTCCTTACCTGTCCTTTAAAGCTTTCAGTGCTTCCGCACAAGCACATAGCACGTACAGCACCTGCGCAACGCTCCGCTGAGCAGCTGGAGCATCGTGGAAGGTAAGACGCATGCATGTGCTGTGCACATTCATGTGGAGGACGCCGGACAATCCATTATTGAAATTAGGCAATGTTCAACAGCAGCAATATCTTCCTCAAAATTCTGTGATTAAGAAGCAATATTCTACTCAAAAATCTCCAGCCCTCCAGCAGTTTCATGTAGATCCTGAATAGCATAAGAAAACTCTGTGGGACATCACAAAAAAATACAAACCTGTAAAACAATGGCAAAGTCCAATTCCAGAAGGAAATCCAAAAGGCTGGCTACTTAATATTTGTTTTTACACCCAGCCAGCCAGCCAGCCAGCCACACATTCATGACTGTACTCATTATCATGGCTGATGGTACAGAAAGTTGTTGAAAGGCTCAGGAATATATTATGGCTGCAGTCAACTCTTTCTAGTTCTACAGAGAGATCATCTATTAAGATAATCGACGCAGTTTCAGTAACATTATCTTGCATAAAATCATAGTTGAAATACAGCTAGAAAATCAGTGTAATTTAGATGTATTTGGAGGCTATCATTGAGATGGCAAAAATTATAGAGATTTTCTGAGTCAAAGGAAGGCTTTCTTCAACAGAAGTCCTATTAGTAGTCTCAGTAATATACTGTATTTCCATCCAGCAAAGAGGCATGCATTCTGTGTGTCAAGTGAGGTTTTAATATGGCAAGTAATGCAAGGGTTAAATAATTAAGTAGTAACCCTCCATTCTCTAGCCATAACCTTAAGATCCTTTTAGAAAGCAGAGACCTGACTTAACAAGTTAAAATGAGGATGGAGCTACCGTATTTTTTAGAGTATGATGCACCCTTTTCCCCCTAAAAGAGTATGGAAATGTTGGTGTGTCTTATACATCAAATACAGCCTTTTTTGGCCTCCCGAAGCCCCACCCTTGCATCCCATTTTTGTGAAAAATGGAGGCACTTTTGCCTTCCCTCAACCCCCAGTAGCACTCTGCAGGCTTCAGCAGAGCTGGAGTAAGACAAAAACGCCTCCATTTTTGGGAAAGGCCCATTTTCCACCTGTTTTTCACAAAAATGGGGGCATTTTTGCCTGAACCCAGCACCGCTGAAGCCTGCAGAGTGCTGCTGGGGCTATGGGAAGGCAAACACTTTTTTTCTTACTTACCTCTTCAAAATCTTGGTGCATCTTATAGTCCAAAAAATACGGTAATTAACTCTGCCCACAAATAATGCAATGCTATCCTGCTCTGTGGATGCATTGGAGATGATGACACATTCTTTGCTGCTTCGGACTTCAGATGATCATCATATCTCCCTTGCTAGTTATTAGTTCAGTGTTCACTCTCGTTTTTCATTCCTCACTATCTCTTAAATAATTAACAAGCAGTACAGATATTTTTCCTCATCTCTTTTCCTCTCTTAGTATGAGTAAAAACATAGAAAATATAAATCACACATTCTTAGCTAAAAGCCTCTCTACAAGTCTTAAGCTCAGGCAGTTAGTATACACCTGCGTAGATAGCCTTTCAAGCCACGCAATCAAAATGCTTGATCATGCAAGGAATCTGTTTTCCACAGGTATGGGGCAGACAACCAGCCAGCCAGAAGGTCTAGCATTCTTTCCCTCTCTTGTCATTTATGTAGGCCAAGTAACAGCAGACATCTTTGTTCTCAGTCTCCAATAAAGGACATTCAGCATTCTCTCTTAAACTTATGTAAGACAGAAGCACCAGAAGGCAGACATAATAAAGCGTTAGCATTTAGCAAAATGGCTGGGAAAGGGGGAGGGGGAGAAAGTAATATAAATAAAAGGAATTGGTTTGAGACTGGGGAGGCCAAATAGAAAAAATATGGTGTCTGAATGTACAGTGCTGTAGCGCGGATTGTGTCTTTGTGTCCAAAGAAGGGTGAAACTGGAACATTCAGTAAAAACTGAATGTACACTAAGAAGGTGCTACCGTGTTTCCCCGAATATACAACAGAGTCTTATTTTCTTTTTACCTACAAAATATGGCTTGGGCTTTATTAAGGGGGGAGGGTTCATTGTTTTGGGGTTGCCGGACAGCTTTGGGAGCGGGCTCCCAAAGAGCTGGGCACAGCCTCATGGGTGAATGGCTATGTTGCGCTGTCGCAGCAGCACAACACAACACCCATGAAGCGACCATGCTCACGAGCAGTCACCCGGCAAACCCCCTTTGCAGCCGGGCACAGCGCCATTCACTGACCTAGGGGTATCGCCAAGCTGCGTGAGCGCCTGTTCACCGCCACCCAGCTCCCGTGGCTTGGCGCCTTCCAAATGCCAGTGAATGGCGCTCAGCACGGCTGGAGAGGGGGGTTGCACAAGCAGCTGTTCCACTCTTGCTCACCCACCTCCCAGCCTCACGATGCATGCCCAGCTCTCATTACAGAGCCAGGGCACCTCCGCCGCCATCCCAGCCTTGCTTTTTCCGCAGCTTCCAACACGTTTTTCGGCAGTGGCCATTCTGGGCGCACACTCTACGGTTGTGGGCCATCTGCCTGCAGAGCGTATTGTCCAGTGTATGTTGGCAATTTGATCTCTAGTTCCTCTGCCTCTTCAAAATCCTGCCTGTATTTCTGGTAGGTCTCAATCCACATACTGCTGGAGCCTAGCTTGTAGGATTTTGAACATAACTTTACTAACATATGAAATGAGTGCAATGGTGCGGTAGATTGAACATTCTTTGCCATTGCCCTTCTTTGGAATTGGAATGTAAACTTATCTTTTCCAATCCTGTGGCCACTGTTGAGTTTTCCAAATTTGCTGGCAAATAAGAGTGTATAACTTTTACTGCATTGTCTTTTAAGATTTTAAATAGCTCAGCTGGGTTACTGTCACCTCCACTAGCTTTCTTGTTGCTCAGATTCCTAAGACCCATTTGACTTCACATTCCAGGATGTCTGGCTCGAGGTCAGTGACCACCCCATTGTGGTTATCAGGGACGTTAAGCTTGTCTTGTATAATTCTTCTGTGTAATTTCACCACCTCTTCTTAATCTCTTCTTCCTCTGTTAGGTCCCTGTCATTTTGATCCTTTATCACACCCATCTTTGCATGAAACGTTTCCTTCATATCTCCAATTTTCTTGAAGAGACCTCTGATCCTCTCAATTCTGTTGTTTTCTTATATTTCTTTGCACTGTTCATTTAAGAAGGCATTATTTCTTCTAGCTATTCTCTGGAATTCTGCATTCAATTGAGTGTATCTTTCTCTTTCTCCCTTGCCTTTTGCTTGCCTTCTTTCCTCAGCTATTTGTAAAGCTTCCTCAGACAGCCATTTTGCTTTCTTGCATTTCTTTTTCTTTGGGATGGTTATTGTTTCTACCTCTTGTACAATGTTGTGAACCTCCATCCATAGTTCTTCAGACACTCTGTCTATCAGATCTAATTCCTTAAATCTATTTGTCACCTCTAATGTATATTCATCAGGGATATGGTTTAGTTCATACTTGAGTGGCCTAGTGCTTTTCCCTACTATTTAAGCTCATGAGAAACTCATGATCAGAGCCACAGTCAGCTCCTAGTCTTGTTTTTACTGATTGTATAGAGCTTCTCCATCTTTGGCTGCAGAGTACATAGTTAATCTGATTTGTGTTGACCATTTGGTGATGTCAATGTGTAGAGTTGTCATTTGGGTTGTTGGAAAAGTGTGTTTGTTATGACCGTCGTATTCTCTTGACAAAATTCTACCAGCCTGTGCCCTGCTTTATTTTGTACTCCAAGGCCAAACTTACCTGTTATTCCGGTTATCCTTTGGCTTCCTACTTTAGCATTCCAATCCCCCATGATGATAAGGACATCATTTTTGGTGTTAATTCTATTAGGTGCTGTAGGGCTTCATAGAACCGGTCAATTTCATCCCCTTCAGCACCAGTGGTTGGGGCACAGACTTGAACTACTGTGATGTTCTGTCATTTGGGGGATTGTATCCCAGTATTGCTTTTCCTCCTCTTTTATTGACTAAAAAGGCTACTCCATTTCTTCTGAAGGATTCTTGCCCGCAGTAGTATACCTAATGGTCATCTGAATTAAATTCACCCACTCCTGTCCATTTTAGTTCACTGATTCATAAGATGCCAATGTTCAGTCTTGTCATCTCTTTTTTGAGCACGTCAAACAAATAACCTATTATACAGAAGGTTATCTCCTGAGTATACATTTTAAGGATATATAGATATTTAAAATATTTTCTATTACAGAAGGTGTCTTATTTATATATTTTCATGGTTACAATACAACAATGAATTTCAAGTGAATCATTTATACCAATAGCATTCCATGTTGCTCAAATGGATACTGCTTATTTGGTACCTATTTCTAAATCTGCTCTAGAGTTCTGAAACCTGCACAATCAAATTTTGGGGAGGGCATACCCTACAAAACACATAGATGTTCTGCACTAACACTGAAAAATTCACAGCAGTAATTTCTAAATGAGCATTTTTATCAATATACTTGAAGACAACCTCTGTGCATAATACTGACTTGGGATCCTTACAAAGATTAAAATCATTGCCAATTTAAGTACAAGTTGAAATAAAAAACAATCACAATGAGTGCATGCCTGTCAAAAGTAAAGCAATTGTTCAAGTTTTATCTGCAATTGTTTTACAGATTTGCTATAGCATACAGGCGTACACTTTCTTTTTTGTAAAATAATAACCCACATATGGATTATATATATTTATAATAACATATAAACAGAGCAAGAGGAAAGTGTATGTTCAAAACAGAAAATGGCTGTATCCAGAGAAAATACTAATATTCCTAAGCCTCAACTTTAAAAAAAAAATACATTTAGGTCCTCTCAGCCACACTCTCCCAACCTTATTCATTCTGTAAACTATTTAAGTCGAACTTTTACTTACTTACCAAAAGTTGGCAGTAACTGAGGAGAGATCTCATGGCCGCTCAAAAAGTCTTGAGGGGCCGCATGTGGCCCCTGGGCCACAGACTGTGCGCCCATGCTATAGCAGAACGAATATAAAAAAACGGGAATCAAAGTTCATTCATAAGCTTCAATCAAAAAAGCCCTGGCATGAACTGGTGATTAGTGATTTCTGCTAATTTATGCCCCATGCTATATCACATGTTACTTAGGAATATGTATTCTAGGAACATAAGGGGCTGTAAGAAGAAAAAGTTCTGTTTTGAATGATGTTCTTTCTGAAGTTTTCTGAGAAAGTAAATGGACTAATTCAGACCTAATACTCCTAGCTGAGTGAATTACAAAATAATAAATAGCTAATATACAATTCAACTTTATTACAAAGTGTAAGATATAAAAGGAAGGATAAATTGTATCTAATTATTTTATTATTCTGTAATGTTGTTGAAAACCAAGTATTCCAATTTAAACAATTAATTGAACCAGGCCATTTCATCTGTTTTTAATTTTAAGCTTTCCCAGGTCCTTAAGTTTCAAAACTGATAAACAGTAATGCACACTTTTACTGGATCAGCAATTACTGCTTGGTTAAAGGATTGCAATACCTCTTATTTATAGTATAAATAAAACTTCTTTATAATTGAATCAATTGATATAGCTAGCCCAAGTAACATACAAATATTACTGCAGAAGAAAAATATGTTAGCCAGCAATCAAAATCCATTTAGCTTTTAACTCAGAAACTAAACAAATTCAAAGCTTTCAATTTAATTCAATTATCAAATGACAGATAGTATTCCAAACAATAATTTAAATAGTGTAGCATGAAAACTGCTTTTTGCATAACCTCTGAATATATTTACTAATGAAGCTATGGTCTAAAAGTAAAAAATAGAGTATTGATGGGTTTTTTTTCAATAAAGCAATAAGAACCAATTGAAACTAATGCAATAATTTCACCAAAGGTTAAAATTTTCCTTACAAAAATGAACCCAAGCCTCAAAGCCAGTGAACCCCCAATAATTAACAAGAGCTATAAACCCCAAGGGCTAATTAGATTTGCTTATTCTGATTCAAGAAGATAGAATCTGAAAGTAACACTAGGTGTAGTATAAATTCTGTAGCAAATCATATTTACTATGTTATTATATAAATGGCCTCGAAGTTCATGAGGCGTTTCATTTTTGCAAACACAGCTTTGTATTTAACAGTTTAAATTTTAAGATACTAGGCCATATTATATTGCTGCAAATATAAAATTAGCGAAGAATATAAAAAAAATTATCCTCCACTTTCCTTCATTTATTCAAGGGCCACCATGTGGCACTTATATGTCTTTCAAATAAAAATACAGTAAATAAAGAAAGTAGTGAAAATTGTGTGGCTGAAATAGGTGTTGGTACTTACCTGATAAGCCTCTTCTCATAGTGGGGGAGGAGTATCCAGGATGGGTTGACCTTATCCTCTCGTTGATTGGACTGAGTCAGATAAGTTCTTGGGACACGCCCTAGTCTACCAGGCACTGCCCAGCTATCAGCGAAGAACCTTTATTGTGATTTCAAACTTTTTATTGAGTTATACTTTTGACATATTCGTGCAACAACCTGCATAACACGTTACATTACCATGTCAGGGAGGGTCTGGATACTCCTCCCCCACTATGAGAAGAGGTTATCAGGTAAGTACCAACGCCCTTTCTCCATACTGAGGGGAGGAGTATCCAGGATGGGACGTACCAAAGCCTACACATCCCTAGGGAGGGTAACATATTGAGGGAACATGGCCAAACTAAGCCTGGTGGGCTGTGTCCCCCACCCTATAAACCGCCTGTAAAACCCTGCGACCAAACGCAGCCTCCGCCAAGGCAAAGGCATCCAACTTGTAGTTCCTCATGAAGGGTGAGGGAGAAGACCACGTGGCTGCCCTACATATCTTGCTCAATGGCGCCTGCGTTGCCCAGGCCGCAGTGGTGGCTGCACTTCTTGTGGAATGTGCTGTGATGGGGCTCAGTGACTGTATGCCCTGAGACTGGTAGGCCGTAGCAATGCAGGTCCTCAACCACCTGCCTATGGTGGTGGAAGTTACCTTCTTGCCCAGAGACCCAGGTTGGAATGAGACAAACAGGGCCTCGGACTTCCTGTTCGGCCGGGCTCTTCTGAGGTAAATCCTCAAAGCTCTCCTTGCATCTAAGGTGTGCCACTTCCTCTCTAGTGGGTGAGAAGGGTCTGGACAAAAGTTGGGCAAAATCAGCTCCTGTGACCTGTGGAAGCATGGACACACTTTAGATATGGAGGGGTCCAACCACAACACCACTCTGTCCTGGTGAAAAATGCAGAGGTCCTCCCTGGCGGACAGGGCCTACAGTTCTGATATCCGTCTGGCGGACATGATGGCCACCAGAAACATCACATAAGGGTTAAAATGGGAGGCCCGTCAGAGCATTCAACACCTTGTGCAAGTCTCAGGAGGGGTACCTATCTAACCCGGTGAAGGCCGGCTTACGAGGGGGCATGCCTTTGTGTTCAGATAGTTTATCCTCCCTAACTTCCCCCTCCTCGCAATCCAGGTCACTGTCCTATTGTGACGAGTCTGGGGAACTAGGAAAGTCTTCCCCCTGGGTTTTCAGGTCCTCTGGTATCCTAGGAGAGGATGCCTTATGAGGCTGCATTTGTGGCTGCTGAAATGCTGCTGTCATACATTGCTGGAAGGCCCTCATCATTAGGTCTTGAAAGTTGGGAACCCCTGTGGGGGGTTGCTGGCTGGTGCCCATGCCCACCTGTGCAGGGGGGAATCCCAGAGGTGGTAGCCCCATAGGCAGGGCTGAACCCAGTGAAGCTGTATGTGGTGGCAATTGCCACCCCTGAACAGGACCCCAAAGACCTGATGTGTCAATAGGGAACCTTGCTTGCAATATGGGTTCCTCCCCTGTGGCCCCGCCTGTTGCGGGGACTCCCGGGCCTTCCCCTTCTGTCCCGGGCCTGGGATGGACTTATGGCCACTTGCCTTCTTGTAAAGCTGCTTGTTTCCTGTGCCTTCACCTTTCATACTTGGAGGGAGGTTTGGAAGGCTTGTGACCACCCTCTGCCTCCAGCTCCGCCTGGGGGGAAAGCTTCTCTTTCTCGTCTCTTGCTCGGCAGTTTCTGCGGCAAGGGTCAACTTCTGGCCAGGAATCCAGCGCCTCCTTCACGTTGCCGGTGGCCCGATTCACACGTACTCAGCCCGGGCGCTCCATGGTGCTTGAGAAAGCCGTGGCTCACCGCTCAACCCTGTGGGGAGCAGGGGAGCACTCCGGCGCCGCTGCAGCAAGGCTTGCCTTTGGAAGGCTTGTGCCCTTTGTCTCCTGCTTGCTCGGCAAATTTCTTTTCTGAGTGATGCTTGTCTTGCTCAGAGGCCTGGGTAGCGTGGCACCCCCGAGGGGCTTTTGGCAGTCCTTTCGCAGCCCAGAGAGCTGTCCAGCTCACACGTGGCTGCTGCGGTAGGGAGACAATTGAATTTTTTTTGCTTTTTTAAAAATTTGTGGGAGATCCAGGATGGCAAACCGTACAGTTCAGGAACTGAGTCGATAACTGGGTGGTGTCTGGTGGACCAGGGGCGTGTCCCAAGAACTTATCTGACTCAATCCAATCAACGAGAGCATAAGGTCAATCTATCCTGGATACTCCTCCCCTCACTATGGAGAAAATTGAGTGGCACAAAAACAAATGCTAGAAGGTATAGAGTTTTATGTTAATTGTATTAACTGTTTTAACATAATGACTATCTATATTTCCTGTTGGCAGAAACCTGCTAAAGTTATGAGTGATAGAATACTAAAAACTGAATTACAACTAGACTGGCAGGTTAAGAATAGCTTATCAAAGCAAATGTTTTTCCTTGTGCTATTTTCTGTTTATCTAAAAACAATTTTATTAACAAATTTCTATAAAAAAGTAGCATAAATTCAGCTCAATGCAAAAGACCAATAAATACAGTGGTCATTTAAAAAAAAAAGCATCGGGGAAACACTTAAGTACTATAAGTCTTTTGAGTCACCATGGGCAAATAGGCGGCAATATAAATTCAATAAATAAATAAACAAACATGTAAAAAACAAATAGGAAAGAGATACAAATTGCAAAAATTAATGACAAATGTAACAAATCTATAATGTTACAAAAAGATATAGAACTTGTGTGTCAAACTGCCGTGTCATGTTGATGTCACTGATGTGTTTTTGCCTTCACAGAGCTAGAGTGGGTGTGGCGTGGGTGTGATGCATCCGGCCCATGGGCCGCCACTTTGACACCCCTGATATAGAACTTACTGTATTTTTCGGACTATAAGACGAACTGGAGTATAAGACACACCAAGATTTTGAAGAGATAAATTAAAAAAGTTTTTGCACACTGTAGGCCTCCCAAACCCTCTGCGTGCCTCATGCATAGGCTTTGGGAGGTTTGTAGGGGGGGGCGCAAAAACAGGCAAAAAATAGCCCGTTTGCATTCATTTTTGTCCTCCCCAACCACCACAACCACTTTTCAGGCCTCCCAAACCCTCTGCACATCCTTATTTTTGTGGAAAATGTGAGGGGCGGGGTTTTGGGAGGCCAAAAATGCTGATTCTGGACAACCAGTAGTGGAAAATATGAGTTCAGAGAGCAAGGGACTGAAATTCATCACACTTCAAAATTGTGGACAAAGAGGCCATCTGCCTGCAGAGTGTATTGGGGGATAGTCCCCTGTTGAGACCCTCCTGAAGAAAGTCCAAAATTTGTGGGACCGATGCTGAGGATGGAACATTGGCAGAATGCAGCTGAGGTCGCGTTGTAGATGCAGTTCATGAAAGCCCATCTGGAGGCTTGTATGGTTTAAATCACCTTGTTGGACAGGTGGTCTGCTCTCAAGATCTCCCTCTCAAATGCCATACGGTTAACTGGAGCCACTGAGGATCTGGATGCTCCAGAGCCCCCTGACTGAGGGAAATCCTGTCCTGGGGTATCCTCTAGGGGCGAGATATGGACAGTGCTATCAGATCGGCGAACCACCATCTCCTGGCCCAATGAGGAGCCACAAGAACCTCCAACCCTTCAACACCTTCCTGATGACCCTCGGGGTGAGGGGAAGGCATATAAGAGGTCAGAGGTCATGGGCAGTAGGGAGCATTGGTTCCTTTGGCCTCTCAGGATGGGAAAAGGGAGAAAAACCTCGGCAGGTGGTTGTTCTCTGGGCTGGCAAACAGTCTACTCTGGGGCGACCTAACCTCTCAGGCAGCTGTTGGAAGAGGTCAACCAATCCACCTGTAAGTTGGAGGCTCCTGAGATGTGCTCCGCCCATAGGGAGAAGATGTGATTCTCCACCCAGAGGCCCATCTCCTTCACTTTCCACATGAGCGCTGAGGAATGGGTGTCCCTCTGCCGGTTTACATGCACTTTGGCTGCCACATTGTCTGTGAGCAAGAAAATGTGCCAGAGGGATACCTGTTGCTGAAACTGGCGGGAGCGTCAAATGCACTGCTCTCTGTTCCAGCAAGTTGATGTTGTGGTGGAGGTCCTCCGGTGACCATCGATCCTGTGTCACCAAGAACTGGAGATGAGCTCTCCAGCCATAAAGACTGGTGTTGGACATTATGCTCATGCGGCTCAATTCCTTGAACAGGCTTCCTCTTTCCATGGCTGGTAATGTCCACCACTCTAGGGAACAACTCACTCTCAGAGGGACCCGGACTTGGCATTGGAGCTGTTGCTTCTAGATCTCTGATACGAGAGCAGGGAGCACTGAAGAGTCCATGTGTGTAGTCATGCCCAGAGAACGACTGCTATGCAGGAGATCATCTTCCCCAACAGTTGGGAAAGAAGAATCATCTGCAACGTGCAACGTGACCAGATACTGGCACATTCCTGGAAGAGGTAAACTTTGCAGATCTCTGTGTTTATCACCGCTCCCAGATGGAGAAGCCTGGTAGTGGGTATCATATTGCATTTTTCCATGTTTATGGAAAACCATTGTCTCTGGAGGATCTGGACTGTGAGTTGAAAATCCTGACCTACCTGAAGTGGGGGAGAGACTGGATGAGGATGTTGTCCAGGTAACATTGTAATCTCATGGATGTCTCTTGAAGGCGGGCCACCACCACTGCTAATAACTTGGTGAAGGTTCTGGGGACCGATGAAAAGCCAATGGGCATGGCCCTGTATTGGAAATGGAGCCCTGCGTAAGAGAACCCAAGGAACTGCCTGTGGGAGGGCCGAATGGGGACATGGAGGTAAGCCTCCTTGAGATCTATAGAAGTTAAAGAGACCACCCTGTCTGATGCAAGCTAGGATGGATTGAAGAGTTTGCATCTTGAAGCATTTGTACGCTAAATGGACATTGAGCCTTTAAATCTAGAATGGCTCTCCATCCCATCGAGGCCTTTGGGACCAGGAAGAGAATAGAGCAAAATCCTACTCCCTAATGGTCCTTGGGCACCAGCTCTATGGCCTGGATGTCCAGCAAGTGCTGGATCTCTGCTTCTATCTGCACCCTTTTGCTGTTTTCCCTGGGAATGGGAAACCGGATGAAGCACCTCGGGGGAATGGAGCAAAACTAGAGTGAGGCCCAGCCTTACTGTCTGCAGAGCCCAGGCACCTGTAGTAGTCTTTTACCATTGGCTGGCGAATAGTGCTAATTGACTGCCAATGGAGTTATTCAATTGCAAGTCACTTAGACCGAGGAAAGGGCTGATTGTTAGGCCCGTATCTCTAAAGGTTGACCTGAGGTCGGTCAACACTCTGGGGGTATGGTCTTTGATACAAAGGGGAGCCAAACCCTGTCTCCAGGGCCCGAAAGGACTGACTTTGATAGTAGGGAGTGGTCCTTTGGTCCGCCCCCCCTGTATATGTGAGGAAAAGTCTTCCTCTTATCCTTACCCTCAATTAGTATAGGGTCTAGTGCCTCCCCACCAAAGAGGTTGACACCTTTAAAGGGGGCTGAAGCTAACTTCCCCTTAGACTTCATGTCTACCTGTCAGTGGGATAGCCACAGGAGGTGACAATAGGTGACATTGGATGCCATGGCCCTGGAAGTGAACTTAGCCACGTTGAGGGTAGTGTCTGCTGAATACTCAGCAGCTGCTATCTGTTTGTTGATATCCTGTTGCAGCCTGGTGTCCTCTGACGGAGCCAGAGCAAGGATGCTCTATTAAAGAAGGAAGCTGCCGTAGCTGATCTAATCGCCCAGGCGGTCACCTGGTGTGTCTTGTGAGAATACAACTCCGCCTTCCTATCCACCACCTTCAGGCCTTCTGCTGTGTCAGGAGAGAAGAGCAAAATCCTCCTCATAAGAGGTTGCCTGAAAGGGATGCATCTCATTAGTATCATTGGGAGCCTAATTCAGTTGACTATCATCCAGAATCTGCAATGGCGGTTCTGTCTCCAAAGAGCGGGACATCTCAGCCCTGCTCACTAGAATTCTGGAGACCCTATTTGCTTCTGCCTGCTTCTGAGCCTTGGAGAATTGTTTTTCCAATTCCCTTTGCCTCCTCAGCAGCTGATGAGGCCCTCCTTCAAGGGGGCTTGGGACTTGTCTGAAGGCCCCCTTGACAATGACCTCTGCTGCCTGGGGGAAGGTTCTGTTGGGCTGCTGCTTGCAGGCAAGGGATGGTCCGCCATTTGGAAAATGACTGTTTGGTTTCCTGAATCTTTTTCCCACTCTAGTGGCAAACCAAAAGAGAGGCAAATCCCAAGCCTGGGAAGGACTCCCCTCAACTCAACGCTGGCTAATAAACCAAAATTAATTTTGCCTGCACGTTCATGAAACGAAGGGACTGCAAAAAAATAGTCACCGTGAATGCCAACCACAGAAAACAAAATGGTGTGAAACCGGCAACACACTTTGCAATCACTCCAGAGAATCTGTAATCTGGAACAGGAACCATCAAGCTTCAGTGCTACATGCTGAGAACGACAATCCTAGGAACATAGAGATTCCTGCAACTGCAGGGCCAGTCTGCGACTGCTTGAAAAAGCCAACAGAGTGGGGATCAGCTTGAATCAGGTTGTGCTCCCTCACGGAGCGAAAAACGGCGTGAAAAATGGCTTCGGCGCTCCCTCCAAGCCAATCGAAGACTCCTGAGTCACTCATAGCGCAGCGATTAAGTTTGAATGCTGCCGCTCTGTAACTCGGGGGGAGGGAGAGAAGCCCCCAGCTCAAACTAGCCTCTTTTTTTTTGCTGATGTTCTAGTTTCTAAATCACTAATTGGAAGAATCCAAACATGGATAATGAGTAAATGTGTCTCTCTAGCCAAACTGAGAAGAAAAAACTGAGCTCAGCTGAGAAGAAGTGTGGCCAAAGCTTTTTACTTCTCAGTCTCTGGCCAAAAAGAAGGTAGTCTATGCTTGGACTCTCCAAGCAGCGCACAGGAGAAGTCAGGCATCCCAAGGCTCTTCAGCTGAACACTCAGTGTCACCAGAGTACGCTCACTGCAACATCCATACAACATACACACAGCACATTCACATACACTAACAACCACAAAGCCCTGATGCTCTCACCAACTGATAGGAATTCCATTCAAATCATTCCCTATCAATTCCCTTCAGGCTCTCACCCAGAAGCGGGAATAATACCCAGGCAAGGCTAGGAGCTGAAGCTGGTTGGCTTTCCTTTTCTCCTCAATGTTTCTTCATATTGGGCTAACCTAGAACGTAAGGCAAATAGTGCAGAGTAGCCTGCCACTCTGCTATAATACCGCCCCCCCCCCCCCAGTTTGGCCACCACCCTCATCTCCAACACCCAGTAAAAGGAAAAAGAAGCAATATTGGAAATAATACTTCATTCAATAACAGATGTTTCCAGAGTCTAGCAGTGTCCTGCAATACTGGCCAGCAGCAATCACAAGATGTATAAAGATGTAAAGAGAACTGTCTTCACACATCCAAACAGCTGAATCAGGCATCACATGACAGCCAAATCCACAAATCCAACAGTAGATCAAGCAGGAGATTAAGCATGAAAGCAAGCCAAAGGGCAAGGCCGGCCCAACATGGTCCATCTGTTCTCCAGCCTCCTCAGAAGGCCAGTTCCTCAGAAAACAGCCCCCAAATGTCACAAAGTACAGGTAATCCTTTACTTTTAAGAGTTTTATTTAGTGGTCAAAGTTACAATGGCACTGAAAATTGTGACTTACGACCACTTTTCAGTTACAACCTTTGCAGCATCCCTATATCATGTGATTAAAATTCAGGAGCTTGGCAACTGGTTCAGATTTTTTGATGGGGAAGCCAGATTCACTTAACAACTGGGTTACTAACTTATCAACTGCAGTGATTCACTTAACAACTGGGACAAGAAATGTCATAAAATGGGGTAAAAGTCATTTCACAAATGTCTTGCTTAACATACACTTGGGGCTCAACTGTAGCCATTAAGTCAAGGACTACCTGTACAAAAAGCAGTCCCAAACCACTGATGAGCTATCCAGTCTGACAAGCCCCAAACAGGGGCAGCATGGAAAATGCAGCCAAACATCTCAACCCAGAAGGCCCTAAAAGTGGCAAACATGGCAGCTGGCAGGCATGGCCATCCTCTGCTTCACTTTGCTCCATTCCTCTCCAGTTCCACGTGTTTGATCCATACAAATCACTTCCAGCTAAAACAGGCAAGCACCCCAATCGGCTTCCTTACCACAGCATGAACAAATGAACAAAAAAGCAGCACAAGGACAACCTGACAATGACTACTTCTTGCTCCTCAATCTTAACCTTCAAGGAAATGTTACTCCACATGAAAGGGACAATGACAGAAGATGAACTTTAAAGCCCTACAACCACTTTACAAACCTGGTTTTTTTTAATCTAGTGCAGAAAGATGGCATACTGTGAGGAAAATTTTAACCTACCAGATTCTATTTAGCTTTTGATATATTTGTTACATTTAAAAATGAAATGGAATAAAAATATTAAATTGAAGCAGTTTCAGACATTTAAAGATTCCCTTTACATCCTAAATAGAGATCTCCTTTTATAACAATTTTTTAATTTCAAAGTATATTAAATCAGGTTGTGCTAACCAAATTTAAATGTGGACTTGAATCAAGTGCTTCTTGAATCTTCAATTCAAATAAAATCAGAGCCTATTCACACAGGCCCACTGGACATATTAATCACGCCTGCAACATCGGATGCAAAGTCTTCATTTCCATCTAAATTATTTTTGCCACAATGATTTCTTCTAACTTATTTTAAAGGCATTGATATTATTCTGTGAAAATGTTTTAGAAGGAAATTGAGATTTATTTTTCTAAAGAAAAGAATAAAAGTATGTAGAACTGCCATTCACAAATATGATGGAAATCAAGCTGAGGAACATTTCAATTGTGTTTCCAAATAGTTGCAATTACATCAGGGTTAGCCTGGCAACTTTTCTAAAAATACTTTAGTAAAGCACAATCAACATTCCAAGACTGAAACATCTGGGTTTTCTTCAACAGTCACTTCCAAGTATTATTAAACAGATTTTTAAATCCGTTCAGTTACTACAGAAATTCTTGTTTTCTTCATATATGGGGGGAGGGCAACTCAAGAGGTACTAGGGGCTCCAAGATCTTTTTAAATAAGCATCAAACCCCCCCCTGGAGATTATGCTGCAGAAATTCAGCAGCAAATCACCAAATCATATACTAAAAAGGTAAAGGTTCCCCTCACACATATGTACTAGTCATTCCCAACTCTAGGGGGCGGAGCTCATCTCTGTTTCAAAACTGAAGAGCCAATGCTGTCTGAAGACATCTCCATGATCATGTGGCTGGCATGACTCAATGCAGCATGAAATGCTACCTTCCCACCAAAGGTGGTTCCTATTTTTTCTACTAGCATTTTTACATGCTTTCGAACTGCTAGGTTGGCAGAAGCTGGGACAAGTAACAGGAGCTCACCCCATTATGCGGTGCTAGGGATTCGAACTGCGGAACTGCCGACCTTTCTGATCGACAAGCTCAGCATCTTAGCCACTGATTCACCGCATCCCTTAAATTATTGTTTGTTTGTTTGTTTATTAGATTTATATGGATTTAAATTACATACTACTACTATGCAAAATCAAGTTAAACTGCATCTATCCTTTCATCATTACAATACCACTGTATTATGGTCCTGAGTCTAGCAACTGTAGTTCTCAACCAATGAAAAGGAATTAACTTCATAAAGCACCCCCCAAATCCTTACATCATGTGGTGAGATCCCTTTTCCCTGAGGTCTAATTACAGAATCAGCATTTGTGCTTAGTTTGAAACTTACAGGAATAGATTTTCACTTGCTGAATAGGACTATCCTTTATCCTCTAAAAGGATGCAAATGACCAGCTGTAAAAAATATAAATATAAAAATTGTATATACATACATACATACATACATACATACATATATATATACACACACACATACACACGCACACACACACACACACATACACACACACACATCCATTCCCCTCTATCCTGTCAGAGCTGAAGCTTTTGGGATAAGAAGCAAAAGGTCTTCAAAGAAAAAACAAGAAAGCCCAATTGCCTCATAAAAAAGCACCTTTGAGACCTTCATCAACCAACTTGATGGAAAATTTAGTGGCCATTTCTGCTAAGTGATAATTTCACTAAAGAATAACACAAATATAGGAATGTGCAAAATACTCCATGTGTAACTATTCCATGCTTGTTTCAGATACCTAAATAAAATACATTCATTATGGATGTTTTAATCCATATAGGGAATGAAATAGGGCCATATTGTTCTGCATACAGGCTGAAATTCTGGGCAGAAGTAATTTGGTGTGAGGGTTAAAAATGGGCATGGGGGGAGACAAACACACTGGTAGTAACCATGGGGAATATTGGGAACGTTAGGTAGGTAGTCTGTTGAGGAGGTATTCTATGCTGCAAAGCTGAATCCTTATTGCTGAGATCATTAGAATATCATTTAGGCACACAGGCCAATATATTGACTTCATCTGAAGGAAAGTGAGAAGAGAATGGGGAGATGTCAGAAAGACTGGCAAAATGCTAGGAACTGCTGAAGGGAATGGGGGCAAAATGTGCTACTTTGGCCAAGTATTCAAGTAAGGCCATTCTGGGATCTCTTTGGATTTTGCTTTGGCTGAAACCAAAATGTACTGGAGTTTATTTCTGCAGAACTGCTATTAATCCAAATTAGTCCAGCAGTGTTTCCAAAGGATGTTTTTTCCACGTTTAAAACAAAACATACATACATTCTGATTGTTGCACACTCTTACACAGCTGGATATTGCCTGAAAAGTAAAAATTGGACTAATGGTACAGACTTAAATATATCTAGGCCATATTACTATCTTCAGGTAATTAAATGACATATCTTTTAATGAAGGGTACTAGTTAATAGAAATGTGTCTTTGGATCGCACTGCACTCATATCAAAAGTGCTGAGGCACTTCTGGGTTGAAAAGATTGGCTAGTGACATCACCATTGCCTAGGGACACCCAGATGGGGGCTCTTTTCATGTGCCTGGCAAGAACTAGAGCAAAGGACGAGAGCTCACCCCGCCCCATGGTAACACACGGGTCCTGAACGCAGGCTTGCTAACTTCCAACCCAGGTCCTAACCATCCAAGCCACTATTGTCCTTTGCATCTTTGTAGACCAAACACATAACTTCCAACAATTTTTTTTTTTTTACATAACTAAAAATTCCAAAAAATATTAACCACTTGAGCATTAACAAGTCTTTAATTATTTTAAGCACAGAGCATAGATACTTGATATCTCAAACCAGTGGTACTTCAGAATTTTAGATTTACTTAAGATATTTTATATAAAATACCCTTCAAATTCATAACAGTGATGATAATTTGGGGTCAAGGAGAAAACGTCTGAACAAAGCAAAGTGTTACATTAAAAATTATGGTTAAAGATTTCTTATGCTTAATTTTAAGTAATTATTGCATCAAATAGGAACCACAGTAGAAATAGATAATTGGAAAACAAGTAGTCCATACTGACAAAACAGGGGAAAATATACCTGTTCATCCATATTGATGATTTACTGTGTTTTGAACATTTACCATGGTATTAAAAGGTAAGCTGCCAATCCTCTACTCCATAATATAAATGCATCCATTGTTGCCCTGTATTTTAGGCAAAACAGTAAAGTACAATTTCTAATTTCTTAATATGTAAAATGTTTGGTTGGTTGTCATCAAGCAGTGAATTTCTGCTCACCTAGCAAGTCTTCAAATCCTGCACAATGAAGTATACCTGTATAACCATGAAATTCTGTGATGGTTTAATAGCATACAGCCTCTAGTTATTTTGGGAAAACACTCAACACTCAGAGGTTATTCAGGAATTAAAAATAAAAATACATGAATAACAGATAAGGATCACTCACCCATCACATGTCTATCCCACACTACATTGGAGGTATACAAATAATCAATAAGTAATACAGGAGATCAAAAGTAGAAAGAACAAGGTTCAATCACACAATCTTATCTCCCCTCTTCTCATTCCTCATTGAAGATGAAAAAAATTGACTGCATAAGGATCAATGAACAGAAACAAAAGAAAGGCACTGGTCTATACAAATGGCCCCAGTATACATACAAAGACATTCAGAATGCTATATAGACAGATGATTGTCTTTTAATAGATATAGCTGATATTATTAATTTACAATCTTCATTACACAAACTTACCCTGTTTCCCCGAAAATATGACATGTCCTGAAAATAAGGCCATGCCACAATTTTTTGGGTAGGCAAAAATGTAAGCCCTCCCTTGAAAATAAGCCCTCTGGACAACAACCACCCCTCCAGCCAGGCACAGCACCGCTCAGCAACCTAGCGGTATCCCAAAGACGCCAAGTCGTGGGAACGAGGTGGGGGCAAAGGCTCTCATTGCTTGGTGCCTTCGGGATACCACTAGGTCGGTGAGCGGCGCTGTGCCCAGCTGGAGGGGGGGTTGCCGGGCGGCTGCTCTCTTGCGAGCGGGCTCCTGAAGAGCCAGGCACAGTCTCAGGATTGAGCAGCTGTGTTGCGCTGTTGCAGCAGCACTACACAGCAGCCATGAAGTGACCATGCTCACAAGTAGCCTCCTGGCACCCCCTTTCCAGCCAGGCACAGCGCCATTCACTGACCTAGATGTATCGCCAAGCCGCGTGAGTGTCTGTTCGCTGCCCTCTGGCTCCCGCGGCTTTGGGCCTTGGGAATGCCCCTAGGTCAGTGAATGGGGCTCTGCATATAGTGGTGGGCGGAGGCGGCAGTGGAAATGCCCTGGCTCTGCAAGGAGAGGTAGGCAAGGGCATTGTGAGCCTGGGAGACACGCAAGTGGGGAGCGGAAAAGCCACTCATGCAACCCCCCTCTCTAGCCATGCAGAGCCTCATTCACTGACCTAGGGGCATTCCGAAGGCACAAAGTCATGGAGTCGGAGAGCGGGAAACAGGCGCTCATGCGGCTTGGCGATACCTCTTGGTCAGTGAATGGCACTGTGCCTGGCTGTAAAGAGAGGGGTGTCGGGAGGCTGCTCATGGCTGCTGTGTAGTGCTGCCGCGACAGCGCAACATAGCCATTTGACCCTGAGACTGTGCCTGGCTCTTCAGGAGCCCGCTCAGAAGAGAGCAGCCGCCCGGCAACCCCAAAACAATAAGCCCCACCTGATAATAAGGCCCAATCCATATTTTGTGGGTCAAAAGAAAATAAGACCCTGTCTTATTTTGGGGAAAACACTGTAATTAGAAACACAAAAAACTATCTTACATTGAGTCAGATCAATGGTACATCTGACAAAGAAGTGCTAAAAATCTTGGCTGACAAATTTTCCAGCCCTACCTGTAAAAGCCAGAAATTAAATCTAGAGCAAATCACTAGCAGCAAGAGGTTGTTCCAATAATTTTAGGGGCCACCTTCCACTGTATGTTCTACTACTATATAATGTCCACAGCAGTAAAACTTTCTTGGCCCTTCCCAAATTGAGATAATTCTCTTGCCTACATACAGCAAGTCTCTGTGAGGTGTATCAGGTACACCAGATGATGTCAAAAACATGAGTGCAGTAGGACCTTTAATGCAATTTAAAAAATATAAACATCTTTACTTATACAAATTGTCCAATTTACAATGCACCATTTTTTTTTAAAAAAATGTGAAATTAAACTAATAGATAAGTATTCAGAGCATTTTTCACATATTGTAACTCAATTATGCTGCAGGAGATGGCTTTTATAACTATTCAAGATTATATGGGTGTTATTCTAAAAGCAGAACAAACTAAAACATTGTTTTATCAATAAAGAACCTCTTATACTTTGAGAACTGTTCTTTTTTTTCCACCAACAAGGTCACAACAAAAATATATCAGGTAAATTAGATTCAGATTAACTTTGCAGTTCCACAAGAAGTGGTTCATAGAGCCTCAAATAGATGAATCCACAGTTAATCATAGAAAGTGCTCAGGCAAGATAAATTATTAGAAAGAAAATCAAGAGAAATACAGATTGACCTGGATTTCATAAACAATGTAAAAGAAACTCAAATTCAAATCCTAATGATATATATACTCATTCATGTTGTTTCCTTCACAGCAATATTCAAATATTCAAAATATGTACCATGTTTTAGCTATTTCTGTTGGTTTCCTATCCATTATACAAATTCAATTTCCTTTTATCATAAAGCCACCTAACCAGGAGGCTATTTCAAAAGAAGTGACAAAAAATCAGCCCAGATTTGACTATGACTATGGCAGAGTACATTTAGCAGATAGACATGTTGTCCTAAATTGTCATTATTTTTAAATTCATTAATTCTGTTCTGCAAAATTTAAGTATTTGATCATCCAGAAAAAAACCAAACAAACTGAATCTCCATAGACAGTCAAACTGAAACTAGAAACAGCAGCTATTCTTGCCACAATGTACAATTTTCAGTACCGATATTTAATCAGAAAACACCAAATAATAATCCACTTCATTTTCAGGTGTAAGCTTCAACAACTTAGTTTGCGGAGTGAAACAATAATTTGCATCTTTATTTATATATAAAACTATTTAAGAATGTAAACTAGGATATTTGTAGAAAAAGTAGCAGTATTCCTATATAAGCTTTTACTGAAAATTACTTTGAGAGTCGATGCTTTTAGACTTTAATCTACCAATAAAAGATTACATGGTGTGAACTGTGAATAAACGTTTATCAGTTTGATCATGTTTGTAACTTGGTCACTATCATTCACTGTATATCCCAGAATTACTAAGTGGTAGCTCATTAACAGTTTAGGCAATATTCTTTGAGGCAGATTAAACACACTGATTTTTAGATTTATTTGAAGAAATTATAGTTTGAATACTTCAACTTCTAAAACTTTTAAAGTTTTCAATAATGATCAGGAAATCTTTCTATTAAAAACAGTAGCAAAACAAAGGAATAAAGGTTTGTTCTCACTAAGGGCTTAACTGATGTGCACTTGAATAAACTTCCCCATCCTTTTTCAGATAATACATATATTAATATTTGGATTGTTTTTTCACCTCAAGTTACATGCAATTGCTGATGGATCATGTGGTCATCAAAATTTCTATCACTTGTAGAAAGACATTAAGATAAAAAACATATTCTTTTAACATAAGCTCTCCCATTTGTTCTGGAGCCCAGCAAAACTGCTCTTTCTTCCTGACTCACATATTCTTCACTCATGGCAAGTTCTGGAATTTTCCACTAGCAGTTAAAATGCCATCTAGTGGACATGTAGTCAGCATCTTAAAATAAAAGGAATTAACCATTTCCTTATAGTTACACAAATGTGACTTATAATGCAGTATTCATGCTTGCAAAATTTATAAAAACACAATTTACTCAATGATAAAAACATGGAAAATGTTAAGATTTTCCAAATCTAATCAACTTTTGGATTAATAGAATATAATTTTCATTCATGAAAGCAACCTTCTTTGTATGTGTGTGAGAGAGAGAGGGGGAGGAATCAGAAAGTGCCACTATGAAGGCTAATACCTGTCAACCATGATTGTACATATATTGATCCCAAACAGATAGATCCCAGAAGTAACTATAACTTATAGACCAATTTAAATAAATCTAGTATACCTGAATCACATGTAAAGAGCAAAGAATGTTTGATTTGTCAACTACTGAAAATTGCCTAAAATATATGATTTTTTACATTTTACAAAAAGACCAAGTGTAGATTTTTTTTTTAGAAAAAGACCAAGTAAAGTGGTTTCATAGAATATTGATTGGTATAAAGAACTCCACTGTAGGAAAAATATAAATTATAATGCAATGAGCTTATAACAACTGCAAATAAAGCTCATCTTATTCTTTTGAGTTATCTTGAACAAATCATTATCACGCTTACTCTTCCAACTTTCTTATAATGATACTAATGGAATAGTATATATTATGATTTTCTCATTATGCAGTTTACTATAATGCATGAATCCAAATTTAGTATTATATGCAAATCTAGCCAACAAAATGTCTAGATTTGTTGGTTTGGCCAATGTGACTTCAGTTATTTTCATGGAATGATTTGAGCATTTACAAGATACAACAAATCAACAGTTTTATATAGTTCTTAAAACTGTCAACCTGGAAAGTCATTTAGAACTGAAGAGCAAATACATCAATTCCCCCCAAAAAACTTGTGGCACAAATAATAAACATTCTGGCAAGCAACCTAAAGTTATTACGTGAACAGGAAAAATGACATTTTAAATCATTTTTCACTCTGATAAAGTTTGTACAGACTTGTAATGCAAAATATAATTTGATGTATTTATATAATATGCTGAATTATAAACCATGGTTTGCAAACTAAAGTATCTTGATTAAACAAAATCCAAGCAAACCAAACAGAAAGGAGTTCAACGTTTTGTGTGATCATCCCCTTAATGTTTTAAATATATGCTTAATTTTGCTACTCAAATAATTTCAAATAATTTATTTTTGATTGGACTGTACTCTAAATAGTGATGCTGCAGTTCTTTTCTATTCACAGTAATTTTCAGGGTATACTTCATTCAAAAATAATAAAACCAAATATATCTCTTGCACAAGTTTAAAACTGCATAATTCAAACCACAATGGAATTGAAGAAATAAATATCTTTTAACCTAACACAGTCAGCTATAAAATTTGGACTAGAAATTATCTAATGAAATATAGTAGCAATCTTAAGGTTGCTAATCTCAAGATTCAATGTAATTAAAGCTAAAGCTTGATGGAGAGAAATACACTCAACCAGAAAAGTTAAGAAGCAAAAGGTATACATTCTTTAATATAACTTTCTGCAACAATTTTTTTTACCAACTTGGACACCATGGTTTATAAAGAAGTATGCTTTGTAAGAACAAAAATCAACAGTGAAGTTGAACCTTCCCCCAGCAAATGTTTCCTATTTTATTAAGTCAGTTTCCCTACCAATTCACAAGTAGAATTGCTGTTTAATATTCCAGTGAGGAATAATCCTCAAATTTAACCATTTTTCAAGTGTGAACATAACAGGGAAAGTTGTGGTTGATTCCATCTTTGTTTATGAGAATAACAGCGAGTAGAAATCAAGCTCATAGGGCATTTCTATTCCAATTGCATCCAAAAGAGTGATCATCACAAACCTTATCTCTAATAATGAGCAGACAATGCCACGCTCCCAACTTAAGCAATTTTCTATTAAGCATCCAGGAAAATACACAGGCTGAGTGAACAGATCACACAAAAAGTTTTTTTTGTTAATACTTATGCTCTGTGATGACAACAGTAAAGAAATATTAGATTAGTACTTAAACAGCTTAAATAGTTAAAATGAAGATACAAAACCATTAAACAGATTCTATAAAGGCACATAAAATGATAAGTTTTAGTATCAATCATCATTTCTCATGTACAAGCATATTATTTTCTGCATGCAGATAAATACCAATAAATTTAACATACTAATGAATGCATCCATACAGATGCTTTGATTTTTATTCAACTCTTTGGGATGAAGGGATGTGCTGCGTTCACACAAAAATTGGCACCCAGTTTAACGTGATGGTCATAAAACAGGTTCAAACCATATGTTGAACCTATTAAACATCAACATTCATTTTAGCCAGTCAAGAGTATGAACAGTTATTTAATATATTTTGCTGCAGACTGGCATGTTAATATAAATAGAAGATAGGGACATATTTGAATGTGAGAATCAATCCTCAACTGACAAAACATCTAAATGAAGAAAAATAAAGAGCATAATCAATGTCTTCAAACATCAAAAACTGATTCATTATGTCTATCCTATCCTGTTAGTAAAACTGGGAAAGCAGCCACTGATTGCTTTCAACATCACATTCCTTGTTTTACATACATTAGGCAGGAATTATATTAAACCCGGAATTCTATAGTATGCTTAAATTCTCTTAAAATATCTGTAATGCCATCCATGAAATATACAGTACAAAGAAACATTTCAATACAGGTAGTCTTGACTTACAACGGTTCATTTAGTGACTGTTCAAAGTTAAAATGGCACTGAAAAGTGACTTATGACCATTTTTCACAATTGCGGCATCCCCATGGTCATGTAATCAAAATTCAGACACTTGGCAATTGGCTCATATTTATAATTATATGTCCCGGGGTCACATGATCACCTTTTACAACCTTCTGACAAGCAACATCAATGAAGAAGCTGGATTCACTTAACAACCATGTTACAAACTTAAGAACTGAAGCAATTCATTTAACCAGTTTGGCAAGAAAAGTCATAAAATGGGATAAAACTCACTTAAAACTCACTTAGCAACAGACATTTTGGGCTCAATTATGGTCATAAGTCGAGGATTACTTGTAATATACTTGTTTTGAAAAAAGAACCAAATGTTTACAATGAAAATGCATCACTGGAACACATAGCATTTATTTTGGCTTTTTGTTCACCAAGCCAGAGAATCACTAATAGAAGACAGGAGAACCAGACAGATAATTTCATCTCCCGATACTGTCCAGCTTGCCAGAAACTCCAACTTATTATGACCTTGTAACATGGTAGACTGGATAACTATTTATATAGCTCAACTATAATATTTACTATTATTTCTATTTCCATCTATCTTAAGTTAATTGCAGCATAATTTGGTGCTTTATTCAAACTTCATTTAGAGTCTGACTCTCTAACAAGAATGAGATAGAAATACATCTCTGATTATAACTACCAGTGACAATTTTTCAGAATTTAGCTTGGCTTAACCACACTGTAAACTGCTGGTCATTGCTGGTTCATCATGCTCATTACATTTCCCCTGAAATAAAACATGGTAGTGTTAATGCCTAAACCAAGAACTCCTGCTTTCTTCTTCTAACCAACAAGAGCTGGAAAACAAAACAAATCATTGGTATCAATTCTTGACTTGTGAAGACAGGGACAACCACAATTATTAGTGCAGTCATCTTGCTAAACAATTTATAGAAGGAATTTCCAAGGTTTCTTTTTAATCACTTTGTTTTGGCTTCATGCAGTCAGAATAATGGAGCAGTAGTATACCACCATATGGTTAATTTTGCTCCAGAACTTTGGTTCAGCACAACAATGGAATGTGTTTAGTCTATCTACACCAAAATGTGAAAAATAAAGTTTAATAGGCTCCTTGTCCATCCAGCCGATGTCCTTTACAACATGCAGAGCTTTCTAGGCAGATATTTCTAGAATTAATACAGGAAATCCTTGAGTTGAAAAAGTTGAAAAAGAATTGACTATGTCACCCTCCAAATGCAAAGCATGTAATCCAGTTCTGAGCGCTCTTTGTTCATGGGATGATAAGACTCTGTTATCATTGAAGTAACAAAAACGTACCTCAACTCATATAAATATACTACAACTTTTGTTTCTGTTCCAAATGTTTCTCTGAGAAATATATTCTATGTGCCTACCTTTCCCAATAATTACAAACCTTCATTCCCGGAATAAGAACTCTGCCAGGTAATTTCTCCTTTGCAATGTCTTTGTTAGTTTATAATATTTGCTTTTAACAGTCTTATTATAGCAAATATTGAAAACTCCAGATTTTTTTTACAACTTTCTTGAAAATATGATTTTGACAGTTTGCTGAAACACATGTATGCTTGCAAAACCTTATTTATTCAAAATACATATACGCATATGTTGTAGTAGAAATATTTTACTAGCTGGACAGGTATCTCTCACACATAACCAATACAGCAATATCCTTCAGATGATTTGGTCTCCCATAGATCTTCAACATTGTATTTTTAATGCAGCTCCATAATCTTCCATATTTATAGTTGGATTCAAGATATATGCCTGAATCAATGGCCTGATTCATACATTTTGGTAAGCTACACAACTTACTTTTTCTAAGATAGGCTTTGGTCTGAACAGGGCTGTATAAACTATTATGTACAAACTAGATTACTGCTAGTTCTATAAATGACAAGCAATTAGTTTACCAAGGTACTCTATAATCTCCCTCAAAATGACACAAACCAGTGATATTCAGAAAGGCAGCATGAACATTTGAACCCCAAATGATTTCTTTAAGATACTCTGATGTCATTGCTTATGATAAGTTGCTGATTGGCCGCAATGCAACTATTTGCTATTTCCTATGAAACCATTTTTGTCATTTTTTCAAAAAGTGAGTAAAATAACTGCATATTTCACAATTTTCATTTTAGCAATTAAATGACTATAGTCGTGTACTTAAATGACCACTTCTGTTCAGATGGAGGAAGCGGTGATTGAGCTCCTGAAGGAAGAAACTGAAGTTGACAGTTTTATAACAATTGCTTCCATTTTACATATTCTCTTTACTAAATATTGACACTTTGAGAATAAAATTGTCAAAAAACATATTTTAAAGTTTTTAGTATTTTCTATAAATACAAGCCTCTATCAGATAGTAATCACAAAAAATCCTAGTTAACCTACTAAGTTACCCAGTTATCTAAGCAACATGTAGCTGTCAAAAAAAATCACTGTCTATTTAAAAGCACTACAATGATAGAAACCCTTAATTATCTCTATTGTCATGATGAGACTCAACTATACAAGTGATATGTTTATCTCCAGTAACAAATTTAACTGCAGTCTCTTCCTCATCATGGTTTACAAAAGAGACAAGCACTGTGTGCACTGAACCTTATATTCTTCCACCTGAATTAATGTCTCTGATTTGGGGAACCCAGTATAGCTCCATTTTCTAAACTAGTATTAGATAGCTTTAGTGATACACTGAAGATCAGCTTCACTGAATTTCTGCAACATCTTCAGACAGGTAATGTGGGTCAAGGATGACATAGATTTTAGGTACCACCTTTGGTCAGGAGTTTCCTAGAGAAGGCCAGATTTTTAAAAATCATTGCTCTTGCTCACTAAACCTTTTTTTTGCCTATGCTGCTGTCAGCTAGTAAGAGCAACTCGGCCTGCAGTGATAGGCCCATTTTCCCAGGCCTATAGAAGGCGCTGTGTAGCAACTCCTATCTGTGCATCTGGGGCCCCTCCCCCCCCTCTGCAGCAGCCTTACCCAATGTTGAGAACGCGCCCCCTACTGACTTGCTACACTCATGTCTTCATTCCAAGACTTGGCTGCGGTGCATTTTGGGTGGGGGCTGGTATATTTTTTTTGCCTTCGATGGTCATAAACCCAAGCAACCGCAGCTTTAACATGAAGCCACACACTCATTAGGTATAAGCCTATGCAAAACTGAACTGAGCTGCAGGGAAAAAAACAAAAACAAAAAGACAACACACACATATATACAAAGCCATAACTCAGAATAGAGAAGACATCCTAGGAGGAAAAGACCTTTTTTTCCCCCGCGATAGATAGAATCAGAAGCAATCCTCTCTCTCTTTTTTTCCTTCTTTGTTTCAGAAATAGGTTAAATACAACTATTTGGCCGGAATGGATGCAGCAAAGAGTTGCAGAGGTGTAGAAGAGGTGCCTTGCTTCTCTCGGAGACCTGGATACTCTGACTGAGTCACGAATCCCGCCTTTTCCAACACCACCCGATACCTCCAGCTAGGGAAAGGTGGGGGGGTGGTGGCATACAGGAGCCTGCTCTCCATTGATTGCACCGCAGCCTGTTCCACATTTCCAGCGCCAACTCTGCAGTCATAACGGGGCTTTCCTCCCTCCCGTCCTTCCTTCCCCCACCCCCGCCGCACATGCTGGGGGGGAGGGGAGCCTCAAGCATGTCGAAGAGGATGGCAGCATTCGCAATCCGGTCTTCTCCTCCCCCCCTTTCAACCCCGCCACCACCTCCAACGATTCCCTCCTTCTTCCACGACGCAGACCGTGCAATCACAGCCACACTCGAGGGCGCAACATCCATGGGCCACCTCCCTGCAAGGAACGGAAGGAGGGAGGGGGGGAAAAGATGCAACGGAGGCACAAGGCGGCATTGAGCCGGAACGCGGTCAGAGAAGCTTTTCCTTCCCCTCTTTTTTCTTTAAAAATGGGGGGAGACCCCCGGGGGGGGGCTTTAAGGTGAAGGAAAGGGAGGCAAAGGAGACCGACTCTCGCGCCGGGACAGCCGGCCTCGGACGCCAGGACGGGAAAAAGACGCTTCTCTTTTTAACATGTGTGAAGAGGGTCCAGGAGCAGCCACCGGGCCCGGCAACCTCAGGAGGAGCCAGGGAAGACGGCGGTGGCGGTGGCAACGAGGAGAGAAGGGAGGAAGGAAAAGGGTTGCGCTGGGCTCCCGCGCGCGCTCAGGCACCTACCTAGCTGCGTTTCGCGCTCCCTCCTCCTCAGCGGCGGGCGCTTCCTCCCCCGGCGGCGGCGCTGCTGGCGGCGGCTTGCGGCTCCCGGCTGGAGGCAGGGCTGGGCGGGCGCGGGGAGCGGAGCCGGCGGTGCGGGGGAGACAAAGGGGCCTGGATGGCGGGAGGTGGGAGGGGGGCAGGTTGCGAGGGGCAAGGCGGGGATTCGGCCTGCGCTGGGGCGGAGGGGGACGCGGCGGCTCCGCGGGGCTGAGGTACCGGGCCGAGGGGTGTCGAGCGCCGGGCCGCGGGGAAGGGGAAGGGGGGGGCTCCCTAGGCGCCCTGCAGACAATACAGCCGGGTCCCTCCTGCCCAGAACCTGCCCTGGCCAAGATGGCGGCCGAGAAAGAGCGGAAGTGACGCGGGGTCCTCATTAGCATATGGGACTCATTGTCCGGCCGGAGAGGAGGGGGACGAGCCCCCCGGGGTGAAAGGAAAAAAAGGGGTGACTGAACCCCAAGATTGGAACTTGATTTCCCGTCATCCCTCCTCCTCTTATCCTGTCCTGACAGGAAGCGGGATCTTTAAAGAGAGAGAGAGAGAGAGACAGGGAGAGATGTAGGGGAGCGGGTTACATAACCCCGACAGAATGGGGGGGATTCTCGCGAGAAGGAGAAACCGGCGGCGGGATCTGCTCCGGCTCCGCTAGGAGGCGCCGCGCCCTGCGGCTGGGGCCGGAGAGAAGAGCGCGGAGCGGTTATCCCTCCGCCGCCCCAGCCGGGACTACAACTTTCCCAGAGGGGAGGAGAAGGGGTCACTGGGGAAGGGGGGACTGAAGGGAGGGAGAGGAGAGAGAATGAGCCTTCTCCACGTGACCCGGCATGGAGCACACCACGTGACCCAAGCTTCACCTGAGTGAGCATCATAACACCTCGTGCCGTTAAGCTGATGATCACACGGCTTGCACTCGTGCATGGAGTAAGTGGCATCTGCAGGGCAGGTCAAGCCAAGCATCCCTTGTGCCCCAGCCTTGGCCAGCTGGACCTCCAGAAGGACATTCTTTCATTGGGCATTGCCAGGGTCCTGCCTGGCTTTGGACCCCTCTCTGTTGTGCCATGGATGGATCAGTTGCAAGTTTGGAGCCATTGGCGCCCTGAGCAACGTTGTCAAGGTAGTGCAGGTGCCCATTGCAAAAAAATGTGATTTATAAGGCAGGGCTGCAGAAAGGCCTTGAGTGCTCCACTGTGTTGCGTTTAGGGTGTGGAAATAGGTAACTGCTGGAGCCCAACAGTCCTCGAGTGTGTCCATCAAACTGAATTGGAGACTTAACAGTGGCTTTCCATTCCATTTAGTGACTCCTCAAGAGGGCTGGATTACAGATGTCACAAGCCCTGGAAATTCTCAGGCGCAGGAGCCTGCTCCAATATGTATTTAATTAATGTAATAAAATGTTTAATAGTTAAAGCAAATGACTAGAATTAACTTGGCTTATTTCTTGTCTCACTTTTTAACCATCTGAGATTGGAAGGAAGCTGAAACTTTCTCCAGTTCTTGAGCGGTTAGGTGACAGGCCCTGAACAATGCTAATTGTGACCAATGGATAATGCAGGTAGGACTTCCAAAAGTGTTAAGTGACAAAACCCATATTTTCCAGTTAGGATGGACAACTCAAGTTGTGTAAGTTAATAGTTCATCCTATCTGAATGGTATCAAGTCGGAGGAAAATTTCCACAGTGGAATTTTTTTGTTACGAAGTTGAAAATGACTCTAATTCAAGTTGGATGAATAATTACTACATGAGTACTTGTTTGCAAATCCTAACAATTGCATCTTTGGTAATAGATAAAGACAGATTATGTATTTCAAACTACCAAGATTACAAACTACCAACCATATACAAGTAGTAATTGATTTAAGACCACAATAGAGCCCAAGTTTCTGTTGTTAAATGAGACAGTTGAGTTTTGCCCCATTTATGACCTTTTCTGCCACAGTTGGTAAGTGAATCACTCACTGCAATTGTTAAGTTAGTAATAATATTGTTAAGTGAATCTGACTTCTCCATTAACTTTACTTATCAGAAGATCGCAAAAGGTGATCATAGGGCCCAAGGACACTGCAACTGTCATAAATATAAACTAGTTGCCCAGCATCTGAATTTTGATCATGTGACCAGTAGTAAATGTGAAAAACTTATAAGTTATTTTTTTCAGTGCCATTGTAACTTCGAACGGTCACTAAACAAATGGTTATAAGTCGAGGACTGTATCGGTATAGCAATGGCATAGTCTGATCATCAGGTCTTATAACTAACAAAATATGTGACTTCACTGCATGCAAATATCCTGTAGTACACACAAAAATGCAAATCAAACTAGAATTGCTGAAATACACGTGTCCAGCCACAGCATTCGAGTAGAGCCACCGGCAGAAGTTTTCATTCTGCCTATCAGCATTATAATAATCGGGTTTAGTTTTGTATCCGTCTGCCTATATATCTGAAAGTAAGTTTATAATACTTCATCTCATCCCAACAAAATATTATATTCTAGTTAGGAATATTAAGGATCACATATGCAATGGAAGCTATGTACAAGTAATGTTCGATTCACAACAATTTGTTTAATAATCATTCAACGTTATAAAGGCACTGGAAAAAATGACTTATGGCCATTTTTCACATGACCATTGCAGCATCCCCATAGTCATGTGATCAAAATTCAGATGCTTGGTAATTGACATGTATTTATGATGGTTGTGAGGTCTCAGGGTCAGGTGGTCACTTTTTGTGACTTTCTGACAAGCAAAGTGAATGGGGAAGTTGTGGCTAACTTAACAACTGCAGTGATTTACTTAAGAGCTGTGGCAAGAAAGGTCATAAAATGGGGCAAAACTCCACTTAATTGTTTTGCTCAGCAATGGATATTTTGGGTTTAATTGTGGCTGTAAGTCAAGGACTATCTTTAAAGTTATAAATGGTATTTAATCTAAATCATCTATTCCCTGAATTAAACCCAAGACAGGTTTGGCATCCAATCCAGGACATTGAGGCTACCATTTTAATTTTATTCAGCTTCCTATCTAGTGCATCCTTATACAGTTCATGATATTTTAGAAAATTTAAAACAGTTGTTTGTAACAGAGCCAATGGGGAAGCCAGCAGGAAATCACAAATAGCGGCCACTTGTAAGACAGCATGGTCACATGATGTCATGCTTTACAACCATGTTGTTTAGAGACGTGATTCCCAATCCCAGTTATTGAAGTTTAGTTAGCGTTAAAACATGTTCATTGCTGTGATTTTAGGTAGCCTGGTCTCTACTGAATGAATGAATGAGCTAGGAATATGCTATGCATCTCTATTTAGAGAGGGCACATTACCCCCTGCAGAAACTTTCATTGCATGGATGCCTCCCTCAATATAACATACCCTAATAATAATGAATATTTTATTAGTAATAGTAATTTTGAACTAATAATCTAATTATATATAATACAATAGCAGAGTTGGAAGGGACCTTCGAGGTATTCTAGTCCAACACCTGCCTAGGCAGGAAACCCTTCACCATTTCAGACAAATGGCTATCAAACATCATCTTAAAGACTTCCAGTGTTGGGGCATTCACAACTTCTGGAGACAAGCTGTTCCACTGATTAATTGTTCTAACTGTCAGGAAATTTCTCCTCAGTTCTAAGTTGCTTCTGTCCTTGATATATATTGCATTTCAATTGTTCAGAGTGCTTCATTAATGTTAGCTATTGAATTTTATGATTGTACAATTATTTAGGATTTTGACTTGTAACAATCAGCCTAAAATCATGTTCGGATTATTAATATGACTTTAGGCTGATTGTTACATGCCAAGAATGCATCTGTTCTTTTTGGCTATATCCCCAATATTTGGAATCTTTCAAAATATCAAGAATTACAGAGTTACTACGCACAGACCATGGCCTGAGGAATTATTGTACAATACTAGAAAGTTAAATTGACATTTGATTTGTGGTAACGGATTGTTGATACACATTGTTTGTCAACATTTGAGTGGTTTGTTTTTTCCAACAGAGATGAAGAGGATTCTGAAGCAATTTGACCAATGTTTTTGTTCATATTACATCTTTCCAGGTCTTTCCCCCTATCTTTTTCCTTATTTTAAATGTTACAGGGATGATGTTAATGCAGCTACATATCTATAATTTGATTGCAAGATTAAAATTATTACCTTCGAAAGAATCATTTATGTTACTCCTATCTAATTCCAGCTCTATCTTGGAGAGATGAAACAGCTGACATGCAGAGATACAATGAATGGTCTAAAGCCTCCTGTTGTGTTTGTGGCTGATATTTTAAGTAGAAAACCTGTTGTGTGCACTGCATAAAGTACAGTGTGAGTATGAATATGTATGACACTATCTTGAAGATTCTGAGCTGCAGCTGGCACAAACTCAAGTGACAACGTTTAAATGAATCGTCACCTTCTGAAGTACAATTTTCATTACTGACAGGCCAGCTGAAAATTCACATAAATTTTGAGTATGGTTCAAATACTGTCAAGTATGTATTCCCTTTAATCTGGGATGTTGTAAACTGTAAAATAACAGTAACGTATTTATTTAAAACATTTCATGGTGCATTCACTCCAGGTAGCATTCACTTATTGTCATAAGAAAAGTTATTGATAATATTGACTTACGACCATAATACAGACCAGAATTTTATAGCCCTTTTTGCCATAGTTGTTAAGTGAATCATTTGGTCATTAAACAATCCCAGCTTCCCCCATGGACTTTTCTTGTCAGAAGCTGACTGGGAAGTTACATGTGATCTGTTGACATTGTAAATACATGCCCATTGTCAAGTGTATCCAACTTTTAATCATGTGACTCTGAGGATGTTGTGACAGTCGTAAGTGTGAGACCTGGTCCTAAATCATTTTTTTCCAGTGGTGGTGTAACTTTGAACAGTTTACTACCAATGTAGTAAAAAAATAACAATCTCTTGGCTAACCTGCTTCCAAGTTGCTTAGAGCTTTGCGTATGAGAACATTCTGCATTACAAAATTCAGATTATAACCTGGTGCTGTTCTTTCAACCACTTCAATAGGCTAGCCACAGCATCAAGCTGTATTTCAAATGGCTTCATCTACTAGTTGCATGTGAAGATGACCTTCATGGAAACATCTGTGTACTTCAAATAAAAAACAGAATTTATGCATACACAGTCTCTCTCATAGATAGATAGATAGATAGATAGATAGATAGATAGATAGATGGATGGATGGATGGATGGATGGATGGATGGATGGATGGATGGATGGATGGATGGATGGATGGATGATAGACAGACAGACATTCCCTCCAGTGAATGAATTAAAAGAGATCATCTGGATTAGAGGACTGATATATTTTATGTTTCTCTATTGAAATAAAGTGCATTCCTTCCTGTATGCTAACTGCATGTAACAAATACTTGGACGTCACTGGAGTAGAGTGTATTTCAAATGTAGTATTGTTTGTATCCCCTCCATAACCATGTACAATGACTCCTCCATTTAAAACAGTTGGAGACACTGGGAATCACAAGGTGCAGTCTTGAAGATTGTTATTTATTTCATTAATACTTAAATTTATATTAATTTATATAAAACATAAAAATAGTAACTCCAATCATCACATAATAAACACCACGATGAAATCTACTTATCCATCAGTAAAAACCATTTTGAAATCAAATAACCACTTCCCATAAATTACATAGTGTCCTGTGTCCCAAAGCATAAGGGATGGTCTTAATATTAACAGAGAGAAGCTCTCTGAGGAGTTGTGGCTGTTGACCCTGACACATCTCACAACCCAAGAAAGGATATCTGTTGCATACTATTTTGGCTATTTCATTCTAGATGTATGTATTCTACAAGCCAATGGTTTCAAATGTAACTAGAACTTAAGTCACGACAGATTTTATAAGGAACTAGTTGATAACCCAGCATGGCCCCGGTATATATTTATCCCAATCCTGTATTAGAGGGAGCCTCTTTGTGAAATACTGTGAAGCCATTACCATGGCAACTCCACTGTGCTGTACAGTAGAAGTCATTTTAAGGCACAACAGGCTGTATCTTAACACAACTTGAATCCAAAATGCACACCATCACTGTAAAAAGTACTGTGACTTGACACTATAGATATAATTCAGTCATTTTCATTTCAGCAGCCCAGGCGTTCCAGAGTTATGCTCAGACATACACACACTCCCGAGGGATGTTAGGAGTGTCTTACCCCCCACAGTATTTGTTTCCAGAGAGTAAGTCATCTGTGTACCAAGTTTGGTTGAAATTGCTTGAGGCGTTCCAGAGTTATGCTGGAACATACACACACAGCCATTGATATACGTATATATAAAAAGAATAAAGTAACCTGATTTGACCAGTCAATGCAGTTCTTGCAGGAAAAGTGTTCTGATCTCATCCAGAACATGCCTGAGTGAACAGGTAGAGGGTAAATGTTAACACACTTTCCTGATCAATCACATTTCAATGGATTAACAAAAATATGAAAATTTCTAACTATTTCCATCTGTTTGGTCTTGCAACATACAGAGGCTTTTGCTACATCTCCCCTAAGTTATATAATTAATGTAAATTGCCTGAGAAGATGCTTTGATGGAAATCTTTCAGCTTTGATATGTAAATTTCCCTGGTACAAGTTTGAAAAAGCAAACTTCTCAGATGCAATTTATTGTTCAAAATAAAATCATCAGTGTTTGCAAGGAAGATTTTTGAGAGTGGGGAGAAGGTAAGACAAATGCTAATACACAGGAATACCTCATTTTATTGTGCTTCGCTTTATTGCTATTTGCAGATATTGCATTTTATTTACAAAATTGCCCACCAGCAAAAATACCTACAATTCACTTAAGGCTCAGAAAATGATGATTAGCATTTTTTAAGCAATAAAATATTTTTAATTAAGGTATGTAGCTTGGTTTTTTCAGACATGCTATTGCACACTGACAGTATAGTATAAACATAACTTTGATATGCACCAGGAAACAAAAAAAATGTGTGTGACTCCCTTTTTGTAATATTCGCTTTGTTGTCGTGGTCAGGAACTGAACTCACAACATTTCAAAAGTAGGCCAGTATTATTTTGTTTGCTACTTCTCCTAAGCCCCCTGCTGGTGTTTCAAAGGGTCTTGAAGGCCTGGCTCTTCACCCAGGCTTGGCAAAAGTGGCAAAGCCCCCTTGAGTTTATATGGACCAGTGTTTCTCAACCTTGGCAACTTGAAGATGACTGGACTTCAACTTCCAGAATTCCCCAGCCAGCGAATGCTGGCTGGGGAATTCTGGGAGTTGAAGTCCAGACATCTTCAAGTTGCCAAGGTTGAGAAACACTGATATGGACATCTCTTTCATTAGTGATTTTTATCCTGTAGGAAGTTAGCACCCACCCCTTTTCTAGAAAAATGAAATATCCTGGGAAATATTGAAAAAGCAGAATATTATATTTCCCTGGATAAGAAATGGAGAAACATGTTTTTAGGCCCCATGGGAGTCTGACAACCAATCACAATACAAGATCAAGATCAAGGTGCACAGTTACCTTTTCACCAAAGTGGTAGCCATTTATTTACTTGCATTTGCATGCTTTTGAACTGTTAGGTTTTCAGGAGCTGAGACAAATAACAGGTGCTCACCCCAACCCACAGTGTTTAGGTCTCAAAACTGGGCTACCAGCTTTCCAATATTTTATTAACTTGTGAATCACCCAAAGTTGTTGGGAATTGGATCATGCATACATTTAATAAATGCATAGTTCAATGAGAGTGAGATACCAAAATAACCTTCAAGAAGTTAAGATCTGTCAGAGATTGGCTTTTTTGAGGGACACAACTCTTCTTTTGTTCTTGGCAAAATGTATTTCCTTTATTATGATGGGTCTCCTCTTCCTTCGCTTTCCAAAAGAATTTCAGAATGGATCTTTTTAATGTTTTTATTATTAGGTATTGTATTTATTTTATTTTTAGATGTGCTATTGTTTGATATTTTAATGGTTTTTTTGAACAAGTTATGGGTCAAAATGATTCCGTTCAAATAGCTCTGAACATCATGGAAATATTTCAAGCACAAAGCAGTGTTTTGAAATGTCCATTTCACAATTGGAACAAAGTCTATTAAATTCAAATTGACTTATTTTGATAAGATGCAATTTGAATTGAGATACTTTGCATGGCCCAAATTCTAACTGGGTTTTTTTGTGTCGAGGTTTTTGTTTTTGCATTGTATTTTTCTTTAAATTATCTGACTTGAGCACTATGGTGGAAAGTTTAAACAGAAATCCGATCGGCTAATTGTAATTACAGTCCATGTATTAACTCCACTAGGAGAAACATCACTATTCTTAATGTCTATTGCTAATATAAACAAAGAGGAACATATTGTTATAATCTGGTTCATCTTGCAGGCTTTCCTTAGACCTTTGGATGTCTTTTCTAGAAACAAATTTCTGCAGTAATTAAGCCTATTTGTCTGCTGCCTTGTAGCAAGCTGAATATTTTCTTTCTCAATTTGTGGAGTTCATGGTTACCATCACTTCCTAAGATTTTTTTTCTATGCCTTTTGATGGAATTTTTAGTGTGTTAATGTAACCCCATCCTCCAAAGATTTCTATGTATTTTAGTACTGTAATTCATAATGACAAATCATTGTATCATTAAAATAAATCCTATATAATTTAAATATGTAATAAATTATATCATATTGATCTCAGATGTCTCTTGGAGCAATTCATTACTCAAAGGTAACGTGAGAATATGGGACTTCTGGAGGGGACAAATGGTGAACTAATCATCTTGAAGGAGTGGAAACTGTACTGCAATGGAGATTGGCACTCAAGAGAGCCACTGCTGGATGTCAAAATCCCTGCATATAAAGGAATGTGTGTGAAATAACCCACTTATTCTCTGGATAATCACGCCCTGTAAGTAAATTCCAGGAACAGAACTCTTCAGAATTAGCATACAAAATGAGAGGTGGGAGGTACAAGATTCTATCCACATTCATAGCTGCAATACAACCCATAAGTGCAAGATCTGCCAAGCCTCATTTCTTAACTACATTTGGAAATAATTATTCCACAGCTAGAAAGCAATTTTTGTTTTTACTACAGATAAGTACTCCTCTTGGTGGGTCTTTTTTTTTCTGGATTACACAATTAAAAGATTTAAAGACTTAAAGTATATAGACTACTTGTCAAAAAGCTTAACAAGGAGTGATATGAGAAAGCTTAAAATGGATAAAGGGGAATTTTTTTAAAAGAAAAGATGTTTTTTCCCCCTATGAAACTGCATGGAAAAACTAACTGAATTAGGCAACTCAGACCTGGGATTATGTTTTTTGGGGGGCGGGGTGGGGTTTACTAAAGTCAGTAGATACTTGGTGGAATTTACAAAACAAAAGATAAAGGCAACTTGAGTAGACTAAGTTCTTAATTGTAACCATAGAAATGCAGATGTGACATGTACCAGCAATCACATCATCAAAAGTACCAGAAAAAAGGAGATGAAACTTGGGGGGGGGGTATGTTTTTCCCCTTGCTTAACCCTTTCACTTTTGGAATCTAGCATAATGATAAGGCTGTACAACTGGAAGTCAGAAGAGGTCCTTACAACAGCCTGCAGAGAAATCAATTTCATTAGATTTACAGTACTTCAGAAAATTTTGATCAATTTGGCCCCCAACTGCCTGTTGTACTTGAAACTAAATTTGCAGCTCCCCCACCAGAAAAAAAAGTGGATAAAATGGATAATACTCTTTATCCATATATCTAAATCTATATCTTAGATAGATGATAGATAGATAGATAGATAGATAGATAGATAGATAGATAGATAGATGATAGATAGATAGATAGATAGATAGATAGATAGATAGATAGATAGATAGATAGATAGATAGATAGATGGTAGATAGACAGACAGACAGACAGACAAAGTTATAAAATGTTGATGACAAGATGAAAATTTTGGAAAGTTAAAACAGACACACTAGATAAAGAATTGAAGAGAGAGCTGGATAATTTAGCTCTATTGAAATTTAGAGAGAGAGAAATTGTCTGAAATTTAGAATTATTCCAGAGAACTTGTATGAAAGTATTAGAGAAAGAATTATATAAGCTTTAACAGGCTTGTGGGGAGAGGGATTGGGAAGATGAAGATACAGAGGTAGTCTCTGATAAAATCTGGGGACTAAATCCAAGATTTTCAGGAGCATAAAATGTTCCAAGGGATGTGTGAGGAAAAAGATGAGGAATAAAGTTCTGCGACAGGATTTCAGTGCAAGATTGAAGATTGATAATATAGATAGAATTATCCTAAAATGAATGCTCTCTACAAAAGAAAAAATAATACTTCTTTTAGACTGAAAGATTAAAGCTAAATTAGAATATTTGATTTTTATTTTTAAACATCTGAGATTTTAACTGAATTCTGTTCAGAAGGTGAGATGATTTTTCAAAAAAAAAATAAAGGAAAGTTGGAAGAGGTCCAAATGACATTCACAGAAGAGGCTGTACAAAAACCACAACAGTTGTAAATGGATTTTGAAAGAGATGATACTGAATTAAGTGTTACAGGTATGGACATTTCTAAATTTTATCTTGACTATGGATTATAAATGTTCAATATGGAATATAAATAGAGCCAATGCTCTCCAAAAAAGAAAAAAGGCATTATTTAAAAAATAAATAAATAAAACATAATGTCTATGATAGACTCATACTAAGAAAAATAAAATGCAATATTTGATTTATAAAAATTTGGGTGAAGATTTCAGCAAGCACTAAAATAAGCAACTGGAGTTGTCATGTATATGTCCTGTATAAGATTACAGAGAAGCAAAAAAAAGAATGTGAATGAATTAATAACAATAAGGGGGAGGAGGATCCAATGTCGCGATGATACAGATGTGCTGTCTCGATGCTCTGAGACCGCAGATGATACTTTTGCCGCTGGGTGGTCCAATTGGACCTAAACCATCCCCAAGAGATGTTGAACAGGAAGAATATGTCTTGCTGACCTCAGGGACATCACAAAGTCCCTGATCGATGCAAGAGAAGTTCTTCAAGCTGGCGACAAAAAATCCAGCCAAGACTGACGAAGTCAGGACAGCTCCAAACGGAAGGATATGGAAAGAGAAAATGTTTCCAGCTGGTGAGGAACTTTTACTATTTTAAAAAGAGACTGCCTATAAAAAAATTAAAATTAATTTAAACTGGAGAACAGAAGAATCAAGCAGCGGAATTAAATTTGGAATGGTTTTGGACAGTGGTTATCTTATTTTTAAATGCTATCTTCATGGATGGAATTTATGCAAGCCTTTTAAAACGAATGGATTAAGTTTTCTTCTTCTATTTTTTTCTTTTATTATTCTCTGTAACCTATGGTCTAAAATTTTCCTCTTTCATTACTGTGGGTGTTTTTCTAACCCATTTAAAAATTGGATTCTTTTTTCTAACTTGAAATACAAAAAAGATACAAAAGAAATAAGAAAATTTGCAACAATAACACTGCTACTCGGAGGCTGGAAGATTTGTGTATTGGAGTCTGTGTATTGGAAATGGAACACTTTTTTTTCTTCACTGATTGTTTTGGTTTGGCAGTACAAGGTCTCACTGCTTGGTTATAGAGAGTGATAAGAAGGGAAGCATACAGGTGTCCCTTTGAAGTATATCTTAACCAGAGAAAAGTAAAAACAAAACGTTTCTGTGAATCTATGTTTAATTTTATTAACCTTTCAAGCTGAAGCAGCTTGTTTGTTAGCTGGAGAGAATGGCACAAGTTCAAAAGCAAACAGAAATCTTAAGCTTGCAAAAGATATTTTCAGAAATACAGAAATTATCAAATACATATGAGAGGATAGAGAAGAAGCTGGATGATTTAGAGCATATAACAGCAAAATATGATGAAGAAGTTGAGGATGTTTATCAAATGCAAAACGTGGTGATTAAAACTCAAAAAATTGAAGTGGAAAATGAATATAAAGAGATTAAATTTGCTGATATTTATGGTGATTGGTTTGTCTCTGAAAATGGAAAGAGTAGAATACTGAAAGAGAAATTAAATGGAGGGGAAATTTATCCCAGAGGGCAAGATACAGAGGAAGAAAAATACCAAAGAATCTATGGATTTAAAGAGAGAAATTTTATTAGCAATAGCATTGAAAACACTACTGACAATCAAAGAAAAGCTGACTAAGGAAACAGAAGAAGAGCATCAAGATTACATGAGAGATCTTATAAGCAAAGAGTTGCTAAGAGGAGTCCATACAAAGTTGATCAAGGAGTTGATTAGAGGACTGGCACCACAAATGGCAGAAGATATAAGACTGTTTTGCTATTGGAAAGATACAGGTTGATAGATGGAAGAATATAATTTAAAACTAGTTAAACTTAATGAAATGTATTGACAAAAGATATAGTTTAAATAAATAATTGATAATGTTACTAATGTATACAATGTGTAGTGTTATGATGAGTATAATTGGATATGAATATTGAATGGTACCCATGTAAGGAAGATTAGAAATTCCTTTGGATTATACATAAAGGTTAATATAAAAAAGAACCAAGTTAGATACAGTTAAAGTTTTGATTATTAGGGGGGAAATGTTATGATACAGGATAATGTCAAATAAAGGAGGGATAAGAATAACAACGTATATATAGATATGGGTATAACATAAGGAAACTGGATGTAAATTTTAAACAGTGATTTGGAAAGCAGGATTAGAAAATTTTGTTATTAAATATTATGGATATTTAGCTAGAATAGGCCATAAGGATTTAGTGTTAGTGGAGGATTTTTGAAATAGTAATTGAAAGGCCAGTATGTGGTTATGTATTAAATTTTGGTATACTTTATGATGAAGGACGCTTAAACAATTATAGTCAAATGGAAATGGAGATATGATGATGATATGTGTAAATATTTGAGTTAAAATGCGTGAGTTAATATGAATTATGTTTGTTGTTGAAGAGATGCACGAAAGTCTTTTTGTAACCAACCAATACACTTTCTACAGCATATAAAGAAGGATGTTGTGTTTCTTTTAAATTAAAAATAATTTTTAATTAAAATAATAATAAGGGAAATTTCTGAAGCTATAAAAAAGATCAAATCATAAAAAGTACGAGGATCAGATGGATTATTAGTGTCTTATTGCAAATGTTTTGAGAATGAACTTTTACAACTTCTGCAAAATATGATAACTCCATTTTACTGGAAAGAAAGATTGCAGAGACTTGGAAATAGCAGTAATATATAGAAACAAATAAGATCTGATTATAATGAGAAATTATCGATCAATGTCATCATTGAATAAGTTGTTCACAACAATCCTAGTGTTGGAAGAAATGCCCTTCTGGATTCAGTTCTAAGTGGGGAAAAAGACACTGGAAACATGGAGGCTGCTTGGAAAAATAGTTTACTGGTGGACAGGATCACAGGGCTTGAGTTCCTGAGCAGAAAAAGGGCAGAGATGCTGAAATTCTGTGGTTTTATGCCCTCTCTGGGCTTTGAACTTGAGCTTGTATTCTGATTGGTTGTCAGATTCCTATGGGGCCATGCAGGGGCAACTCTCTAGGCTGTCTCTGAGACTTGCTTGACTTGCTGGGTGATGATGTAATCTTCCCAGGTGTCATCTGGTGAGATGAGTAAAGGGTTAATGCTATCATGTCCTGAGGCCCATGCCTTAATCCCATCACCCTGGAGCTGAAGGGGGAGATCTTTGTTATATAGAATAGACTGGCTAGGTCTTAATGGCTCATTCACAAAGGTGGGGGGTGGTTGAGTTTCTGTCCCTCTTGAGTTTCTATTTCTCTTTTTTGAGGACATATTCTGCTTTTTCAAATATTTCATTTCTCTAGGAGAGGGGTGGGTTTTAACTTCCAACACTAGTCAATAGACAGAAAGTAATCTTGCAATAATTTATTCATGAAGATCAATGTGTGTGTGTGTGTGTGTGTGTGTGTGTGTGTGTGTGTGTGTGTGTTTTAATTTAAAAGACAGTTTAGAGAGTCATGGAGTCTTCTAATCCAAAACCTGCCCAAGGCAAGAATCCTCAGAACATCTCAAATGATTGTCCAATCTTTTCTCGAAAACCTCCAGTAATGGAGGACTCACAGCTACAGGATGTAAGCTGTTCTGTTGCTTAATAATTCTGTCAGGAAATTCCTCATTTCCCGGTTGACTCTCTCTCTGATGAACTTCTCTACATGTTCTCATATTATCTTCAGGTGCTGGTGGAGATTAAATCAACCCCCTCTTCCCTGTGGCAACCCTTCAAGTGCTATCATGTTTCAGTCTTCTTTTCATAAAGCTTAACATACCTAGTTCCTTTAGCCATTCTTCATAGCATTTAGCCTCCAGATCCTTTATCAACCTAATTGTTCTTCTCTGCACTCTTTCTAGGATCTCAGCATATCTTTTGTATTTTGATTACCAAAACTGGTAATCACAGGGCAGTATAGAGTGGAACTGTCCCCTCCCTTAATCTTGATGCTATCTATCCCTCTTTTGATGTAACCCATGACTGTGTTGGCGCTTTTTTTTTTTTGACAGCTGCAGCATATTGCTGACTCATAGTTAAGCAGTTGTTCACCAGTTAAAAGAGAATGTCAGAAGTGGACATTCTAGCGTGTTTAGAACAGTGAAATAAAAATCAAGCTGCATCAGTGTTGTTGTTTTAGATGCAGAGAAAGCTTTTGATAATCTGATATGATTTTTTTTCAAATTAAAGCTTTAGGAGATATGATGTTCAAAGAAAACTTTATAAATTGAGTAGAGTTGATCTGCATGTCATAAAAGGCACCAATTATTGTTAATGGAGAAACTATATAAAGGAACAAGACAGGGCTACCCACTGCCTCTTTTGGTTTTGAATAGAGACAATACAAGATGATAGGATAGTGGGAATAAAAATTTAAGAAGAAACACCCAGTTGAGAGCTTTTGCAGATGATTTGGTGCTGGTTTTGGAAGATCCCTTAAAAGAAATTGAATTATTAAATAGGAAAATTAAAAGAATTTGGTGCATTAGCTGATTTCAAAATTAACAAACAGAAGACAAAAGATATTACCAAGAAATCAGTAGATCCAGATCAAATAGACACGATGAATAAAATAGGCTTTAAAATCAAGAAGATAAAATACTTGTATATCAACAAATATGAAATGCTAGTTTAAACTAAGTCCCCTGAAGATATGAAGTTAAAAAGATATGTGAAAATGGTCAATATTGAAGAGAATTTCTGTGATTAAGAAGAATTTATGTCTAGAATACTATTTTTGTTTCAGAAAATATCCATTTTAACAACTGATGTACCATTTAAACAATGGCAGAAAGATACATTCTTGTGGCATGGAAAAAGCATTAGTTAAATATCAGGTATGGCAGAATGCAAACGAAAGAAGAGGATTGGGTCTGATCTAAAATTATACTTTGCAGCTAACTCTTTCGTTTGGAAGGAAGTAAATGATGCTATGAAAGTTAGAAGGGCATGATTTGGGATTCGGGTAGCAAGGATGCTTATGGTACAACAAAGCTAAGGTTAATGTAGATGTTAAAATATTTTTTTAGGCATTTCATATTGACAATATGAAATAGTTGTAAACTCAGGTTGTGTTTGAAAATACCTTTGTGACTCTCAGCACAAGAAATATTTCATAGATGAGAAATTATAAATAAATACAAATGGTTAACTTATTTTTCACAGGTTAGAATTTTGTCAGGGAGACTGTAAAATAAAAACAAGAGAACGAGTGGCAAGGTATACTTTCTACGGTATATTGCAGATCAGTTGACTCTGCTGGACCAGCATTGTGGGAAATACAGGGTTCTATCAAATTTTACTACTAAACAGCAGTACTTCTTACATTATTTAAACAATAGGAACACACACCAATTAGTATCAATTATGTAATAATACTGTGATTATATTAGTGCAATCAGTTACTTTCGCACAATGCCATAACAAGCAATAACTTCCTCACATAACAACAGCAGCAACCAGAGAATTCTCAGAAGTTATTCCACTGTGTTTACTTTGAACAGGTGCAGCAGCCAGTGAGTTCACATAGCATGCAAAGTCAGTTCCAAGCAAACAATATTACTGCTGAGCATAATTCATGAATCAGATTAGAGCTGAAATTGTTTTATCCATGGCTGAATCCCGTGTCATTCCATTAATATTCAAATAATTGAATTCTGCAAAAGATGCCAAATTAATATTTGCAAAGGCTGACGCATGGATTATCTTGCCTTAATTCTAGGAAAGGGTAGAAGAGACCAGGAAGATGATAGGCCGGTGTGCACTGTTTGCCCCCCTCCCCACCTCTCTCCATCCATACATGCTCTTAAAGCGCTCCCAATTAAAATTAACAGCAAAAATAACATATTTTAGCAGCATATTTTTATTTTATATTTAAAAGTAGACAATAGCAAAAAGCATGACTTAAATTTAAAAAAAACCTTCCTGGAGAAAAAAAAGAGCCAAGCATTTTAGTTCTACCTTTTCTAAAGTTTTTGTTTCTTAGTTAAAAAATAAATTGCAGGTTCCAGTCAAATCAGGTGCCCACCATTAAAAGCAGTTTACATTGCTCAATATTTTTGTGTATTTAGATCTCCTAGTAAGGATAAGTAGTGATACACAAACAATTGAACTGCAGGCTTATTGTCTTTATTCCATTAACAAGTAGTCCACATTTAGTGTCTGCCTCAGACAGCAACCATTTGCAGTGACGACAGAGATGAAAAAGTAACTTTTTAAACAATAGCAATAGCACTTTATATACTTTATATATAATAGATTTATATACTGCTTCATAGTGCTTTACAGCCCTATCTTAGTGGTTTACAGACTCAGCGTATTACACCCAACAATCTGGGTCCTCATTTTACCAACCTCGGAAGAATGGAAGGCTGAGTCAACCCAATTCTTCATTTATAATTTTTGGAGGTCTGTAACGCATAGCTGAAGCTAGATCTTATCAAGTTGCCAGTCCCATTGGTAGATGCTAAAAAACAACTTCCTGTACAGAATATTGACAATATATTGAAGGAGTCACTCTTAATAAGCTTGATAAAGGCCAGGCAATGCCCATATAAATAAATAAACTTATAAATAAATAAACTTATACAATACATATCAGGGGTAGGATTCAGCTAATTCGGATCGGTTTGGGCGAACTTCCTGAACCGGTAGTTGCAAGAACTGGCTCTCCCCACTCACCCTGCCCCTCCCTGGAGTCTCCATGTGGCAAATTCATAATGCCAGGTAAATGCAAGGCTGTGTGGAGGCTCTGGGAGGGTGAAAAACAGGCCTCCTGAAAGTTCTGGGGTGTGTGTGTGTGCTCCAGAGCCTGGGGAGGGCAAACACCCCCCCCCCGTGCAGGAGGCCGAGTAGGCCACGCCCACCCAGCAACCGGGCAAAGAACCGGTTGCTAACATTTTTCAATCCCACACCTGGTCCATATGTATGACCCTTGATACTAGTCTACATATTTTGAGTTGCTGGATACTATCTACCTATCCCTAATAGAAGTGCCAGCAGAGATGGCTAAAATAATTGGATCCAACTCACCTACAACTGTAGATAAAGATCATTCTTACTCTTGACTTATGATGGACAATGATTTCTATTAAGTTTTTTTCACTACGTAAAGGTAAAGCTGGTCTCAAGTTGAGTTTGACTCATGATTCTGCAGATACAATCAATTTCCTGCTAATATAGAAGTATTTTTTTTCAAGCTATTTTTCTACACTCCTACACCTTTAGTATTCCCTAGTGGAGTCCCATTCAACTATTAACCAGATCTGGCCCTGCTTAGCTTCAAGCAAAATGCTGCCATCTGGTGATACTGTTGCTGCTCTGCATGTCATGAATTTGGTCTTGACATCTATATTAGCCATAATGGTTTATCATACAAAGATATAGGAGACAAAAATGTATTTCATAATTAATTTATTCAGAATTAATGTCCTCAAATAAATTACCTATATTTTACAAAAAGGAAAAACAACTGACATAAACAGTACAAGGAAATTTGAGAAAATAAAGACAACCAGGACTAAATGGAAAAGGGAGTCAGTTCAACATGAGATAAAAGCAGGGGTTTAAAGAACATACTTTGCTTCTATGAGAAAGTTACCATTTAAACTTCAAACTTTCTGAACAAGACAATTTATCATAATAACTATCTGAACTATTTGAAATAATATGAAATTACACACACACAGATGGATCAGTCTTCCAGTAATGAGTGTTCAGAAAGTTATGGCCTCAAAATCAAAAGGTTCCAATTAGATAATATATTTATAATTATCTGTAAGTACACATACATATATTTGAAATATTTTTAAAGATCACATTACATGAATAGTTTTAATCATGTTTTAACAAGCAATTTTATCATGATTTGTCATCTGATATCATTGATGATCCTAACTTCTATCAAATAGAGGTATTTCCTTCTTTGTACTATGCATACTTTTATAGATTTAGATTGTCCATTTTATTTTGCAAAATAAAAAAATTCCCACTATTCTTTTTTGCGTATGAAAGATGTGGTACTTCGATCATTTAGGTACTTTTTTTACTTGTTTTCCCCCCTACCCAGTCAAATTTTACAGAATGAGTAGAATTTTTTTTTTAATTAAAACAAATGACTGAAAACCCCTTCCCCCTAAACTGCTATTTGTAATAGGATTTATATTTTATTTATGCATTTAAATTGCAAATAACGGCTGAAGCACAAAACTATATTCCACAATAATTATAACTAATGATTGGAATGTAAATTTTGATCCCCGCCAAATAGTCTGCAAATGGAATATTAATATCATTTTCCAAAATAGACGAATGTAGTGTATGCAAATGTACCATCAGAAATGTATCATTGTACTAGTCCTCTTAATTGCTTCGTGACCTGCTATATAAATGTATCTTTCCAGAAATCCATATATTATTATTTCCAGATAATTACCTGTAGATCATTTAAAATGCAAAACCTTTTTTTAACTAAAAGTGTTGAAGAAATTTAAAACTTTAGCTTTTACATTCTCAGATATGAAGTACAGGTAGCCCTCGACTTGCAACCAAAGTTGGGGCTGGAACTCCTGCTGCCAAGTGAGGCAGTTATTAAGTTATGCCCAATTTTATAACCTTTTCCCATGGTCTTTAAGTGAAACATGTGATTGTTAAATAAAACTGGCGTCCCCATGAACATTGCTTGTCAGAAGCCAGTTGGGCAGATCCCAAAGTTGATCATGTGATCACAAAATGATCTTGGTACTGTTGTAAATACATGTCAGTTGTCAAGTATCCAAATTTTGAACACGTGAATGCTCTGACATCCTAAGTGTGACATAAGTAACTTTTTTCAGCGCTGTCATAACCTTGAATGGAAGAGACCTTGAAATTTTGATCTCTAGAGCCATAATCAATTTTTGTCATATTCCAATATAAATTATTCAGTTAAACTATAGAAATGCTGGCATAGTACTGTATCTCTTTATTATGTAGTGGCAAATAGAGTCAACAATCCTTTCAGAAAGGAAACTATTTCATTGCCTCCTAGCTTGGATTCTCCGTAGACTCGATCCACAAATGATATTGGAACCTATTAAATGAAAAAAATAAAATCATTTCAGTTATAAGAACCAATAAAAATATAAATAGGAACACTTCACCTCAAGATTCAATGTTTATCTACCAACATGTAACGGAATGTCTTTTGATTAAGAATATGAAGTGATAGCTGTCTCACATTTAAATATGCTTAGAGAACATTTCTTACAAAATCATTGTTACAAAACAGCCTACCCAGAACCTGAATATGAAGATGGTATGCACTAGAAGTCTAAAAAAATCCACCATATTAGGGACTGTTTCTCTCTCTCTGATTATTATGATCTTTCAAACACTGCCAACAACTCTTTGTTTACTCAAGTTGCAAATCATTTAATTTTGATAGTTGCTTCACTATAATCTGTACTGCTTGTTTTAGTACTGTTTTATGATGTGATATAATTGTAAACTTTTAAATAAGTAGACAAAATAACCAGGTTCCCTTTAAATCTATTAAAGTATCTGTATCTTCCTTATGTTGAAATGAAATCCATCTTTCTTATTTTGAAATGAAATTCATTATTGTTGCTACAATACAGCATAACAACTTCCCACTTTTCAAAGGTACCCAGTATATATCTTACTGAATACAGTATCCCTGTGTATAATAGAACAAAGGTATATATTTTAGTATTATGGTGGCTAGTATATCTATCTTAAAGAAGTATAGATTCCCAATTTAGTGGTAAATTCATATAAACTTATGGAAATTACTCTTTTTCTGATTTTTGCAGAACAAGGTCGTATAATGTCTCAAAGGGCCAAAACTATAAAACATTCTTACTCTCAAGGGATATTGACTTGCATTGCTTTCTTTTTATAGCAAATATCTGAAGTAATGCTTTTGTAAAATTACATAGGGTTTCAATTCACTAACTGTTCATTAAATATAGACAACTGTTTTTGTAATATTTTAAACTACAGTTTATTTTCAGTACAGCAAAACAAGAATGGTAACATTTCAGTATGTAATATGTTAAAATTCTCCAAAGCCCAAATTGAGCCTTTGGGATACACAGGAAAATCCAATTAGGAATTTTCAGTAAGCATACACCACTAGAAATCAACTGGCAACAGAAACAGAGAAAAAAATTCCTACATCCAAATTTTTCTGCCAAACATATATTATATTTCTATGCATATTTATTTTTAGCAGTGGAAATTCTGATGAAGAATGCTTTGTAAATCTTCTGTTGACACACAGCAGACATTGGCATAAATTCATGAACAAGCATGGCTAAAGGATTCAAGAATCCCAGGGGCATCTCTCAAATTGGAATGAAAGGTATAGAATTTTTACACTAAATAGGATACCCAGACATTGCTAATTTAACAACTAGCAAAGTAATCTACAATATGTAATACAGATGAAGCCCAAGATACTAAACATCTTGATGGACTTCAGCCAGTTGGGCAGACGTAAGGAAGGAACTATGTTTCACTGCTGGTTATGGGGCAAATCAGAGAACCAAGAACTCCTTAGAACAATTTTTTACCCTTTCCCAAACTGGTAAAAAAATCTGGCTGCTTTAAAAAGTTAAGTTTTATTGCTTTTGCTTTTTCACTCTACATTGCTAAGAGTCTAACAAATGCAAAAATGATATAAGAATTTTTAATAAATAAAAATATCTTCTCTACAGAAGCAGTACCCACTTCTTTTGTGACCTGAAACTTGGTGAAATTTAACAAGTGATAAAATATTAGACAAAGATTTATTAGGCACAATACTAGGGCCTTGGTAATTAAAATATAGGACCTTAGAAATTATGCTTTTTTAATATACCATGGCAAAGACATGAATAACTTTCACCTTCACTACATGACTAGAAATGAAGCCATTCGACCAAATTTACCCTGATGCCAGAATATTAGGGAGGATGCATTAGTTAATTGTAGAAGCTATGGTGGCATGAGCCATGGTGGCGTAATGGTTACAGTACAGTACTGCAGGGCTATTTTTGCTGCCTCCTGGTTACCTGCAATTTGGCAGTTTGAATCTCATCAAGCTCAAGGTTGACTCATCCTTTCAAGGTTGGTAAAATGAGGACCCAAATTGTTGGGGGCAATATGCTGACTCTGTAAACTGCTTAGAGTGGACTGTAAAGCACTGTGAAGCAGTGTATAAGTCTAAGTGCTATTGCTATTAAGCTTTTCTTTGAATTTAAGTGGATACCTTTCTCATCCCCTGCATCTTTAATGATAGAAGAAATGTTCACATTATGACAGCACCTCTTACTTGATCATAGTCATTAACAGTCAGGTTCATCATTTGATTAACTTTGTGATGCTATGGCCAATTAGCAGTTGTGTTTAAACTACTGAGTAAATCAGTAATTAAGATGTTAATATAAGCTATTCATGCTATAAGATCTTATCTGAATCCTCAGTGTTTTTACTTGTCAATCAATTCACTCTAATAACCAGAAGGTAAACTTTGAGCACAAAAATGTAAATATAGTATGTTCTTTATGCTTTAGATTTTTAGCATACCTCTCCAATAGAATAACCCAACTGTCTGGCCCGGACAATCATTTCCATTTGGAAAACATATCCTTTTGAAACACATTTCTCCATCAGTTTCTGTAGAACCTCTTTTCTATATAACCTGAAATTTAGTGCACATAAATGAAAATGTTTACAACAGCTCAGTTACAGGTACACACATTTTCAAGTAATAAATTAGTAGTAAAAAAAGAATAAATAATAGCAATAATCTATATGCAGGTGCCTTCCAGATGTTATTTAAGTTCAGTAGATCTCTTTATCAATCTCAGATTGGCCGTTATCCTGAAGCATTCTTGCTGATCATGAATTATTATGTGCCATTTAGAAACCAGCTTACCTGAAGCTTCCTGTTAAATCTGATGCACCTGGCCGTAATAGAACTTGGGTTAAAAAGTTGGCACCTCGGCTGCAAAGAAAGATACAATGTTTTAATATGCAAATCAGAATTTTAAAATGATCAATTAAACCATGTTTTAAAGATGTTTTATTAAAGGATCAGAGTAACACAGTGATAGTTTACATTAACAAAATATTTTTAAGCCCAACTCTGCTGGATACCTGAAATATATGGCCCAAGGCTAGTTCAATGTTTTGTTTCTTCCAAACGGGATGGAGACATGTCTCCTACCATTATTTTCTGCAATTAGTTTATTAGTATTTTGAGGTAAGATGTCTCCAATCTAGATAATATTGATAATATTTTCAAGAATGTTTGAAAAATGTGGTGTTCAGTTTCAGAATATCCCATGTGGAGAATACATTTATGAAATAAAAATGGATAGAAAGATGTGTAAGATTTGTAGCTGGGCTGGATAGAAATAAGAATTTTTTCTTCAATTTTCTCAGAATTAAAGAAATCTTTTTAGAATCTGTGTCTGGCAATGATTCAGAGAAAGAAATGGACAGTTTCATGAGATGATTTTTGCTAGTGGTACAGGGCTATAGATGAAACACTGACCTGATCAATTTCCGTTTTAGATCCCATCCATGCACACCTCCATTTCCTTTATATCGAGTCCCAGACACAATATCAAAATTTCCTTCTTTCTGTTTTCTACAGAAATAATAATTGGATAGAGAAAAGAAAGTGTTTTTTCCCTGAATTACAAGCTCACATATTTAGTACATCAATACTCCAGAAACAGGTAAATACACCAATGATACTAAAACATTTAATGTGCAATACAACAATAAAACAAACTAAAAATTAATACTTTTTCATCTTCAAAGTATGGTTAGAGCTAGAGAATAAAACTATGATATACTTTGAGCAATGCAGGTATTTGATAAGCAATTTAAATGAGCACAAAGTAAATAAATAGCAGAAATCTACAAGCAAATACACAGAATATTAGGGAATTATGTTTGTAAATAATGTTATTTTTATTATGACCTATTTATCAAACTAGTTCAGGTATGGCATGCCACCTCATACTCCATAATTAAAAGATTACAGTAGTGTGTAGATTGAGATATTACACATTCATACATTTTTCCTTTGACTATTTCATCAGCTGTGGTGGCCTGTGGTGACCAAAAATCCAAATGAATGGCAGCATCTTTTCTGATGAACCATTTTATTGAAAGGCCAAAATTCTGATGAACTGTAATTCACTTCATCAGATGTATGACATAGTTAAATTGATGTAGGATTTGAAAAAGGCTGTGCAGTAGGTGAGGAGAGAACAAGCAGTTACTCACATGTAGATTACATGGAAATCACTTTACAAGAACCTTGCCAATTATATGTCGCATTAAAGTGACATGAACAGAAGAAACAATGTCTTTTCAAAATTCCTAGTATTCCAACAGGTCCAAAGTGTTTGTGAACCTTCCTTACATTTTTGAAACAAATGACTTATTTCCAAAACTCTCTCATGAAAGAGTTCAGCCAAAATCTCTTGAATGGGAAGTAATACATCATATTATGTTGAAAAGCTATGCAACACAACTGCATTATCTTCTACAGTGCAGTTTTGTAACAGCGTGGTGTATATTTCCTCTGGTATTCAATCTTATTGTCTATCCCTACCAAAAATAAACACCACAAAGGGCTAATAAACTATAAGGCCTGGCTTTAAATATTAAAAATGCTACTCACTTGATAAACTCTGGAATAAATTTGGGCTGCAAGGAGAAAAAAAAAGGTATGAGGAAAAGCAATAAAAACAAAAATAATAAAATAAATGATTTTTTTAGAACATAATAAATAGTACCGAGACCATCAGATTGAGAAAGTTTGGGAAAATGAGCGGGTTAAGATCTTATGGGAAGTTAAATTCAAAGAGACAGGCATCTTATTCATAACCTAATATTGGCCTGTACCACTCAATCTAGCAGAAGGGACATGCTGTGAGCTCCGTTAGTCAAAAGGTTTCAGCTGGCAGGGTCTTAGAAGGAGAGCTTTTTCGGCCATGGCCCGGCTCTTTGAAATAGGTCTTCCCCCACCCTATTAGCCTTCTGGAAGGACATCAAAACCTAGCTCTGTCTGTTCGCCTGGGGTCCTGATGGGGTGGTCTTTGCTGGAGGTGAAGGATACTATTGTACTGATTTTGTCTTTTGCCTCTTATTTTCTGCATCTGTTTTTATATGTAAGATTTTAATTGTAAGTCTCCCAGAGTTACTTTGCAGTGAAATGGGCAGCATATTAATTCACTTTGTGATGGATTAATTAATTAAAAGTTATTAAAAAGAATAAAATCTGATTCATTCATGCTGCTAGGTTATGCTAGGATTGATTATGCTAGATTATACTAGGATTGAGGAAAAACAATCAGAAAAAAATAGAAAATATTAGAATTTGCAGATTGTAGTTGAACACCTATGGAACAAGTAATCCCTTGTTATTAATTTTAATTGGAGTTCTCAAAGTAATACCTAAACAACTTCCGTGATATTTGGAAGTACTAAATTTTCTAGGCCTGAACACCTTAATTTTGAAAACAGAAACAACTGCTTGGACCTCCCTATAGTCTTAGATGCCACTTTAATCACTCTTGGGCCCTTGGTTAGGACTTGAATTTTAAGTTTCCACTTGTCCTAGATGGTGAGTCTAACCGTAGATTACCCATGCATAACAATAATTTATTAAATTTATATCCCATCTAATTTCCAACGATTCAGGATGGTTTACAATTCTAAAACATTTAAAAACAAATAAAAGAAAATAAACCCATAGGGTTTCCATAGAAAGGAAGAAAGAGCCATCAGTTGTCCTTTCCAAAGGCTTGAAGAAAGAGCCAGATCTTTAAAACACTTCAAACTACAGGCAGGTGAATAATCAAGGCGAATGAAATAAAGAAAATGTTTAGGAAGTAAAAAATAGAGGAGTGCAATCTTACATGGTGTGAGAGATCAGCATCCATAATAATAATGAAGTTTCCTGTGGCATGTTTCATTCCATGAATGTAAGCAGTTCCTGATGTAAACAATATAAAAGCCATGACTCCCCTCTCCTTTAACAATCATGTACATGAATAAAATGTTTCTGACATTAAGTCAAATAATTTCATTTCTATGTATCAAATATGATAGTTTCTTCCCATCTCATAAATTCTGACAAGATCTGGGTCCCATTGATTAAACAGCTTGGTAGGGGCCTTGTCTGTCTTGGGCATCTGCCGTCTGGAGTATCCTCCCACCAGAGATTCATATAGTTCCAATCCTAGTCCAGTTAGAACAAATGGTAGATCTCTTGTGGAAAAAAATGTTTTTGTGTACAGACTTTTAAAAATGAAATATTCCGTTTTTATTTTTGTTGTAAGCCAGCCAGCTCATACAGAGGGGCTGGAGGGTGGTAGAGACCTATAAACTCCATAAAAATATTTTTAAAAATATATTCCACTATGTAAGAATCCCATTATGCCTATCTTCTGTTTATATATCTACAAAATTAACACTTGCTACTTTTCATGTGACTATTAATTTCTTACATGACAGTGTCATTAATTCTGAGTAGCAACAAGACTAAGAGCCAAGGTGGCGCAGTGGTTAAATGCAGCACTGCAGGCTACTGCTAGATCAGCAGGTCAGCGGTTCAAATCTCACCGGCTCAGGGTTGACTCAGCCTTCCATCCTTCCGAGGTGGGTAAAATGAGGACCCAGATTGTTGGGGGCAATATGCTGACTCTCTGTAAACCGCTTAGAGGCCTGAAAGGCCTATGAAGCGGTATATAAGTCTACTGCTATTGCTAATTTTGTACGTTGCCAAATGAGTGTGTATATTTTCTGCTTTTCTGGTTCTCAAAAAACAATGCATGGAATTAGCAGCAAAATTAGATTCTGATTTAAATTCGTTTTTGAAAAATAAAGTCGACTGAAGGTTAATGTACAAGGGTAGATTAATACAATATTGTTAGTCATCTCATTACTGACTACTTACCCAATCCAAGTTTCTTTGCTCTGGGTCTCAACAGCTGTAAAGTATAAGTAAACACACAAAAAAGATGAACCATACTAAACTCTGATTAATGATCATGTACTTCCAATAAAATTTCATTATTGCTCTTTTGCTCTTCCTCAAATAGAACTACTATATAATTTTAATCTGTATTTCCCTCACATTTAATTTCCTTAAAGTAAACCTACATATTTCCCCACATATTTTATATGATTCCCTGAATTTAGAATGTATAAGAAATACTTTTATCTTAACCTTATATTAATAATAATCTCTCTGTATTTAAATATAGGTGGACTTATATTTAGGACTAGTTGTCTTCCCCTCCCAGTTCCTGCAAGTGAAGTACCTATTCCAAAGAAGACTGTCCGGATAATAACCATGACATATACAATCAATAGGTAGCCTTCAACTTATGACCATAATTGAATTGGAAATACATCATTAAGTCGTGCTGGTCATTAAGCAGGTTATCCTGTGACTGACCTGATTTGATAACATTTTTGCAGCAGCGAACACAGTGGTTATTAAGTGAACATGATGGTCATTAAGTGAACAGCACACTAATTAAGCAAACCCATTGCCTACCAGGGGTGTTCTTTTTTAAAGAAACTGGAAGTAAGTGAGGGATGACAAAGGGGGGAAAAGTAACTTACAATTTTGTCTGATCCATAAATCTTTATTAACTGGTCAGCAACTTCCTGCGTCCCATCTGGGCTTCCATCATCTATAATTATAATTTCGAACTCATTCCCACTGAAAAAAAGAATTATTTTGTAAAGTCTGGTCCAAAATGAAGCCAATTTCTAAAGGTGGAAAGAATAGAATAGGAATAGAAATAGAATAGAATTTTTTATTGGTCAAGTGTAATTGGATACACAAGGAATTTGTCTTTGTGCATATGCTGCTCTCAGTGTACATAAAAAGGCAAGATACATTCATCAAGAATCATAAGGGAGAAGAATCCCTAATGGTGTCCCATTGAAAGCAACTGTAGTCATGAATCCTATTACATTTATTTGGAAAGTCACATTTACTGTAACGTATTGTTTAATATCATGTTTTTTCTTGGCAATAGTGTCATGACAACAGTACTGGACCTAGACTCGAGGCTCTCCCACCACAAACCAACAGCTTCCCTGTTCCGATACAAAGGCCTCGCGGGGGCTGCTCTTCGGATGAGTCTTCCGCGTTCAGCTGGCAGAGAAACAGAGGGGGAGTTGCAGCAAATCAAATCCAGCCCAAGTCAGTAAAGTCGCCAAGGAAATATCAATTTTAACAGTAACAACGTTGGAAGGGACCTTGGAGGTCATCTAACCCAACCCCCGGCTCACGCAGAAAACCTATACTAGGGATTCGAACCGCCGACCTTCGGATCGTCGAGCTCAACGTCTTAGCTACTGAGCCACCAACCCATAATGTTCGAGGACCTGGGAACACACTTAGCAAAGGCTACCCCTCCCAAAGGCCGCTCTCCCGCTTCTCCAGTCACCTCTCCTTGAAGCTGTTCACCAGCAGCCAGACCACCAGGGGAAGATTCTCGCGCTCGTTGTAGGTGGGCAGCAGCACCGAGTACTTGCGGGCCGCGGTCGCCATGACGGAGCACGCGCGCGCGCGCCCGCTCAACCGCCGATCGCGCCTGCGCATTAACCGCCAGTCGGTGGGCGGGGAGGAGGGGGCGTGTCCACGGCGTGTCCCTCGGAGTCGGAAACGGAAGGAGGCCACGCTCGCCGGCGGAGGAAGAAAGCCGCTGCGATGCAAGCCGAGAAGGCCGCTCAGTTTTCCCGCGAGGAGGACTCGGCGGATGACGGAGGCGGCGATAGGCCGGATTCTTCCGCCCTCCAGGCGGGACTGAGCCGGCTGGATATCCAGCGCTACTCGCGGCAGTTGGTGTTGCCGGAGCTGGGCGTGCGCGGGCAGCTGCGGCTTTCCTCGTGCGGGGTGCTGGTGGTGGGCTGCGGAGGGCTGGGCTGCCCGCTGGCGCAGTACCTGGCCGCGGCGGGCGTGGGCCGCCTGGGGCTGGTGGACCACGACGTGGTGGAGCTGAACAACCTGCACAGGCAGGTGCTGCACCGGGAGAGCCGCCTGGGCCGCTCCAAAGCGCAATCGGCCGCCGCCGCGCTGAAAGAGCTGAATTCCGCCGGGAAGTACGAGCCTTACGACCTGGCGCTCAGCCCTGCCACCGCCTTGGATCTGATCCGCACTTACGACATCGTGGCCGACTGCTCCGACAACGTGCCCACCCGCTATCTGGTCAACGACGCCTGTGTGCTGGCTGGCAAGCCCTTGGTCTCCGCCAGCGCCTTGCGCTTGGAGGGCCAGCTGGCTGTGTACAACTTCCAGGGGGGCCCATGCTACCGGTGCCTCTTCCCCAAACCCCCTCCTCCTGAAACGGTCACCAACTGCGCCGACGGCGGGGTCTTGGGCGTGGTGCCCGGCATCCTCGGCTCCCTGCAGGCCTTGGAGGTGCTCAAGATTGCCTCCGGGATGGGATCCTCCTTCAGCCGGTCGATGCTGCTCTTCGATGCGCTTGAAGGACGGTTTCGCCACATCCAGCTCAGGCCCAGGGATCCCAAGTGCGCTGTGTGTGGGGACCGGCCCTCCATGACTACCTTGCAGGATTATGAAACTTTCTGTGGGTCTTCAGCCACCGATAAGTGTCGCACCTTGCGCTTACTGTCCAGCGAGGAGAGGATTTCTGTAGAAGAATACAAGAAGATTCTAGAAAACCAGATTGCTCATGTGCTAGTGGATGTGCGTCCCGAAGTCGAAGTGGAGATCTGTCGCTTGCCCAAATCCCTCCAGGTGCCTTTAAATAAACTAGAAAGAAAAGATGAAGAATGTTTGAAGTCTCTGTACCGGAAGATACACGAAGAGAAGGAGAGGACCAATGGCACTGTGGCTTTCCCAGTTTATGTTGTCTGTAAATTAGGAAATGACTCTCAGAAAGCTGTGAAAATATTGCAGGAACTGCTTTATGATGAACTAGGCTTAATTTCAGTTAAGGATATCAAAGGAGGACTCATGGCATGGGCTGACAAAATTGACCAAGATTTTCCTCAGTATTAATGTTTTTTTTTAAATGCATTTTAATAATAATAATGAAAATACCTTGGTTTTTGGAAAGGGGGTTATTGTTATAGCAAGGTAATATGTTTATGTGTTCATTTGGTTATCTCTGGAAATCTCATTTAGTTCTTTGAATAAATACTTTTTAAAAAGTATTTCTCAAGAGTCCTAGGTTCCACAAGAATTTGAGAGATTAATGGTTGATTTGGATATAGCCAAATCTGTTGAAGAAAAGGCAGGACTTGTACTGCGAAAATGCACTACAGCTGCTATTTTGTTGCAAGGAGTTCCAGGAACATTTTTAAAAATATGTTCTATGGCCTGAAAAGGTTTTAGAATTCTTGCTTTAAGTAAGTCACCCGAAGCAACTTGGGTGGGAGAGAAAATAACCCTCTCCGTGTAAAGAGGAAGGAATATGAAAGGGGGAAAAAAAGTTGTGGATCGGTTCTTCAAGTTCTTAAATAATGAACAAATGAATGCAATACATGCTAAAGAGAAGGCTGGATGGAATGACCCTGTTTCACATTTCATTTTCCTTTTGTAGCTTGACCAGTAATTATATTGTACTATAGTACATACAAACCATACAAAAGATGTATTTGTATAAATGCATTGTCCAATATTCCCAGGACCAAATACTGCTGATTTAATTGTATCCTTCCTTGATTTCCTGTTGAATCCAAAGGGACCATTATGTGTCTTTTAATATTGTCACTTTATATTATTAAATTATACCATAACTTTCATTAGCACATTAAGTTATAGTCCTTGAGTACTTCCTTTTTTTTTAAAAAAAAAATCTGCATCGATATGAGAACTCATCAGCAGGATTGGAAGACCGGTAAACCATCTCATGAATTACTCCTTAGCAGTTCTTCGTTAAGAGATGCTGGGGCTTCAGATATCAAAATCTCTTCAAAACAAAAAGCAATTGATAGCCTCTATAGAATTTGACCAGTCCTCTTCCGAAACAATTAGAGAATAGAATAGAATCTTAATTATTGTCACTTTACATGTACACTAATCAGCAAACATTAAAATGAAATTTTGTTGCATTAATCTCTCCAAAGATAACCATTAGGCGCACACACACGCACACACGCACACACAATAGAGTAACATCAAAGTTTAGTTCGACTATATAGATATACATGGTTGGGGAAAAAACCTGAGCATACAAGATGGCATAAGGAACAAAGCTGTTATAGAATCTAGTACTACTTCAAAATGATCTAAACCCAATTCACTGATGAATAAATAAATGAGTATACTCTGTTGGCACTAAATTCTATACTTTTTTAACTATACTAAATGTTTTAGAGATGTACCTGCCTTATAGTGCCTTTTATATAGGGAAAGGGGTACAATTATACTTCAGCAATTAATATTTAACAAGGATCGAGTGATTTTGAGTTCAAGTCTATAATTGAATTATTCTCACTATATAAGTGACTTTTGCCATCCTTATTTTTCTTGTGTTTGTGGAAAATAATCATTTTGTGGAGGGGAAAGGAAACATTATTCTCTTGTCCTGAGCTTGTTGGAAAAAACTGATGTGGTTTTAAAAAACGTGAACGTCACCATTTCCCGTTTTGAGTAAAGGTGTGTCTGCTAGTTTCTTGTTTATTAGCTTTCCAAAACCCAAAGCAGAAACTTCCCTTTGAGATTCTGTCCTTTTATTCTTCACTGAAGGGATCAGTCTTTGCTCCCAAAATGTACACCAATAGTCACATATTTCATTCACAATGCACCACAAAAATAAAGACAGCAGAGAGCCTTGTCCCTTTCTCTCTGCTTTTCTAACTTTCTCTATTACAGATTAGTTCCAATTTTATTCCCAAAAAGTCATAGCTGCTAGAGAGCTACATCTATTTTGGGGCAGGAAGGTTATATTCTAATTTAAAATTCTTGATCTCATGATTGTAATTTAAAATATTAATGATTCCAACTACCAACTGAAGCCTATCCAGGGAATTGAAGCAATGCCTTAAATCCTAAAAAGCTAAAGTAAATCTTTTATTACAAAGTTGCTTTGCTTTATTTTCTGTTAAGAGGACTTTGAAAAGCATGACAAGGATTTAGCTTTTTATTTGATGTCAATGCAAAACTACACTGAAGATTGTGGTATTTCGTTGTAAACTAAAGAATTGAGGAATTATTGATGGAGTATGATTGTTATTTAGATGTTCAACAGATGCACTCGAGATAGGGATTCTGCTGTTGTTTCCATTCTATCTACCTACACAAATGCTGCAAAAATGTTTACAACAGTGCTTCCAAATTACTCGTGTGACTCATCTGTGTGATTAAGAGAGCCTGTGTTTTCAAAAGTTCTGAATGTAGGAATCGAACATTAGCATATGCACAGTCTTCATGCAGAAAGTATTTTTTAGGCATATGTTAGATTTGAAAAAAGAATCAGGAGCACTGGGAAAATCTCTGGTACATTTTGAGCAAGATAGAATGTCAAAATGCAGCTGACATCATCTATTTAATTTAAATGGCTAATTTTATAGTCATTTTTAAGAAGTCTTTTTAAGGAGTTACTAACAAAGCTGAAATTATTCAAGATAGTGTGAGACATAAGAGAGCTAGCAAAAGAGTTTGAAGGTGGTTTGTACATTTGAAAAACAGCAACAATGCTTATCTTTGTTCCTGAGAATATCCTAAGAAAACAATGGAAGGATCATTGAAAAAAAACAACAATTCACGTTCTCACTCAAGACACAAATGATCAGGTTCAAACTATCCTTATTGTTGATACATTATCCAGGAGTAGCAAACTGGCAGCCCAGGGGCCGGATGCGTCACACAGGCCACGCCCACCCTAATTATGTGAAGGGAAAAACATCAATACGTCATGTGATGGCAACATGACACCACGAGTTTGTCATCTGGTCATTATACAAAGGCTGGAGAAAGCGCTAGTGCCTGAAGAGTATGGAAGAAAAGATAGAGGACAATAGCAATAGCAATAGCAGTTAGACTTATATACCGCTTCATAGGGTTTTCAGCCCTCTCTAAGCGGTTTACAGAGTCAGCATATTGCCCCCAACAACAATCCAGGTCCTCATTTTACCCACGTCGGAAGGATGGAAGGCTGAGTCAACCCTGAGCCGGTGAGATTTGAACAGCCGAACTGCAGAACTGCAATCAGCTGAAGTAGCCTGCAGTGCTGCATTTAACCACTGCGCCACCTCGGCAACAAGGTGGAAATATTGGTAGAGCAACAATGAGATTACCACTGGAAGACCAGCCTAGAGATAGATCATCGTGGGGAAAATCTGTGGGTTGGCTGAGAGTTAACAATGACTCAATGGCAAATAATCAATCTTAACAAACTTCCGGTTACTGTAGCTTTTTAACATAAGTCTTAGAAAGTATTCTGTGATATCCTTGGTCTTTGCTTCCAACACTCTGCATACTTCACAAGCCTATGAATTTCTTTCAGTTCTGAATAGTAATGAATCTCCAATTACCGTGACACTTTTCTTTTGTCTTAAAAGATTATACTTGGGCTTTGAGCTTTATATATCATTTATCTTGCCTCCCGTTCTGCAGTGTCTCACTCCTAGCATGCTGCATCTGGAGAACCCTAAAAAACGTTTCTGAATTCCAGTGCAGAATTTCTTCTGGAGGTTACTGTCATCCACAGGGTTTATTGTTCTCTTTAATTCTCTCCCTTAGAGAGAGATGCTTCCATTGTCAATTTCTGCTGCAAATCTAATGTCATATTTTTTTTCTTTAGGATTCTTGTTGATGAAAACTTTTGAAAAATAGTAAATTCACTTTATATCTGGGTTTGGTAAAAACCCCTGTGTGGAATGAAAATACAAGCATGATCATTGAGCTTTGCCTACGATTGTATTACAAGATGGCCAATTGCACTTCCCAGTGATTTTTATGGAGCTATTGGCAGCCATAATTGCTGATATCAAGCCACTATCAGCATATGATCAGGCTTAAGTGATAAAATGAGAGTTTCAAAGGGAATGTTTACCCTATCTGAATAGCCTCATGCCTCCAACTTTGTGTGATTAGCTGGCTATATGATCTCCGGAGCGCAGCAGCTTTTGTTATTTACAAGTATCACTGCCCAACCTAAGCTTCTGATCTGGCACTGCCTCTAAACCAGGGGTGGGGCAGTATCCGGCCCATGGGGTGCTTAGATCTGGATTGTGGGGCCACCCTAGAAACAGCGAAGGACTGGCCAATGGTGCCTCTGCCAGTGAAAATGGAGCTTGTGAGAGCCTCCCAAGCTATTTTCACTGGCAGAGGGTTGCAGGAGGCCGTTGCAGCTGAAAACAGAGCTTGCGAGAGCCGCGCACAGCCTTCTGAGCTCCATTTTTGCTGGAAGAGGGTTGGAGGACTGTCACAGATGAAAACAGCTCAGGAGTGCTCAGGCTACCACAGGTGCCCCTGACACAAGTGATGTTGAGCTGACCACATCCACCCTGGCCACTTCAACCCCGGTCCCCCAGGTCAAACACAACCCTGTTGCGGCCCTCAATGAAATCGAGTTTGACACCCCTGCTCTAAACAGGCTGAAATATTTGCCTACTTTCTCAGGCTTTTAGCAACCAAATCTTACAATCTTGCAAGATTTCATGAAATTAAAATAACTTTACAATATTCAGTTATTTTATTTTTTATTTTATTTTATTTTATTTTAATTGGGCTCCTCAAGTACCATACAGCTAATAGGTGGCTTATATACTGTAGATTTAAGGAAGTCACTCCGGATTTGTTTATTTATCACATTCATGCAATTGAACAGCATGTTCTCTTCAACCCTTTTCTTTCAAGTGGAAAGGAAAAACATTCTTATCTGATGAAAATACTAATATGACTTTTGTATAAACAGGTTTTTTTTGTTTTGTTTTATTTATTTATAGGCCGCCCTTTTCCCTGAGGGGACTCAGGGCGGCTTACAATCAAAAAGGAAGGGGAGTGTAGGACAATATGAAAAAAGAAATGTGCACAAAGTAAATTAGACAATAAAACTCAACATTCACTCAGCATTCGGGAGGGGCGAAATAAGATTATCCCCAGGCCTGACGGGTTAGCCAGTTCTTGAGGGCTGTGCGGAAGGCCTGGACGGTGGTGAGGGTACGAATCTCCACGGGGAGATTGTTCCATAGTGTCGGAGCCGCAACAGAGAAGGCTCTCCTCCGAGTAGTCGCCAGTCGGCACTGACTGGCGGATGGAATACGGAGGAGGCCAGCTCTATGCGATCTGATGGGACGCAGGGAGGTAATTGGCAGAAGGCGGTCTCTCAAATAGCCAGATCCACTACCATGGAGCGCTTTATAGGTGGTGAGTAGGACCTTGAAGTGCACCCGGAGACCAACAGGTAGCCAGTGCAGCTCACGGAGGATCGGTGTTATGTGGGCGAACTGTGGTGCGCCCACGATCACTCGCGCGGCCGCATTCTGGACTAGCTGAAGTCTTCGGATGCTCTTCAAGGGCAGCCCCATGTAGAGCACATTACAGTATTCCAGCCTAGAGATCACAAGGGCTCGAGTGACTGTTGTGAGGGCCTCCCGATTCAGGTAGGGCCGCAACTGGCGCACCAGGCGAACCTGGGCAAATGCCCCCCTGGTCACAGCTGAGAGATGGTGGTCAAAAGTTAGCTGTGAATCCAGGAGGACTCCCAAGTTGCGGGCCCTTTCTGAGGGGTTTAAATTTTGTCCCCCCAGCCTGAGTGATGGTATGGTGGTCAAATTTTTGGGAGGGAAACACAACAGCCACTCGGTCTTGTCTGGGTTGAGTATCAGCTTGTTTGCTCTCATCCAGTCTTTAACGGCTTCCAGTCCCCGGTTCATCACGTCCACCGCTTCATTGAGTTGGCACGGGGCGGACAGATACAACTGTGTATCGTCCGCATATTGGTGATATTTTATCCCGTGCCTTCGGATGATCTCGCCCAGCGGTTTCATGTAAATGTTAAATAGTAGGGGGGATAGGACCGACCCCTGCGGCACCCCATATGTTAGGGGCCTCAGGGACGATCTCTGCCCCCCCACTAACACCGACTGCGACCTGTCCGAGAGATAGGAGGAGAACCACTGCAAGACAGTGCCGCCCACCCCTATCTCCCGCAGTCGTCGCAGAAGGATACCATGATCGATGGTATCGAAAGCCGCTGAGAGGTCCAGGAGAACTAGGATGGAAGCATGGCCTCCATCCCTAGCTCTCCAGAGATCATCAGTCAATGCGACCAAAGCGGTTTCTGTGCTGTAACCGGGTCTGAAGCCAGACTGGAAGGGGTCAAGATAGTTAGCTTCCTCCAAGGTACGCTGAAGCTGGAGAGCAACCCTCCCTACAAAGGGGAGGTTGGAGACTGGACGATAGTTATTAAGGACAGCTGGATCCAGAGACAGCTTCTTCAGGAGGGGTCTCACCACCGCTGTCTTAAGCGCGGTGGGAAAGTACCCCTCCCGAAGAGAAGCGGTAACAACCGCCTGGATCCAGCCTCGTGTCACCTCACTGCTGTTGGCAACCAGCCAGGAGGGACACGGGTCCAGTATGCAGGTGGAGGCACTCACAGCTCTCATAGCCTTGTCCACATCCCCAGAGGCAACTTCCTGAAACTCAACCCAGAGATGGTTTGCCAAGTTTTCTCCTTGTGTCTCGGCTGGATCTACTGGGGTGGAGTCCAGGTCCGCTCGAAACCGGGCAACTTTGTCCGCCAAGAACTGGACATACTCCTCAGCCTTACCCTGTAAGGAGTCCCCCGTCTCCCTCCTATTTAGGAGGGAGCGGGTTATCCTAAACAGGGCGGCTGGGCGGGACTCGGCAGACGCTACCAAGGAGGCAATGTATGTTCTTTTTGTTGTTCTTAAGGTCCGAATATACTCCTTGGTGCATGCTGTCAAAAGTGCCTGTTTCGACTCGGACCTATCGGACCTCCACGAGTGCTCTAGGCGTCTCCTCCGGCGCTTTACCTCCCGGAGCTCCTCAGTAAACCAAGGAGGCCTCCGGGGGCCGCTGACCCGGAGGGGCCGTAGCGGCGCAATCCGGTCTAGAGACTCCGAAGCTGCCGAGTGCCAGGCAGCGACGAGGGTCTCCGCCGAACTGTGGGCGAGGGTATCAGGAATAACCCCAAGCTCCGTCTGGAACCTAACAGGATCCATCAGTCGCTTGGGGTGGAACCAGCTGGTCGGTTCCTCCTCCCTACGGTGGGGGTTTGGCCTCCGGAAGTCTAGCCTCAGTAGGTAGTGGTCTGACCACGACAGGGGTATGATCTCATTACCCCTCAGACCAAGATCGTAACTCCACTGCTCCGAGAGGAATACGAGGTCAAGCGTGTGACCCGCTGAGTGAGTTGGGCCTCGAATTACTTGAGTCAAGCCCATGGCTGTCATGGAAGCCATGAACTCCTGCGCTCCATCAGAGTGTTCACCGAGCGAAGGCAAGTTAAAGTCCCCCAGAACTATAAGTCTAGGGAACTCAACCGCTAGCTCAGCTACTGACTCGAGGAGCGAGGGGAGGGCTGCTGCAACGTAGTTGGGAGGCAGGTACGTAAGCAGCAAACCCACTTGACCCTTGAGGTCCAGCTTCACTAGCAGGGACTCACACCCGACAAGCTCCGGAGCAGGGATCCTACGAGGTACTAAAGACTCCCGGACTACAATAGCCACACCGCCACCCCTTCCCTGGGCTCTCGGCTGGTGTAGCACCTGAAATCCGGCTGGGCACATCTCGACGAGGGGGACTCCTCCCTCAGGGCCCAGCCATGTTTCAGTAATACATGCCAGGTCTGCACCCTCATCAGTTATCAAGTCCCAGATGAGGGGGGCCTTATGAACAACAGACCTGGCATTTAGCGACAGCAGCCTGAGACCAGGGTCCTGAACACCCGCGCCATCTGACCTTGGAGTGGGACTCCTAGGGCCGGAAGGAGGGATCTCTATGACACAGCGAGCCCTCCTTCCCCGATGATGGCCTGCCCTAAAGTCCCCGCCATATCTGCCTCTCCCTGTCATGACCGCAATGCTCCGACCCTCACCCGTGGTTGTGGTCCCCCCAACCACCCCAATGACCCCCGCATACCCCGGCAGGTCCTCCGAATCAGTCATACCCAAACTCTCACTCAAACAATCCTCAATTGTAGAATTGTGGTGTATATAGATTTTTAAAAGGTCAAAGTTTTGATTTACCAAGCTAGATCAGATTTTGCTGTTTGCCTTTAAATGAACACAGAGAAAAATGTAGATATTTTATCTTCCCTGTTTTGTGATGTTACAAAAAGTTACATTCACTGGCTTAATGTTCTATAATATCTAGGCATTTGTCATTTCTGGCTTAGATGTTGTCTGGGTTGCAGGTTTCTTAATTGAAAAAGCAAAATAAACAACTCAAAAAGGGAAGGTATATACTGTATATCTCTCTCTGTATGTGTGTGTGTGTGTGTGTTCGTTCCAGCATAACTCTGAAACGCCTCAATCAATTTACTCTCTGGAAACAAAATCTGTGGGGGTAAAACACCCCTTGGGGTGTGTGTTCTGTTATGATACTGCCTGTTGTGCCTTCAAATGGCTTCTACTATACTGTTGTAAAATGACTTCTACTGTACAGTGCAGTGGAGTTGCCATGGTAACGGCTTCACAGTAGTCGACAAGGGGGCTCCCTCTGGTAAGGGGGAAAATCCAATATTAGAAATTATGTTTGGTCCAGACGTTTTCCCCCTTATAAGTAAATACTCGGACAACACTGGGTTATCAGCTAGTTTATTATAAAAAAGACAGCCAAACATACTTTCTTCCAGTGTGACAGGTCATATTGCTTTGTTTTTCCACAGAATGCTAAAATAAAATCATTTTTTATTTATAACTGGTGAAGATTCATTTTAAATCAAACTTTGGAACACTAAAGTTCAAAATAGATATATCAGTAATATTTTTATTTGTGGACTTCATAAAGCTGTAGCATCTCATTATGGAAATTCATTTACCATGTCAATCTTAACAATACAGCGATTATCAGCTGATAAATATCCAGCCAAATTATACAGAAAGGTAGCAAAGTACTGGGTTTGCTTGTAATTAGAATAGTCTACCTAAGTAAGAGTGAATAGATATAGAAATAGAACCTTTTAAATAGATTTATGGGTACTGACTACCCATTTTGCAAGATTTTATAACTTTTATAACCTTCTGCAACTTTTAGCTGCAGAAGAAATTGAGATAACACAAAAATACTCTTAAAGAGGCTGTAGATGGCAGTGTAAGATACACAATGAAGAAGTTACTGAAGCTCCTCTGGCAGCTGGAAAATAATAGAAGGGGAAAATGCCTATAAGACTGAAATTTCAGGAAGCTGTGCAAGCTTCAAGCTATGTCATGCAATACCTTGTAAGTCTTTAAGAATCTCCCTTTATAGACAATAGTGCTAGGCTAATTATTTTACTACACATGCATCCACATTTAAGGGAGATGTTAATTTAGGTTTTCAATGATTTTATGGCAGGGTTAGAGATTCCCAAGTCATCTAGTGCAAGAGCTTTATGACAGATTGAGAATTTAAAATTGTTCCTCCAGGAATTATTGAGTCTATCATCTTCACCTCTATAACTGTCTGGTTTGGTTCTGCAACCCAACAAGACAGACACAAACTTCAGAGGATAATTAGAACTGCAGAAAAAACAATTACTACCAACCTGCCTTCCGTTGAGGACCTGTACACTGCACGAGTCAAAAAGAGTTGTGAAAATATAGATCCCTCGCATCCTGGACATAAATTGTTTCAACTCCTACCCTCAAAATGACGCTACAGAGTACTGCACACCAAGACAACTAGACACAAGAAGAGTTTTTTCCTGAACACCATCAATCTGCTAAACAAATAATTCCCTCACCACTGTCAAACTACCGGTATTCACTAAGGCTGCATTATTTTTACTATTAGTCTTCTCATTGTTCCTATCACCCATCTCCTCCCACTTATGACTGCAGGACTGTAACTTTGTTGCTTGTATCCTTACAATTTATATCGAATGATTCCTGATCGCTTATTTGTACCCTATGACTATCATTAAGTGTTGTACCTTATGATTCTTGACAAATATATCTTGTCTTTTTATGTACACAGAGCATATGAATCAAAGACAAATTCCTTGTGTGTCCAATCACACTTGGTCTATAAAGATTTCTATTCTATTCTATTCCTATTCCTATTCATTTCTACCCTAATATTGAAACATTATATTCTTGACTTTATCTGTGTTATTCTAAGCAGGTATCTACAGAAGCCTCTAGACCACAGGTGTCAAACTCATGGTTTTCATGTGATTTTTCACGATTCCCATTCGTGAAGCTGAGGTGGGTGTGGCCTGTGCATGATGTATCCGGCCTGTGGGCTGCCAGTTTGACACCTCTGCTCTAGTCCCCACTCAAACCAGGAGATAAAGCAACATTCTATTACTTATCTCTCAAATTTCTTGCATTTTCTGTATCAGAGAATTATAGCTACATGATTTTTATAATTGTATTGTATAATCCTATTATTAATAGGATTAGTAATACAATATTAATATATAAGTAATCCTAACCTATTAATATATCAGGTTGATAATGCATCTCCCAGACATTTTGAAGGGCAACTCTAAAAGGGATGATGTTTTGATGAATCAGGCCACGTTTTGATGGAGTCAGGCCATTGCTTCATAGCGGCCAATTCTTTCTTACATTAACTTGGCATTCATTCTCTGTGCTAATAGTTAAGCTGTGGATGAAATTACATTTGAACGTGCTGACACAATCTGTTATGCCAAAAACAAACCAAAGACATTATGGGTTCTGTAGGTTGTCTAACTTGGCTTTTGGTTACCTTCACTGTTGTCTTCCTTGTGTGGAATTGACTTGTCCACCACATGTTCTTTGCAAAAAAATATGTCAACAACTCCCCCCCCCCATTATTGAAGAGTTAAGGGAAGAGGGATACTGCAGACAGTGTGCCCCTTAAGTCTTATGTCCCTTGTGTGGTAGATTTGCCTTCCCATCTAAGGTCGAGTAGAATGACTCTAGTGGCTTTCTAAAGCTAGTAAATTAGTCTCCTTGAAGATCATATGGAGGAATGCACTTCTTTCTCTGAATTACAATATGTTCCACTGGGTGAAGGATGTAGTATTAGATATTCCAATGATTGAACAATACCAGGCTTTATTTGCACCTTCCTTATCAGGAGCAAACCCAATTATGTAAAATAAGCAAAAGTGCATAGAAATTTGAATAATTTGAATAATTTTACAAGCATAAGAGTCACCTTTTCCACTTTATTTTTACAGTATATATTTCCATCTTCTAAATATAGATTTTCCTCTGTAAGTTGCCCTTTTTTGATTTGGGTCAATTCTCTTTAGTATTGCTATTTATTTGAAAGAGTTTCTCTGTAAAAGACCTTCAAATATTTCAACTTCGTGAATGTGGTATCTGCTGCTCCTTGTTCATTCTATCAAGTGACAGTTGGCTGGGTATTTATATGGCATGGCTAGCACCTCTTTCATTGGTGCTGACCAAATTCTGCAGACATGTTCTTCCCATACTTGGAAATCTGTCTAACTGGATTCACACATTTTACTATACTATATTTTACTATATAGTTTGGGTGGTGGAATGTAATCTGTATTCCCAGAAAAGAGGAGTTATATTCTGGAGTACCAAGAGACAGCAAAATTTAGACAATTTGATTGGGAGGAAGAGAGTCAAGATCAGAGGTGGTATTCACCAGGTTCTGACCAATTCTGGGGAACTGGTAAATAACACCTCTTACTGGCCCCACCCCCATCTATTCTCTGCCTCCTGAGTTCCAGCTGATTGGGAGGAAATGGGGATTTTGCAGTAACCTTCCCCTGGAATGGGGAGGGAATGGAGATTTTATAATATTCTTCCCCTGTCACACCCACTAAACCACACCCACCAAACCACACCACGCCCACAGAATCGGTAGTAAAAAAAAAATTAATCCCACCACTGGTCAAGATAGCTCCTCCCTAGAAGTTCTCAGAATTTATCTTTAATGATGCAAGCAGTTACTTTTTTTTTTTAAAGGTGAGGAGCAATAAAGGAAGCTGCCTTGAACTAATTCAGTGTTTCTTTCTTGGTTTTGGAGTCTGACATGTTTTGATATAACATAACCATTATGGTTAGCAGACCACAAATTATTTACAACATGTGTGAGCTCAGTCAATTGTGAATATTAAACCAGAGGTGGTTAACCAAACTATAGTTTAGTATAGGACAATTTGTAAGAGAAGCCTACAGGTATTTACAATACCTGGGCTGCCTGTTATGTATCTATTGACTAGCATAGAATAGAACAATTTTGAGTGCATCTGATCTATTTTGTTCTTCATGAGAACTGAAGATCCAACAGGCAGAGACAAGTTGAAAAGACACAGCTCTTATAAATCAACATCAGAGTATTTCTATCTAAATCTGAACTTAGCAACTTGCTTGCAATATTAGAACTACTTTTCACATACTGATCCATTTCTAATTTGCACTAGTTTACACAATTTCCACAAGAAGTTTAGGTTAAAAATTTGAAAATAAATATCCTCAATGCTGATCTGCATTGGTGGGTCAGTGTGTCAAAAAGTAAAGAGGGCCGCCACAAGTCTATGCTCCAAGTTCTTTCTAATGTACCCATGTCCCTATTGTGAATGTTCCTGTCCCTGCAAGTTACTCAGAAATAGGTTTTGTTTCTTCTTCTATTAAATTAGCAGATACCTACCAGATTATCTTGTAGTTCAGGGCTGTCAAACTCCTGGCCTGCAGGCCAGATGTGTCATGTGCTGGCCACGTCCATGCCCGGTTTAGTGAAGGGAAAAAAAGTCCCAATATGTCATGTGACACCGCCGTGACGACATGAGTTTGACTCCCCTGATGTAGTTGGAAGGGAAATTCAGTTGCTTATTATCTGTTTACTAGGATGACAGAAAAGAGACAGGAGAACATTAATTCCAAATAGTTCACATTATTTATTTGAATACATTTAAACATAACAATTAAAAGTCATTTGATTGTTCTTTGTTCAGAAAGCTCTTCTAATTTTATGTTCAGGAGGCTATTCTAATTTTATGTTCAGGAGGCTAGTCTAATTTTATGAATTTAATCATGAGCATATTCAGACATTACTGACAACAATATGTGCTATCTATAAGTCAAAGCTGGGTAAGCAATATTGTTTTCATCCCTCTACTATAGATTTTTCAACACAGAACAGCTTCATTACTATGCACAGTGAATGATCCTGCGGCCTCTTGGGTGTAATTTCTTTTCAAACGATTATTTACAGTCATCTTGGTCCTTATATACATACAGAGGAAATGATGGATAACAACAGAAAGCTTTGCTTGAAAGCGTGCTCGTAGTTCTGAGCTTGACTCATGAATGCAAATTACATGAGTATAATGGATAGGAGCAAAGTTGAGCTGTTTATTTCTATTTAGTTTTTATTAAAGAGAAGAACCCAGTCACTGCTGCTATGTTGCTCTCACTCGAACACAAATTTGGTCTCTCAAGTTTCTCTTTTCCGTCTGCACTTGATTAGGATGTCTCCAACTTTGGCCCTGATGGTGAGAGCTTTGGATAGTTCTGCCTTGTGCTGAATGTAGAAAGATGAATGAAGTAAATGGAATGCCAGAGAAAGAGTCAGATCTTAAGCCTGCTAATAATATTCAAAACTCTTTTTAACCTGCGGAAGTATCACCCGGAGAGGATCTGGAATTGCCAACTGACCAGAAGCAGTCAGTTCTTGTACTTTTAACAGTTAACAGCAGACTGAACTACACAACTCAAGCTGTTTTTCCAGAACCAGCAGGGATGCTCTTTAAGTTTTGTCTGGGAGTTTTAATGATAAATTTTTACTTCAGTTCTGTTTTCACAGATGTTAACATGTATCACAGTATGTATATGTGGCCATTTTCATAGAGAATCTCACCACAAAATGAGAAATGCATGTGGGATTTCTTTACAATTATGTGTATGTGTGTGTGTGTGTGTGTGTGTGTGTGTGTGTAAAGGTAAAGGTTTCCCTCGCACATATGTGTTAGTCGTTCCCAACTCTAGGGGGCAGTGTTCAGCTCTGTTTCAAAGCCGAAGAGCCAGCGCTGTCCGAAGACGTCTCTGTGGTCATGTGGCCGGCGTGAATAAATGCCAAAGGCACACGGAACACTGTTATCTTCCCCACAAAGGTGGTTCCTAATTTTCTGCTTGCATTTTTACATGGTTTCAAACTGCTAGGTTGGCAGAAGCTGGGACAAGTAACAGGAGCTCACTACATCATGCGGCGCTAGGGGTTCAAACTGCTGAACTGCTGACCTTCTGATCGACAAGCTCAGCGTCTTAGCCACTGAGCTACTGCATCCGTATATATAGTATATTCTATGTCTATATTTAAAGTCACAACCCCTGGTATGCCCAAATATGGGAGGAAGTTCACTGCTTCCATTCTCTGTCCATCGGCTCATCACAAGAGACCATCCAGACAGAAACCCAATATTTTTACTGTTGCCTTTTGTTATATTTGTGTTGTATTTGTGTGTGTGTATGTGTGTATGTGTGTATGTGTGTATGTATGTATGTATGTATGTATGTATGTATGTATGTGTATATATATATATATATATATATATATATATATATATATATATATATATATATATATATATATATATATATTCTATGTCATATATATACAGTGCAAATCTGTGCACCTCTACATGGAATGAATCCCATGAATCCCTTTGGGGGTAAACCTTTACCTGTGATGAAATTTGCCTAGATTCTGTCTATCTCCTGAGGACATTTAAAAGGGTCTTGTGAAGATGAGATCCATGCAAAAGACAGGGAGGATGGAATAACGGTAGGCATTCTTTCACGTTCAATGTTTCTTTCAATGTTATGGACCATATTTTCTCCAGAGATTCATATAGCTTCTTTGCTCTTGGTGTTTAGGAAGATGCTAAAAAATTTTCCTTTTATATCAGGGATGTGAAAATTGCAGCCTCGCGGCAGCATCACACAACATATCACAATTTCCCCCCTTCGCTAAGCCAGGTCTGGGTATGGCCAGCATGTGATGCAACCATTCTGTGGGCCGTGAGTTTGACATCCTTTTTTTAAATGGACATTTGACATCTACTGGTAGTTGATTATTATTAGGTGATATATTTTAGCATTTGTTTTGTAATTATGGTATGCCTGGAGCAATGAAGCCAGTGATTACCCAGACTCTAAGTTACCTTAGTAGAGAAAATAGTCCATGGAACAGGGAGGGGGGAATGAATATAAAATTATTAGTTAAATTTGGGAGATGGCCATTGGAAGATGCAACAGTTTTGGTGTGGAAGAATGAAGGGTGGTTCCAGGGCTTTTCCCCTTTTAAAAATAGTCCGTTTAATTTAATCAAAGGTTGCTGGAGGCCACAGTCTGATCAATGTGAGGTAATTCAGCTCCGGTTTATTTTGCATAACATGTAAAACAAAATAAGAGGTTGAAGTGATTTTCTTCCATGTCTTCAAAATGATCAAAGCTGGCAGAAATCCACCACAGCACTTAAGATTTGTCACAAAAGGGTAGATTTATTTCTCTGTGACAAGGTAATGTGGTCTGCTGGGATCTATAATAGGAGATTTGCTTTTGCTCAGTAAGCCTCTTGTTGTTTTAAAAATGCTAAGCAAAGCTATTAGCTGCTTGTAGGTATCTGATTTCATCTTTGCGGAATGAATCAATAGAAGAAGAGAGCTGACAGGAGTTTGCCAATGGAATTTGATGGTGGTGGAAGTGATGGTGGTAAAGGTGTCAAGGGAGCCTTTCTCCACAGCTGAGCTGAAGTGCTATTCATCCATATTTGGGTCAGCAGAAAACTACAGTGGCTCCAAAATTGCTCCCTTCATTGCCAATCCCTGCCTTTCCTCGGTTGCTTCTATTTTAAGTCATCATAGCCAACTGACTTCCTTCCAAGGTAATGAATGGTAAAGCTTAAAGGATTTTATATACAGTGAAGCTACACCTGGTCAATGTCAGAATGAGGAGACAATATTTCTTCATGGACAATTTAAACTTGCCTCAATCTTGAGCGGGAGACAAGATGGAGGCAATGTCAAGGACCCTTGGCAGAAAGACATTGACAGACATACTTTGTTAGGGTCAAGCTTTAAGTAAGAATCTGTGCTTAACTAACCTGATAGAATGAAAAAGAAAGCTCTAAAAAAAAAACAGGAGGATTGCTGTAGTCAGGTTCATTCAAAAAAATATCTTGATAGAAAATTGGATATTGTCTCATGAAATTTGTGACATTTATTGTCTGTATACTTTGCTCAGAGCATGGGGAATAAGGGGTGATATGATAGGAGTGTTCCAATACCTAAGGGGATGCCACAATGAAGAGGTTTTCAACCTACTCTCCAAACCAGAGTTCCCAAATCTTTCCTGCTTTGCGGACCGGTGGGGGGAGGATGGTTCTGCATGAACAGCTGGCAAATGTGTGCGCACATATGCAGCTCCATTTGCGCATGCAGACATGTGCACTCACTGCCCATGCTAATGGAGCACATGCACATGGACTCACCTGCTGCTCGTGCAAGTGCGGATGTGCATGTGCATTTGTGCGCCGCTTCCGTGGCCCCATTGCGAATGGCTCATATCTCATGCCAGGACAAGAAGCAATGGAAACAAACCAATGGAAACTAATCAAGGAGGGAACTAACCTAGTACTAAGGTGGAACAATAGGGAGAACAATTAATCAGTAGAATGACTTGCCCCCAGATGATGTGGGTGCTCCAAAACTGAAGGATTTTAAGAAGAGATTGGACAACCACTTGTCTGAAATGGTATAGGGCCATGATGGTGAACCTATGGCACACATGGCCAAAGTGGCAAACGAAGCCATTTCACCAGGCACGCGTGGCCTTGCTTTCTGGCACGCAAGCGCGCACAATGATCAGCTGTCCTTCATGAGCACGGCAGTGCCAAAAAATGGTGTGCACATGTACACCAGGCAGCTGATTGTCAGGTGCACATGCACGCCAGAACACAGAAGTTCGGCTTTTCCGAGTGTGGCCCCAACAAGCATGTGAAATATTTCCGCACGACCTTTTCTGCACTCAGTGCCAAAAAGGTTAGCCATCACCGGTATAAGGTTTCTACCTGAGCAGAGGATTTGACTAGAAGACCTCCAAGATCCCTTCCAACTATTAATAAGCAAGATGAGTTTAAATATGAGGACAATAAAGCAAATGTGTATTTGTAGGTATAGTATATTCTCATCATATGTATGTTTATAATTTGAATATCTGTTATAATTTTTTCACATATCAATTTGACTCACCTGATCACCAAGATGTAAGCATCTATGAAATCTAGAAACAACCACAAGAGATGATGCAAACATGTATCTCTTTTCCGCAAAAGCTATTTGGAAAGCAACCATCTTATGTGATTGTGTTCTTTTTTAGTTTGTACTATGTACTGATATACTAACTATTGTACTTACCATGTCTAATTTTCTATACATGTAATTTGCATTGGCCCTTGAAAGTTATAAATACTTGTTGGTACAAATATGTATTAAGTGACAATAATTTTTTAAAAATCAATCAATCAATTAATTAATTAATTAGAATAGTTCCCAATCATATGCTTTAAAGTGAAGAACTATGTACTGATAAGTGCCCTAAGTTTATGGCAATTTTGGAAGAAAAAAACAAGTAGGTTTCATGAAAGACTAAATAAGAATACTGTTGATTATTTTGGGTAAACAAATCTGCAATTTGTATGATTAAGAAGAATTAGTGAAAAATGATGCCACTTAAGGACTTATCCAGGAGGAATCACAGCCAGAAGACACTTCCAACTTTTTGTAGCCACTACTTAACGCAGATTTGATATGCTAAGAGCAATCATTCTATGGTAAGAGAAGGAATTCAAAAAATTTGAATGCTTCAAATAAAGTTGTATAGTACATATAAGATAAAACCCCAAGAAATAAGAAAAAAAATGGCAGGTGTCATCTAGAGTGCTACAGCAGAGTTGAGAAGAAAAGTCCTGCCAAGATTTACAGCTGCAACTATTCAAATGACTTATATATAGTGCAGGAATGTTCCTTTAGAAGGAGTGAATAAAGATCTAAGAATCTAATACTTTATTAGGTATTTTCGTCAGTATTCTGTCATTGTGACCGAACCAGCTGCTTCCCCTGTATCTGATTCAGAGGTCTACCAGCCCAAAGAAGTAACCTAGGAAGATAAAGGATGTTAAGATCAGGGGAGGAAAGGGAAAGCCATATTCTGGATGACAGATTGACACTGATGTACATTCTTGGAGAGCACCAGCTCCTTTGGCTATTTGCAATATTTGCATCTAGTCCAATTTAGTAAGTTACTTTTGTTAGCAGAGATGCAAATTCTACAATATATGATCAAAACTTCACTGTTCCTTTATTTTTCAAGTTTAGTCTGCATTTCATAGGTTGTGTTCTAATTGGCTTGATTTATGCAATGCACCAATTTAATTATGTTTTGTGGACCAAGACAAAATTGGCTGCATTTCTATATCAAAAAGGAAATAAGCTAACACAACTAAGTGTGGTAAAAGAAGAATCTAGTCATTGGATGAAAGAGAAACTGCCAAAAGAGCATGCCTAGGTCTCTCAGGGAAATTTGGGGAGATATATATTGGGGTTCAGCAGAGCTGAAGTATCATTGCAGCAAGTTAAGCCATTCTGGTCTTTGGTTACTTAGGCCACCCCCTCCATTGGTCATGTTGACAGTATGGCCTAAAATAAAAGATAGTGTTGAAGTAGAAAATAATTTAACAATTAATTACTCTCATACCCAAGGTATGTCTCAAGGGTTATCACTACTCATAACCTATAGCTTTTTGCACAGAGAAAGACATATCTATGAGAAACTATACAAAGAACAAAAGTGACCAATTGCTGTAGTACAGAAGAAATGTGTTTGTGTACTGTAATAGTTGAAATTTTGTATGATAGATGGATTTTCTGTGAAAGTCAGTTGCTGGAATAAGAATAAACAACCCTAGGATTCATCTATGTGTATTGTGGCAGAAAAAAGAAACATGGTGTATCTTTTAATGCAGCATGGATTCTATAATGGAGAAACTCCACAGAATGACTTCTATAAAAAGCGCTTTTTAAAAGCAGGATGTACAACTTGTACAGAGGCATTGTTCTCCTTGGTATTGCTTGGTTTACACATCAACTAAATCTGCCCACACAAGAATCAGTATCCAGAATTCATGCCACAATTTATACCAGCTTTCTTTCACTGTCATATGAACTGAGTGAGGCGTGCAGTTATGACTCAACCACACACAGATGCTATGTATTTGGGCAGATGTAAGTAAAAGATTGTATCTTGTTTGAGATGGCTGGCTATAGAAATTGAATGAATAAATATAAATAAAAGATTAAAATCAGAGGCAATATAAAGAGGACCAAATACTTGACGTAATGTTCTCTGAACTGCATTGAGCAAGTTGCATTTCAGCCTAATATTAGCTTTTCCATAATGCCAAGATAGGCAGGTAGATTCGGTTAGTGTGTTTAGAAGAACAAAGAATTAAATAAAGCCCAATTTTAATATATTCTTACTTCAAAGTTTGAATAATGGCACTAATGTTGACCCAACGTGCCCTCTGCAAGTTCCGTTCTTCAACTCAAAGCAGATTAGAAATTATCTGAAAGTAAGAGTTTATTAAACTGCATCTGGACATTAACCAATATCTATGGAGAGTCTCAGTCATCCAGGTCAGATTGTCCCAAAGGTGCTTTCTTTCAAAAGGCAACTGATCTTTCTTTGTTTTGCTTGAAGTTTCTTGGATGAGAAGTGAAACATCTTCAAGCAAAACAAAAAGGAAGTATCTTTGGGACATTATCCAAATGTATTTCAAAATCCAGAGATGGCAAAAAGGATAATGCATGGCCATGCTAATTTGAAAAGCAAGAGATTTGAAATAAAAGGCATTCATATTGGAGAAAGTTGCCAGTGCAGTATTAGTTTAACGCCAATTGTCCCACTGTGGCCATTAGATGCTTTTAGCAAGAGACAATGGCTACCTTCAGTTGTGGCTCTCCAGCAACTGCGACTCAACATACTTTAAATCTGTATATTATCCTGGGGTCTACTTGTGTAATCTATCTATTGTAGAAATCTTTTTTAAAAACCATCTACATGTAGTCCTCGAGTTACGACCACAATTGAGTCCAAAATTTAAGTTGCTAATGAAACATTTGTTAAGTGAGCTTTCCCATTTTATGACTTTTCTTTCCACAATTGTTAAGTCAATCATTGCATTTGTTAAATTAGTGAATCTGGCTTCCCCATTGACTTTGCTTGTCAGAAGTGCCAAAAGTGATCATATGACCCTGGGACACTGCAATCATAAATATGAACCAATTGCCAAACATCTGAATTTTGATCATGACTATGGGGATGCTGCAAGAGTTGTGTGAAAAATGATCGTGTCACCTTTTCTCAGTGCCATTGTAACTTTGAATGGTCACTAAATGAATTGCTGTTAAGACAAGGACTATCTGTACTGTTTACAACAGGGATCCAGAGTAAGGTGACCACTAGAAGGTTGTAATTGGTTGGCCATATAGTAAATAGGAATGCAGCAAAGTTGCAAAAATTATCATATTCAGAAATGAGGGAGGGAAATCTTGCAGAGCAGTTTCCATGATTTGTTCTATCCCTTAATAATTGCTCCACCTAGAGTCACATGATCAGGAAGTAGGCTCAGCCCAGAACAGATGAACTGACAGCATCCTGAGTCTTTTGAATTGGGGAATATTTTCCCTGGACCCCCCCCCCCCTTTCACAGCCATTTGAACACCGATCCTTTTTGGGGGGTGGCTTTTCCTGCCCCTCCAGATCCAGTTTTTGGAGAATTAATCTGCTGACAAAGAAACAATCCCAGGCCCCTTCATATATTTATTTTCCAACATTCTATTACGTTGGACAAAAAAGAAAGAACAGCCGAGGTGGCACAGTGGTTAAATGCAGCACTGCAGGCTACTTCAGCTGACTGCAGTTCTGCAGTTCAGCTGTTCAAATCTCACTGGCTCAGGGTTGACTCAGCCTTCCATCCTTCCAAGGTGGGTAAAATGAGGACCTGGATTGTTGTTGGGGGCAATATGCTGACTCTGTAAACCGCTTAGAGAGGGCTGAAAGCCCTATGAAGCGGTATATGTCTAACTGCTATTGCTATTGCTTTTCTTAGCATCCTCCAAAACCCATTCCCCGAATATAAAATACCAACGGAATCTTGAAATAGTAATTGGCACAGAGGCATGGATGTTATGTAGTCATCCCAAAACCCATCCAGATGATTGTATAGCATAAATCAGCCTACTGCCTGCTCTACCTAATTGTCTCTGTGTGTGTGCGTGTTTGTGTGTGTGTGTCAGAGGTGGCATTCAGCAGGTTCTCTTCAGTTGTGGAGAACCGGCAGCGGAAATTTTGAGTAGTTTGGAGAACCGGTAAATGCCACCTCTGTCTGGCCCCACCCCTATCTATTCTCCGCCTCCCGAGTCCCATCCGATCGGGAGGGAATGGGGATTTTGTAGTAACCTTCCCCTGCCATGTCCTCAAAGCCACACCCACAGAACCGGTAGTAAACATTTTTGAATCCCACCACTGGTGTGTGTGTTTGTACCTCCCACTCAGAATTGACTCCTGGTGACTGCCTGAACAAGCTCCTGCAGTTTTCTTGGCACGATTTCATAAGTGGTTTGCCATTGCCTCCTTCCTACAGCTGACAGAAATGACTATTCTTTATACCTAAGGTGGGACACTAGAACTCATTCTCCTGGTTTCTAGCCTGGTATCTTAACCATTATACCAAACTGGCTAGCTCTATAATAATGTCCAATAAGACCTTAATATAACTTATATAAAAACAATCTGGGTCACTAATATCCTCCAACTTCCAATTTACTTGCCGTTTCACCAACATTTGTTATATTAGTTCATAATGCAGTGTTTCTCAACCTTGGCAACTTGAAGATGTCCGGACTTCAACTCCCAGAATTCCCCAGCCAGCTGGGGAATTCTGGGAGTTGACGTCCGGACATCTCCAAGTTGCCAAGGTTGAGAAACACTGTCATAATGTCATAGAAGTACAAGGATGAACAGCGATGCTAAGCAATCCAAAGGGAAAATGGGGCATAAGTACAAGACAATTAATAAAAATGAAAATCAAATATCCTTTTTATTAAAATCAACTACAGCATGAGTTGAAAATATCCACACTATGGCAAGACACAAATGCACACAAGGTAATGAAACAAAATAGCAGCCTTTAATTGCCACTGATAAAAATGATTTTTATGTGATGTCACATAATTCATGTTTCTATTTCACACTTACCTCACTTTACCTGATGGCAATTCCAGGCATGCTGTTGTAACTTCTAAAACAACATTACTTTTTCATAGATGGTATTATTTTAAATATCAAATGATATTTTTAAAAAAACCCGAGGTGCTTTTTATTTTTTTTAAAAAAAACTGGGCACGTCAAGCCGGAGAAATTCATTCATTCTTTTTAATAATCTTAATACAGTATAATAGACTTTGAAAATCAAGTAAGTTTAAATTCTGGTTAGAGCGAATGTTAAATCTCCAATGTTGGAAGTGGGGATAATATGGGGCTTCAGTGCTAATGTTAATGATTTTTGGGTCAGATATGCAGTACTAATTTAGCATAAACCATATCATACCAACTGTGAAGTTCTGAAAATAGAAAAAATATAGTAATTTATTACAGATTGATGAATGGTCATCTTTTAAGTAATTTAATTACAAGGTACAAGACCAAAACAAGCTAAATAATATTTTAGAAGGTCCAGTCCTTTGCAGTTTTACAAGGGACAAATATTTGTACTCCGTTCAAGACGACTTTATAACAAATTAACATGAGCAAGATATACAGCCTTATTAGTAACTACTGCTACTGGTTCTCCATCTGTTGAGATAACAGAGGGGAGATGGTGACCTCCTGCTAAACAGTATCATCCAAGATAAATGATGGACTCATTAGAATGCCCCAGCTGCCAAAGTGCTGGTACATTTCTTCTTGCCCCATTTTATACCAACTTCCAGTTTTGTGCCAGATTCCCGGCCTAAAAAGAAGTCTGCTTCTTTGGCAAATGACAATGGCATCTAGTATTGTGCAAAACGTGCCTTAATCCCAGTTCATCCTGGATTCTGACTGTTGGCTAATTAAACTTGCGATTCTATGTGTGCCTGCAAGCCCCAAAGACTTAATTTTGAATAAACAGGCAGATGACTGGCTTGCAGGGTGCACATTTGAAATACTGCAGAATATGTCAAATTCTTGCTGTTGTAAACAAACAATCCACCCAGTTCCGATATGCATTGTAAATTAATATTGTCTGTTCCTATGCATCGTGGTTCCTATGGATCATAATGGTGTCTGGTTCCTTGTCTTTCAGATTTACATGCATTTCCATTTGAGGGCTTGATTTTCCATGTAAACACCACAGAGCTAAAACCACTGTTAAAAGAAAAACTCCTGCTTTTTGCCTCAGCTGACAGAAAATATAAACCACAATATAAACCAGCACTTTCCTTCCACAACAAGAAATCAAGTTCATTTGGGAAATACGAATAGTTTTGTCTGGACTATATTTTTCAGGAAAACATAACGTATTATTTTCTAAACTAATATATATACATCTTTCTCCTACTTTCCTGTACTTTCTTCTACATACTCCGCTGTGATTGTTAGTGCATTCAAAAACAGATGCACTTACATCCCAACAGGTATTTTAGAAAGACATACAAAATGCATAACATTTAGGGAAAGTTGTGTACAAAAATAAATGTGAATTATAGAACAGTTTTTAAGAAGAAACGAGTAGAAAAATCGGATGGATGGTTAATAAGCTGTTATTATGGGTGTTTTTAATAGTTTTTGAATTTACAAAGTTGATGAGGGCTTTATAAACTTTATTGGAATTGTACCTTGTAGGTGATCCATCACAGAAGACCAATTTTATTTCAGGGTTCAGGCCCATCTGATTTTATTGATCTTACCATTGCAGATTCTCTAGTAAACTTCCCATCTTTGCCAAAATACAGTTCATCATCCATCCATTACAGTGCAACACCTTCTTCAGTACTAAAAATTGCTGATTTTTTTAAAAAAAGGCATAATTTTAGATCTTTTGTCAGTCTGCGTAATCATTATTACCTGCCTAGTTTGACAAAACTGCACAAGACCTTTTAATACTAATTTGTTCAGTAAGTAATGATGGCTGCATTCACATAGAATACCAAAGCATAAATTGTGGTTCGTAGACCAAAACGATGGGCTCCATAGATCACATTAAGCCACAATATTATTACTTTATGCATCATGCATAAAAAACCCAGCCCTAGGGCATCAGCTAGGCTATCTGAGCAGAAATAGTTTATTGAATGCAAAGTCTGCATTGCAAAGGCACATGTGATGAAGTCATGTGAATTTTCTCACTGGAACCATATCCAGCTTTAGGGGGAGGGGGTTTGCGGGTGTGTGGAAAGGAAGGAAGTCTTTTGCTTGTGGCCAAGTCATGCTACAGGTTTCACCAAGCACATAGTTTAATTCAGGCCAAGAAAAACGCTGTTTCACATTATTGGAAATCAAGCTGCTTTATGCTGGTGTGCATTACACCCAAATGAAAAAGCATATTGCCCTAGGAAAGATCCGTAGCTGCTTTTTAGAGTTCTATATGTTTTGTTTATTTTGAAGCTTATTGTACTAGGAGAAGGCAAAGCATACAGCAGAAGCCGTTATGTCTTATTAATGGGAAAACCACTGCATTTCAGAGTACTCATCCCCCCTCCCTCTCTGTGTATAGATATGAAATGCTTCTAGTAATTATTACTTCTGCTCCTCTAAAGGAGTTCTCATTAGTGACAAGCTAATATTTTTGGCAACTAAGCTAGATTTGATATTTTCTTCTACTCATTCTTTTTTAAAAAAATACCCAACATCCATGAGATAATAGCTAGGAAAGTATAATATTTCAATATTTGCTGGTTTTACAAATTCCTACTTTTTCTTTACTATGAACACTAGAGGGAACAGCAGGAAACCATTTCTGGCTACTCCAGCATCTTCAGTATCCAAGAGACAGTGAATGAGAAACTCTACAGCACACTCATTCATAGGCTGATGAACACGAAGGGCACTGAAAGGTTTAAAGGGCTCTAGTTCCAACCAATCCAAAAGGAAATTGTGCAAATAGAAAAACTAAGTTCCAGTGGCAGACATGATGGAACTTGTAACTTGGTCATACAAAATCTCAATGAAACACTCCCCCCACCCTCTTGAAGGAAAGAGAAGTCTCCCATTAAAAAAAAAAACAGGCTGCAAATAATCATGTGGCTGTTTAGGAACAAGCAGCTTTCTGCTCTTATTTAAATTATGCCTGGGGAAAAAAGAGAAACACAGTAAAATGATTTATTCTCGTGATCTGTATCTGTTTAATGGGTCCTGCGTTTGAAATGAAGGATGTCAGCAACTGAATGAGAGAAGGAAATGGAGAGATTGCTCTACACTCTGGAGCAAACACCAGCTATTTACTTAAAAAAAAAATACAGAAGTTACTTTCTCTTGAGTGCAACGCAAACTGTTCCACTCCACTACAAACGATGGAGTTATATACCCAAGAAATTCATTTGGATCTCTGAAAGGTTAAAGTTTACCTGTTCGGACAGAAGTGAACAACAAAACTCAATGAACCAAATGACCAAACTGTTACATTCACCGTCGTTTTCTAGGGAAATGGCTCATTTCGTTATATTACAAATGGAATATTTTGCAGCCTGCATGTAACTCTATACTCTTCTCCTTCTGGCCAACAATGCTCATTTTCTTTTCCCTTTCAAATGGCTTTGTGATCTTACGTAGAAGTCCTTTCTCCTTTGTAGACTCTGCCAAAAGCAGTAATCTTATTTCAAGTCCTAATAGTAGCATGAATATGCATAATAGTTAAAGTTCTCACTGTCATCATGGCTATAAGCCCTTTGCACATTATTTGTGCAATAGGTTTCCCAAGTGCCTCCAGACGCAAATGCCAAGAGGAAAGCTATTCCTGCTTCCCAGCAACAGGCAGACATGGAAACTTCCGTTATCAGACATTGTCTCTGGTCTCTGAAGGCATATTCGGAAATACGTCGCTCCCTTGTGATGCGTTGCTTAACTGGGATTTGGTTTTCATTAAGAACTGCGCCCTCCTGTACATAATTCTCTCTTGCTCTTGCTTCAGCTCAATATATGAACGGGAAAAAGTGTGGAAAATGGAAGTGACAGGAAAAGCCATGAGAAGGATGCCACTCAAGATGCTGCTCAGAGCCACCACCTGGCCTGGGATGCTTCTGGGTACCATATCGCCATAGCCCACTGTTGTCATAGTGATAACGGCCCACCAATAGCAAGCAGGGATACTGGTGAACTCCTGAGAGTCTGCCATCTCGTTTTCAATCACATACAAGAGGGGAGCAAAAAGTGCAATGGCTACACAAAGGAACAGCAGCAACAGTCCAAATTCACGTGTGCACCTACGAGCTGTGAGTCCCAAGGTCTGCAGACCTAGTGAATGCCTGGCGAGCCGCATGACGTAGAGAATCCTCAAGGCACGGAGTATACGGAGCACCAGGCCTACCTTATCCAGGTAAATGTTGCCAGAGCTTGGCTTTTTGTTGCTACTCACTGAAGCACTATCTAGTAGTAAAGTGATATAATAGGGCAGGATGGCAACTATGTCAATTAATGTCAGAGGGTGCCGCAGAAATATAAATTTGCTTGGTGCCTGGATGAATCTCAAGAGGAACTCCAAGGAAAACCATCCGACGCAAACAGATTCCACAATGAAAATGTTGTAGCACATCTGAGAACACTCGCCCTGGAGTAGGAGGGAAGGTTACACCATATGAGAATCATGTCACTTGGCAAATGTCACAGAAACAGTTCACAAAGAACAGAAAAATTATCCAACTGTCGCAAACCAAGCCATAATTAGATCAGTGGAGTGACACTTATTTCTTACATGGTCAGTGGAAAATAACAATAGCAAATTTGACTGTTGCCAAAAAATGAGGGACATATGACCACTCTCCTCCCTTCCCTCTGGTTAGCAGAATAGGGACCAGGCAACCTATAATATAGGACAGGAATTACAAGAAGTATAAAAGGGTTTGACTATTATTTCTACATAGGCAACTTGCTCTTAAAACAAAGGAGTTGCTAGAATTCTTTCTCACTTTTCTTGATTGCAGAAAATCCCACTTCAGCAACAGAGTGGTCAATGCCTGGAATGCACTACCTGACTTTGTGGTTTCTTCTCCTAACTCCCAGAACTTTAACTTTAGGCTGTCTACTGTTGACCTCACCCCATTCCTAAGGGATCTGTAGGGGGCGTGCATAAGTGCACCTAAGTGCCTACCGTCCCTATCTCCTATGTCCCCATTTATTTGTATCCATTTCATGTATTCATAATCATGTTTATACTTATATATCTATTATCTTATGCACGCTTGACAAATAAATAAATAAAAATATTATATACCAGCAATGAATGTCTCTGTAGTAAGAGAAGCAGTTCATGTCATCATGTTTTCCAGAAGGTGCTTTGGAAAATAAGTTGTCTCCCCCTCCTTTCTGTGACAGCCCCTCAAATATTGGAACACTGCTATCATGACACCCCTGGTCCTTCTCTTCACTAGATTAGCCATGACCTGTAACTGTTCTTCATATGTCTCCAGGGCCCCTAATCATCTTCGTTGCTTTCCTCTGCACTCTTTCCAAGGATTCTACATTATTTTTACAGTGTGGTGACCAAACCTGGGTGCAATATTCCAGGTATAGCCTTAATAAGGTTTTATAGAGTGGTACTAATACCTCACATGATCTTGATTATATCTTGCTGTTAATGCAACCTAGGATTGCATTGGCTTTTTTGGCTGCTGACACACACACTGCTGGCTCATATTTAACTGATTATCCACTAGGAATCCAAGATCCCTCTCACAATGACTGTGACCAAAGTGGTGGTTTGCACAAAAAGCTCACCAAAAGGGTGAGCAACACTTGTGTTCCCCTGAAAGAGAATAAATTCCAGATAATTAGATAATTTCAGATAATCCTCCCCCCCCCCCAACTTACTCGTTCCTCTTCTTCTCGTAACCCAGGCATGGTGCTGATAGACAGATTAACTGCTGTGACTGTTACAAAGAGGACAGATAAACAGGCAAACACTTTTCCAGGGATCCCTGACTGAGGCTTCTCCACCATGTCCTGTAACTTTTTCATGCATAGGCTGCCTTTTGTCTCTGTTCCTGTTGCTTCAGAAGGGTTTTCGCAGTCCAAAAACTCATCCTCTATTTCGTTCATTTCTGCAAATTCCTCCATCTTCTGGAGGTATCTCCTCTTGCAGCACCACTCTAGGCTGTCCTCCTCTATGCCCCAGTAGAGCAGCTCTTCTTGGAAGGAGAGGGCGCACACCTCTCTCAAGAGCCGGAGCTTCCCTGCCCGCAGAAAAGTCAAGATGGTCCTAAATGCTCCCGGGTTGCGATCAAAGAAGAACTCATTGCAAGTCACGTCGTAATCGTCACAAATATTGAGGATGTCGTCAAAATTGTTGCAGAATTTCAGCTGTCCCAAGCGAGTCATGGGGAACTTGTCCAGGGTGGTCCAGGGGAGCAAATATTTAAAGCCACCCACGTTAATGATGATATAGTGTTTCCTTTCTTCTGGGCGGACACTTTCGTAGAGGTCTTTGCCAGGATGAAGACGCTTGGCTCTTTGGTAGAAGACCCCCTTCAGAGTTTCTCTTTCAGCAAATAAAGGGTGGTTGAAGGAGGCATCTGAAGCACAGCTGAGGGCACTGTAGTCATAGTCTGAATTTTCTCCTGGGAGAAGAGTCATCTTGATCACTGGCTTACTTCACATCACTTTTGCGCCAGTTACAAATTTCTAAAACGAAGGGGGAAAACAAAGTGTCAGTTCATGTGTGTATCTCACATCCTATTGACTGTCATCTGCACCTCCATAACTGACTGGTTTGGCTCTGAAACCAAACAAGACAAACATAGGCTTCGACAGGTAATTAGAATTGCAGAAAAAAGGATTGCTACCAATCTGCCTTCCATTGAGGACCTGTATACTGCACGAGTCAAAAAGAGGGCTGTGAAAATATCTACAGATTGCTCACATCCTGGACATACATTATTTCAACATCCACCCTCAAAATGACACTGTAAAGCACTGCATACAGAACAACTAGACACAAGAACAGTTTTTCCCTGAAAGCCATCATTCTGCAAAACAAATAATTCCCACAACACTGTCAATAATTTACTAAGAATGTATTACTATTCCTCTTCTCTTCCTTCCTACTATCTATCTCTCCATACTTATGACTATAACCGTGTTGCTTGCTTGTTTGTTTGTTTATTGGTTTTATTTATTTGTATCTTTCAATTTATATTGTTTTTGTTTCCTAGTACAATTTGATAGCTTATTAGTAACCTTGACTATCACTAAGTGTCGCATCTTTTTATTCTTGATGGATGTATTTTATTCTCCTTATGTACACTGAGAGCATATGCACCAAAGACAAATTCCTTGTGTGTCCAATCACACTTGGCCAATAAAGTATTCTATTCTATTCTATTGGGGAAGGGGGTGGGGATAATTTGCATAGGATTTGCACAACACAAGAATAAAAAAATATTAAACAATGGAAACAGCCAACAATTGGGAAATTTCTACATCCTCCTTCCAGTTATTATTATTGCTTACCAAATCTCACAAGGCCTTATGAGATTCCACCTATTTTTATTGTTTTATTTGGAGTTCATGGATACTTTGGGGAAATATGGAAATTTTGGCACTGCCATTGCAATCTGTCAGGTCTCTGACATATGCGTACTATGAAATGGAAATAATTTATAGGTTAAAAGAAGTCCTCACAGACTTTACTCCACTACTTGTTGGTGGGGGGAGGAGTTCATGTCACTTGCAAGGCCCTTGAGCCAGTGCTGTGTCTGAAGACATGTTTTGATCATGTGGCCAGCAGGATATCGTGGAGTGCTGCTAGCTTCCCATTGAAATGGTACCTATTTATCTACTCACATTTGCATGCTTTTGAAACTGCTAGATTGGCAGGAGCTGGGGTGACGATGGGAGCTCACTCCTTCATGTGGCATTTGAGTCTCAAACCTGGGCTGTCAGTTTTTTACCTGATAAGCCCAATGTCTTAAGCACTGAGCCAGCGTGCTGCTCCAATATAGGAGTCTGAAGATAAAATTATATAAAATATTTGATATTTATGGATCTAGGGGAAAAAAAGAATGCTGGAAAAGTAGCAATTATATGCTGGAATCAAATCTACATTCTTTGTGGAACATCTATTATTATAAGATGTAATCTGAGGCTGTATCAGGCAGAAGCCAGGCTAGGGGAATAGCTAATAGCACCTAGAAGAGATATAATAAATAAATTATATCTAATAAATCTTGTTTCTAGATTTAGAGCCCATAATTGATGTTATAATGAATGAAGTCACTAATACAGGCTCATTAATAATGTAAGATTATATTACTCATTAATTCTTGCTAGGTTTACTGTCTGGGGGTGAAGTCTCTTTGCAGAACTCTTTCCCTCAATCACACAATTTCTTATGGAGAAATTTACTGTTTAGTACTGTAAATTAAGGTATGGTGCTACTTTCCACTCTACAAGTTCCTATGTGTGGAAACTAATTCTATTGGGGTGGGGGTGGGGGTGGAATCTAGGACAAAGTGTTATTGGTCCTAAAACAATAAATTGATAATGGTGGTGCACGGTTATTCAAATTCTGTAATCAGCATACACCCTCCTTTTTAAATAAAACTACATAAAGTAAGTTGACTTTGCAAATCTTATTATGATACATCATTTGTTCTGTCTGTCATGAGGAGGGAGAAGAATACTGATTGACCCTTAAAAATCTCATTTAATGGTTCTTCTGACATTTTACTAAGTGTTGCTTCCATAATTTAAAATACATCTCTGTAAAAATTCTAATTTCTGAAGTAAACAAAGAGTATTAGAAAGATAAATTGTGTGATTATTAACATTTCTTGTAGCTCTTCTGTACAAATGCAGACTTAAACTGTAAAATGAGAAATGTAAAACATGGGGCATATTATATGAAAGATGCTTTTTAATTTTTCAGACTAGCCTTGGCCCTGTCATTTCTTCAGCCTGGTGGCTAGGTGAAACAGCAATTTTTCCTGGTAATCCATCTTGCTGGCATTTTCTCCTGAAAGAAACATATGATTCTTATCTCCACTAGCTTCTAAATGAGTGTGAGAAGTATTTCCTTCTTGATCTGTACTTTCATGAGATCTGAGGTACTTTTCTTGGATCCAAAGTACTTTTTTTCCTGTTTTCTATTGGCTGCTCTCCATGCAACAAAATTATGTTCTTTAAAGTATATTTATAAGGCATAAGTCACCTATAACAGATAACAGGACCAAGCTGACCAAAACTAGATGCAGTATTCTAAGCGTGGCCGTACTAAGGCTTTATAAAGCGGTATTAATACTTCACATTAACGCAGCCTATGACTACATTGGCTTTTTTGACTGCTGCTGCACACTGCAGGTTCATATTTAATATTTTTTAACATATTTATAATCATATTATAAATATTATAGATCATACTTCTAACAACAAAGGTAACCTTATTTTGGGTTTTATTTATTTTATCAACCCCTATTTTTTTTTTAATAAGGCCAACCATAAACCTTAATTTTGCTTTCTGAGTGCTTATACAATGTTACATTTTCATGCCCGTCTTCTCAACACATGGGAGCTCAGTTCAATTTCAATTCTGGCTTGATTTAAGACTCTTGATAATTAAGTGAATGGATGTTCTTACCGGCCATATGTTTCCATACGTTTCGGGCTCTAAAAATAGCAACTGGGTGGCAGGGCTACCAATGATGCATTCTCTATGGTTTGTCTATAGCAGCTCATTGGGCAATTCTGTTTCTGATACCCTCTTAATTTTGTATACTGCCAATGAGTCCTCAATTCAATGTAATCAATTCTGCCAGTGAGGAGTCAATGCAGAGTTTGCCTTGGAGTTTCAAGAAACACAATAAAGAATTGATGCTTCTGAACCTTGATGTTAGAGACGGCTTCTGACAAAGCAAACGATGGATAATGAAACAAATCAATCCAGCGTTTTCACTTCAAGCAGAACCATAATTGGAACAGAGCTCAAAGGGACTTTGGAGGTCTTCTAGTCCAGCCTCCTGCTCAAGCAGGAGATCCTATACCATTTCAGACAAGTAACTGCCCAGTCTCTCTTTAAAAACCTCCAATGATGGAGTACCCACAACTTCTGAAGGCAAGCTGTTCCACTGGTTAATTGTCCTCACTTTTAAGAAGTTCCTCCTCAATTTCAGGTTGCTTTTCTCCTTTATTAGTTTCCATCCATTTTCTTGCACACATAACCAAAGTCCAATTATCCTATTTTGAACCCCTTAAAATTTGAAGCTGTTGCACTGGGTTTTTAAAAAAATCATTTCTGCCAACTTTCTCTTTAAAGATTGACAGGGATATATTTTAAAATGATATTGTAATAAAACCCTTGAAAGTTTTCAAAACAAACTTGGCAGTTTTAAAGTCTTTGGTTGGGTCTACCATTTTTGCTACTGTTATCCTCATCTGCAAGAAACGAAGCAGCTTCAGACATGTTGAAGTTTCCCCATCATAGCCTATGGATAGATCTTTTTTTAAAAAATTGAATCTCGAAGGCAGGTAAACTAAATCAGGGGGATACTGAATCCCAAATCCCAAACCTGAATAGAGCCATGCTCTTGTAGCATAAGCTACCAACAGGAATCAGCTCACAATTAATTCATCCAGGCCTATCCTGCTCAATTTGAGGATATATTTACTATGAAGGTAAAAGACACTGAAAGACAGCATATAGATTTCTTAAATAAGTACATTAAATAGTAATGTACTCAAAAACAGCAGAGGTTTTTTTTTAAGACCTTAAGCCATATATGAACTTTTTGCTGAAAATGACATGGATTTGGGATTTAGAAGGATTTAGGAGGGAGACACAGGGACACGGTGGCTCAGTGGCTAAGACACTGAGCTTGTTGATCAGAAAGGTTAGCAGTTTGGCGGTTTGAATCCCTAGTGCTGCGTAACAGTGTGAGATCCCGTTACTTGTCCCAGCTTCTGCCAACCTAGCAATTCGAAAGCATGTAAAAATGCAAGTAGAAAAATAGGGAGCACTTTGGTGAGAAGATAACAGCGTTCTGTGCACCTTTGGTGTTTAGACATGCCGGCCACATGACCACGGAGACATCTTCGGACATTGCTAGCTCTTCAGCTTTGAAACGGAGATGAGCACTGCCTCCTAGAGTTGGGAACGACTAGCACATATGTGCGAGGGGAATCTTTATCTTAGAAGGGAGACAAAAAAAGACGGCAATAACTCAATAAAAAGAAAGGCAGAATTCAAAATTCTATAGGCTTTTTTTCTTTTCATTTTCTTTTTTTCTTATATCTTTTTCTTTTTATACTTTTATTGTACTGTAAAATTCTAGTAAAACATTAAAAAAGGAAAAGTATTATTCTCAGCCTTTCCATGTTTGTCAACATCATTTGGAAATGGTGCAGAATAACAAAGCAATTGATCAAACGGGATTCTTCGTGTTATCAATATATTATGTATGAATATACATTCCCCATTTATTTGTTAAATTTATTTGCTGCCTAACTTACTGTGGAGCTACTTTAGGCAGATATATAGGCAACATGCCTATATATCACATGCAGCATGAAGGCACTATTTGCCATGCATCTCCTGTTACTTGTCAGTTTTTAGGTACACTTGACATTCAACTTAGATTATAGTTTGTGGAAGTGATCCAAAAAAGTAAAGTCTAGAAAACCTGTAACATGCAGAGTTGCTTCCAGTTCAGCTATGACCTTTCCCTTCTCTCAAAACCAGCAAGGATTCTTCTCAAGTGCCATTTAAACTTAATGAATCAAGAACTCCTGGTGTGAGGTAGATCAGCAAGAATGAAGACATGCTATATATTTATAGCTAATTAATATTTGAAGATAGTACTGCATTGTCTCTTGACCATACTATGCTCCAGTGTTTCTCTGATTTGGTCTCTGGGACCCTCTTCACCTTTTTCCAACCTCTTGTGGTCAATTTTGTTAGCATCCTTCTTATAAAGAGGCATCTTAAATAGGTTGTTAGTTCTGGTGGACTGACCAAGACAGAAGAGAAGTAGAGGGGTATTTTACAGAGGAGAGAGCAAGAGATATGAGATGCATATTTCTATTATGGCAGAAGGTAAATGAATATTGTGGGATAGACATTGGGCCAGAGTTTTAGAGTCTGCTAGAACTGAGGAGGGGGAGGATGCATGTGTCTCCCCCTCTTTTCTGTCCTTCTGTCCATAGTTCCCAGCCTGCTTCGCTCCATGGTCCACAGACCAACTCTTGAGGAAGTATTTTTCCCTTTGGATCACACTGCCAAGTAGGTTCTTAGCAAAATTTTTAAAGCACTCACTATTGTATCTGGTACTTGGATGTAATAACTCCTGCCCCCATTCAGATTTAGAAAACACTCAACTCTTTGCTGATTTTCCAGACATGTCCAATGTGGTTTTCTTGGCAACAATATGGCGGTGTTTTACCACCAAAATGTTCAAGATGTTCTTCCTACTTTCTGATCTAGCCTACCTATCAAATCCAAACCCAATTCAGTTTTTCCAAAGACAGCCAGGATCGGCTAGATAGGAGGAAATGGCAAATCCATAATGCTGCCAAGAAAATTCTATGAATATAATCATTAGGAATTTAGCTCAAGGTCCCCATTTTGATATTATTACTTCTCCACTTGATTTTATTTGTGGCTACTGTCCTATCCACTGAATCTTTTCTAGGAAGCAATACATCTGTTTTTTTTTTAAAAAAAACAATGTCTTTTAGATATATTACAATATGATGTGAACAACATGGCTCGGTCTATATAGTGCACACAGCAGGCTTTATTCCTTCAAGAAAAAAGATGCATGATCCAGGAACCATTGGATAGCTGTTTTACTGCTTCCTGTTCATTTTTAATTTCTCAAGGTGCACCAGACCTTCACTTTGAAAACAAAGAAAGGGGAAAAATTAGAGACAAAAGTCAGCCTTCTACCACCTTCTGCCTGATGATTTAGCTCCAAACTTATGCAGGAACAAGGTGATGATATAGATCAACCAATCTTCTGGAGCATGGACATTTGGGGATGGAGAAATGCTGGCCAGTAAGTACAAACGTTTCTGAAACACTAGCCAAAAATAAGGGAAATTGGCAGACCATAGCCAGGTGTGGTTTGCTGGAATCCCTATCCTAGATTAGCTTGGTTAATATTAAGCCATATTTACTAAGCCATTACTCCCTTCATATGATGAATAACAGAATTGTGAAATGGTCAATTTCTTTCATGCTGGTTGGCAGTACTCATCCATATTTAGCCAGAAGGACATATATTTATGTGTGAAAAAGGATGGCTGGAGTTTCCCTTGACACCATCTGGAGGAAGAGTTGCCAGGATCTCTCTCCACATCTTTGCATTACTGGCTTTTACCTTCATGAGGGAATGGACAAAAGTTCTCCAGGACATCGATTTTCTGATCTCTATACGATTCTCGATCAAATTACATAGGAAGAACCGGCCATCCGTGACAAACAAACACCAACATTTAGCTTCTAATCTTTGCCACCTTGTTGAAGTGAAGGTTTTTCTGGGTTCACCATGACTCTTTATCTGACAAAAGGAGCTTTGTGGAATGAAACAGTCAGATAAGGAAAGGATCTTTGCAGGCTTCAAGGAAAAAGGGATAATTTCTAGGTCAGCTTGTAAATATTATGTGCTTAGACTGGACAGAGCTTTGTAAAAATAGATAGACAATTTCTGTGCTATCCTGCTGAGAAATAAATAAGTAAAAATGTGCTTCACATTCTGCAGCCTCTGTCCAGCAGCTAGCAGAAGATGTTTATAAGAGCAGTATGATATAGATTGATCAGGTTCACAAACTATATTTAAGACCTAATGGCTATATTTACTGTGCCTGATAAATTTGATTACTTTCTTGGGGTATTAATGTGTTGGGATATCATAGCCCCTTTGCTTGCTGGGAGACCATGTATTATGCAAGTCCAGGAAATACGTCTGTTTATTAATTCATTTAAACATCTTTTGCAAACCCCAGCTATAATGTATGGGAGCTTTCTCTTAATCTGGCACCTTCTAACTGGGCTGGATCCCAAATACTCTTTTCTTTAGCCATGATATCCAGAAGACTAGAACTACAGCCCAGACCAGCCGCAGGATGCCAATTTAAGAAAAGTTGATGTTCAATAACTATTTGTGATTTTGGGAAAAAACTACTACTGAATGATGCTCATGTTCCATTCCGCGCGGTAACATTTTTCTGTCGTTATGTATGCAAAAGAACGGGTGACATTCAGAGACCCTATTAAAACCATAAAGTTGAAAAATATATAGGATAAAATCTAATATACATCAAATTAAGTTAAATCCCATCCAACAGAATTACCTTTTCAGTTAAGTATGCATAGAATTGGGCAAAATATCTCCTAAGCAACTGAACTCATTCTGGGTAATAAATGAAAAAAAAGCCCCACCCTCACTATATTCACAAAATCAAATTTAGGAAGCTGTATGATTAGTTCTCTCTCTGCCAGAGGTAGGAAGACCTTGTCAAGCTAAATGGAACAGAGATTTTTGTCCTTGTCAAAGGAGGGAACAGAAGCAGCAACTTCAGTGTTAAAATGCCACTTTGGGTTGTTTCTCTCCACCACCACCCTTTGCAAATTTCCTCTGCAGCAATTCTGATTTCTGCAATGCATCTCTGATGTAATCAGTGATCCTGTGAAAAGAACTTGCTACCATTTTGTGTTGCAGGCAACTGCAGAGCAGTTTCTTGGATGAAAATGATAATGTGCTATAAAATGCTATAAATCATGAAAGTCTGAGCAGGCTACTGAGGGCTGGGGAAGCTTAACTGCCATTTATTATCCCTCCCTATAGTAAAATGTGCTCATGTCCCAACGTAATGAATGGCCTTTCCAAAAAGACATTACCATGAGAAATTAAAAGTACTTGTCGTTTTTTATGGAAGAAATAGCTGCTGACAGCTGAAAGTTGTGATGCCCTTATGCAACTTCCACAGGCCAGAATCTCTGGATATCGGTTGTGATCAGAAGAGTGGAAGGCACTGAGTAGCTATTGGAAACAAGTACTAGATTAATCATTATTGCTGATCCAGTATTTTCCCCCCTGATCTAGTTTATAGCAATAAAGTGAAGCAAAAAAGCTCAACATTTCAAAAGATTTATCTCCACTGCATAAACAAAGATAGCACTTCTTTGACGAGCTTTCTCCAATGACTATCTCTGTGCGTTGTCAAATCCAACACATAGAGAAGGGATTGTGAGATAAAAAGCCTTAAAAACCAGCTAGAGAGATATTATGTATCTGTCATTCAAAATACTTTCCAAATTCTGATCTGCTAGCTTTAAAACCCATATAATGTTAAACTTTAGCTCTGCGCTGATAAAAGTGAGTTATGGAAGCTGTAGCAAAAATGACAGCAGTGGCATACCTGAGTTTTCACCAACATCAGACAAGAATTTTGCTTAATGATCTAATTTGCAGCTATTAAGTTGTCCAATTTTATCCCAAGGACTCTGGGAAAAGCAATCCAGAAATTCAATACTACCTCAATGTTTCAGCTTAGCCTTCTATTTAAAAAAGAAAACAATAACTAACCTCAGGCCCTAACTACTGAAAAGTTAACTTGATCTTTCTAGAGCAGAACTGTGCAAATAAAACAAATCTATTCACAATTAATTCTACCTATGCTGAGAGAAAATGAAATAGTGGTAAAGGAGCAATCCATAATATTCTGAGTAAACAGGTTTCAGATGCATTACAGCCATGGGGAAAATCAAGGAGACTGCAACAGAAAATGCTGCAAAGGACAAGTAATTGGAATGCATTCCTGATGAAGTCAGTAAGCAGAAAGAAACTCATTCAGAATAAATGAAAGTAATAATAAAAACATTTCCTTCTTAGAACTGCTAATCAGGGGTTATTATAGTGAAAACTTAACTTATCCCTATCCCACAGTTCAAACTGAGAGAACCGGGCATATAAGGAAAAAAAGTAGGGGTAAGCACTGATAACTGTCCAGAACAAACCACAGCCTGAAAATGAAATAAATTATGCTACCATTTGAACATATTTTAGCAAAGCAAATATGTTTTAGCTGCTTTGATTTATCAGGAGAGCTAGGATCCCACAAAAATGAACTTTCCACATTCAGAATACAAGACAATGTAAAATACTGCTCCCTGCAACCAAACCTTCTCATGTTCGAGTTAGCCCAAACAACCATCTAGTAATTTATTGGGTTCTTACATTAGGACAATGGCTATGTCACAGATGGAAATGAAAACGAGAAGGGGGGAAATCATGCAAAATGAAAGCTACAGTTCCAGACACTCACTAGGAAGTGGGATTTACTGTAGTCTGGAATCAACAGACCCAGATTTATCTCCCCCCCCCCCCCCGAATAAGCATGGAAAGGAAAAAGGTATTTGAAAATGAAACTGCCCCAAAGAGGGACCGGGAAGAGAGAACTGGACGTGTTAGGGAAATAACAGGAATAAATGCACAGACAGACACCCATATACGCACCAGAGGTTTCTCCAAGCTCCCAGGCTCGAATTAAGTAGAAATGGTGCACTGAGCAAAGAAACCATTGTTGCAATAACACGCTCTTATCCGTGAATCCGAATTAGATCCAGACCCTTTTCCTTTTAGCTCCCCGGTTCCAAAACACGGATGAAAAACACGACAATCCCGAAAGTGGAAAACTTGGCGTTTGCAAAACCAAAGTTCAAAAGGATGCAATACTTTTTTTTTTGGGGGGGGGGGAGAGAGAAAGAAGGGAAGCCCCACGCGCATCAATGCTTTAATCTTTCCCCTTCTCCAGAACCAGACAAGGAAGCCGTTATGGCGGTATCTGCATGAAATCACCGGAGGCGCTCAGTTTCATTCTTTCTGGAAGTGGGGTGTCTCGTTTCGGGGCGCTGCAGAAAGTTTCGCCCGCAACTTGTCCGGCAAGTTTCGGCTGGACAGCTAAGCACAGGAGATCGACTCTGGAAGGGAAGAGGAGCGCAGGAGGAGGAGGAAGAGGGGCACAGACCGCGCATACTTACTTGCCGCCGTTAGCAGCAGCAGCTCCGGGTCTCCGGACTGGGAGCAGCAGCAGGTGAAGAAGAAAAGCGCCGGGCAGACGGCGAGGGATCGCGCGCGAACCCGGCAGAAGTAGCACCGCGCCCGAGAGCGCAGAAGTGGGTCTCGGCGACGGGGCTCCGCCCGCGGGACCTGCCTTGCTGCTGCCCTGGACGCGGAGAGAGCGCGCGCATGGTAACCGAGGCTCAGGCAGCCGGGGAAGACCGGAGCTGGCACCGGGGCCTGAGCTCGGCTCTCACGCCCGACAGGCGAGGCAGGCGGAACGGCCGTCGAAGAAAGGAGGACGCGCCCCGCACACGCCACGGTCGCGGGCAGAACCCTCCCCGCTCACACGTGCCGCGGCGACAGCGGGAGCGCACCCTGCGTGCAACAGGCTCTCAGACGCGCCGCCTCTTAACAAGTACTCCGGCAGCCGGGTGTCCCTCCCCGCCGCCCCGCCAAGGCCGCGTACACTTTTCTTGACGCGGAGCTTGGAATTCAAGGAACCAGGGCGGGCTTGTTACATCCAGACGTTTCCAACGGGGCGTAACAAGTGACCGTGCAACGGACGTCAACATAATCTCGGCCAGCAAGAGGTTCAAAAGCAACTCTGGCGGGAAAGGGGCTTTGCAACTTCCTCGCTTTGCGCATCTCCTTTCTCCCACTTTTGCCATGTTTTCACCCCCGCGGACTCTGCGCTTCCTACAGTTACGCTTACGCAAATGCGCGCATCGATCCATACCGCAGTGGGGATGACGTGCCTTTTTTTCTTTCATGTACACATTTTCCGATTAGAGAGTTTGTCAGTTCTGCGAAATAGAAGGGGACCGTGCAGTAAACACGGATTTTGCCAAGGACGACGGACGATCTGCACGTGGGGAGCGGATGTGGTAGCAGATGCGTGGCTTTTCACGCGCGCCAGGAGCCGATGTGGAAAATTTTAGGCAGTGGCGCGGGTGAAGGATGCTCAAAATCATCAATGCCCTTTCTGAGAATGTAGGCTTACCCCCACAAACACCTCTGCTTTCCCCGTATTAATGGAAGGGAAGCGTGCAGAATTCCCACAACGTCCCAGTTAGCATTTTATTAATGGTGAAAATGCAAGAGAGAACATGAAAGATGATTCATGGTTCAATCAGCTTGTTATCTTTTGCGAAGTTAGGCACACATAGGAAGTCAGCGTCTGTGTAGTAGCTCATCCTGCTAGTAGGCCATGTTATCTACCTTTACTGAAACTGATCCACTCAGAGGTTCAACTCCCAGAATTCCCAAACATCATGGCTAATCTTGCCTAGCTTTTCCCTCATCTGAGTGGCATAACAATAGCAGTTAGACTTATATACCGCTTCATAGGGCTTTCAGCCCTCTCTAAGCCGTTTACAGAGTCAGCATATTGCCCCCACAGTCTGGGTCCTCATTTTACCCACCTTGGAAGGATGGAAGGCTGAGTCAACCCTGAGCCAGTGAGATTTGAACTGCGGAGCTACAGCTAACAGTCAGCTGAAGTGGCTGCAGTGGCTGCAGTTCTGCATTCTAACCACTGCGCCACCTCGGCATGTTAGATTAGATTAGGTTTATTGGATTTATATGCCGCCCTTCTCCCAAAGGACTCAGGGCAGCATACAACATAAAAACACATATTACAAAAGTTGAAAGAAATGTCCAGTTAATACCTTTCTGATTTCTTCTGGAAAGGCCGGGGATTATCTTTTGCATGATTAGGGTTGCAAACCAGGGAAATAGAAGAAAGAAGTAGACAAAGTGGACAGGCAATTTAGTAGAATGTCCTTGGATTAGCTATGAGTTCCTGGGGTCAGATTAATATGGCATTTATTTCTGTTGTCTCCAAGAAATGAAAATCATTCATGGACAACTACCCTAAATCCGGAGTCCTATTGCCTGCTGACTACTGTATGCTCTACAGCAGCTTTGCTGGCTGAGGAACTCTGGGAGTTGAAGTCCACAGGTCTTAAAGTTGCCAAGGTTGGAGACCACTGCTCTACAGAACATTCTCTCAACCATGAGAGGTCGGATCTTTGAATGTAGTTGGACCTGTTTGGAGGAGCTGTTCTGACTGTACCAAGAGTTTATTGTGGTTATTAATGATTGATTACTTTATTTTGACTATTGTGTTGCTTTCTATGTCAGTTGTTACGTGGTTTAATTTTATTTAATAAGGATTAATTAATTTGAACACTGCCTCTTCATTGTTTTCTTTATGCCATTTCTCAAATGAAGACACATTTGCACTGTTTTTTCTTTCTTTCCTGAGACGTAGCCTTTCCATACACAGAAACACTAGATGTCGCTGTGTTGCTGTGCGCTGGATCTGAAGGACGGGGGAGTGGGGTGTCTTATGCTCTTGAATCTTCAGAAACTCCTCAGCAGGCTTTCAGTACATATGCTTCTTACTGTACCCCTCCTACTATTAATCTGACCATTTATTCAAAAGGGGATTGTAATTTGCCTTCCACTCATGTTGAGACAATTTAGATCTATATTTCAAAGCCAATATAACTTGTGAGAAATAATCACAATTAAGAATTCTCCAAGTGAACTGGTTCATACTATTAGATCTAAAGCAGACTTTGCTTCTTCACCAGTTCAAAAAAATGGAAAATGAACCAGAGTTACAATTCTCTAATTAAAACGGCATTGAAGCTTTCAAAATTACACATAGTATTATTATTTTTTACTTTCCAAAAATAAATGTCAGAGAATGATAAGATTGTCATCATCACTGGTTGTTAAATGTTGAGTTGCTATTATGGTTTTGGACCAGAATAAAAAAAAAGGTTAATTTAGTTCAGGTCCTAGTCGGGACATAAAGGAAGGCATTCATATCTCCCCAGCTCAGTCCCTCCCTCCCTCCCACTCTCTCGCTTTCTTTTTCTTTCAGTCTCTTTCTCTCTCTTTCTCTTTCCCTCCCTCTCTCCCTTCCGTTCTGTCCTTTCCTTCCTCCCCTCCCCTCAATTTTGTGTAATATAATACAAGGATTTGCCTTGTGTCTGGTTAACCATTGTAGGAAATTAAAACCCACTCCTCTCTTAGAAAAATGAAATATCTTGGGAAATATTGAAAAAGCAGAATATTGTATTTCCCTGGAGAAACACGTTTTAGGCAGGAAGCAGACTCACTCTTAATAGCCCTCACCTTTGTCAATGGGCCATTAAAAGGCCTGAGCCAGTCTATTCTACATAACAAAGATCTCCACATTCAGCTCCAGGGTGATGGGATTAAGGCATGATACTATTAGCCCTTTACCCATCTCACCATAGGGCACCTGGGAAGAAGCAATGCTCAACCAAACTTGGACTCAAAACACAGCCTAGAGAGTTGCTCCTGCATGGCCCCATGGGAGTCTGACAACCAATCAGAATACATGATCAAGATCAAAGCCAAGAGGGCATAAAACCAGGGACTTTCAGCATCTCGGTCTCTTTTCTTCTTCACCCAACATCTGGAAGCATGTGATCCAGTGGTGGGTTCCGGATCCCATTCCAACTGATACAGTTGGAACGGGCCCGCCAGCATCCACATGGACATGTGCAGTGCACGCGCACATGGGTGCACAGCACACATGCATCTTACCACCTATGTGAGCCTACGCGACACTCCAGCTGCTCAGCGGAGTGGCATGCAGGTGCTGTACACGCCATGCGTGGAAGCCTTAAAAGACAGGTGAGATCGCGCGGGTGGGTGGGCCCTACGGACCACTGTACCGGAACGGTATCTGGTGCTCCGGGCAGGCTCCGGTATACCAATACCGGGGCGTACCACCTGCAACCCATCACTGCTGTGACCCCCCTTTTCTGTTCAGGAACTCAAGTCGTGATCCTGTCTACCATTAAAACGTCTTTCCAAGCAGCCTCCATGTTTCCAGTGTCTTTTCCCCCACTTGGAACTGAACCCAGAAGGATATTTCTTCCAACACCATTAAGCCATTGATACAACTGGCCCCATATTGTCTGTTTTGATTTATCTTGGGTTAGGTCATGTTATTGGCCATGCCCATTTCCCGTTTCTTGATTATTTTAATTGGAGATACCTGGAATTTGATTTAGTGCTTTCAGAAGATCCTACCACATCAAACTTGCAATTGCAGTGAATGGCATCATTCATTATCATGTTATTGATAGTTAACATTTTATATTTAAAAAAAAAATCTCCTGGAAGAAAAAGCTAAGCTGGAGGTATATTACCTAATTTACAAGCACTGACTACATAATATTGGTTGTATTATAGCTGTAAGATCCATAAAATCCAGATTTTATGGTTGTTATAATGGGAGAAAGACTTTACTTTACAGCTCAGTTCTCAAAGAGCAGCGGTGTTAATATTTCTCCTGGTTTTAATGTCCTCTGCAGATGCTGTCAAATTATATAGTTATGTTCTGATGAAAGCTAATAGTTGCAGTAACCAACTTCCAGGCTATCAAGATCTGTATTAAATGCATTTCTTTTTTAAATTGTCTACTACAGTAGTTCCCAACCTTGGCAGCTTTAAGATGTGAACTCCATGCATCTTAAAGCTGCCAAGGTTGAGAAAGATTCATCTGCTGGGCTGCATATTAGTCACGCCAGCTCAATTGTTGAAGAATTGCTTGACTTCAAAATGTATATTACCCTTGTTTTAAAAAGTTACCCTAGCCTTCAGCCCCTGCCATGAGAATTACAGTCTCAAAACTATCTAAGAATATTAGATTTAAAATTTATACTAAATAGACTGGTTGCAGCCTCTCCGCGGCTTACGGTATTAAGTTGAACTAATAAAGAAAAATTGTGGTGGTGCTAATCATATAATTCCCCAATATACCGCATTGTTATTTATAGTGCATAACAGATGTCTTCATTTTATTAGCTGAATGGCTTAATGAATTGGGTGTACAGTCTGCATATCTTTTGACAAGCTTTGTATCCCATACTCTTATTTTCAAGGCTTTGGAAACAGGATAATTTCTGAAATGTCATGAATTTTTTTCCTGAAGGTTGTGTTTGAAGTCTGAGAAATGATCTTTGACACTACAAAGTACCACTTCTGTTGATTGTCGCATTGTGCAATATCCAACATCATAGTCACCACCATGATTAAGTTCAGGATTGAAAATATATGCCCATCTTGATATAGAGGGTTTATTAGAATATTTGTTCTCCATATTACTTGATTGCAAAAGATTATCAGTTGATTCTTTTGAGCTACTGGTAGTCTTCAACTTACAACAGTTCATTTAGTGACCATTCAAAGCTACAACGGTGCTGAAAAAAGGAACTCTTTTTTACACTCTGTATCCCCATAGTCACATGATCATATTTATGACAGTCGCAGCATCCCAGGGTCATGTGATCCCCTTTTACGACCTTCTGACAAACAAAGTCAACGGGAAAACCAGATTCACTTAACAACCATGAATTGCAAGTGCTAGATAGACTTAGAATGTAAATGGCAGCAATGAGCTACAATTAGCTGTTGTTTCCTGCGAATGATAAATAGACTCAGAAGCTGAAACATGTCATTTGCTTGTAGTTTTCATACCCCAAACACTGGAATGTTTTAGAGTATTCATTTAGAAATCAAGACAAATTTAGAATTAAAGATAAAATTATCCAGTTCAACTCTGTTTTTTACTCTATGAGAAAGAATTAAAGTCCTGTGCAGGTTAGACTGGACTTGATTTTCAAAGATTGAAATTGGGGAAAATATAAATACATTGCCATCAGATGTGAGTCACCAACATCTGGTAGTTTAATTTCCTGGCACTTTCTGGAAGAAAGTTAGTACTTTCTTCCCATTGAGTGTCTTGATTATTTAACTTGGTTAATTCAGTCTACTCAAACCAGAAGGCACGCTGGTTAAAGATTATGGGCGCTGAAGACTGAGGAAGCAACTGGTACATAAAGGAAAACTGGCTTAGCTATACTACTGTTTTTTAAAACATCTATAGTATTTAATTTTATTCAGTCTACTGCATCAACCCGAATACAGCATAACATATTGATGGTATAGAATAAACAGCAATTTATCAGCTATGGAGTGCATTTCCTACCACTTACACTGTTCTCCGATGCATGTCCTGAAGATAGGCAAGAGAAAATGTTTTAAAGGAGAAAATTAAACGGTTGTAGTCTCTAGTTATGCAGGATTAGATTCTGCCCAGAAGATTGTATTATATTGACTCAGGTAATATCTAACTACTGTAGTGGGAAGATCCTCTTGAGATCTTGTACGCAGCTACGCCACTAACTTTTAAAGAAAAAACCCTTAGGGTGGATATTGTCTTTGTCTTATTCCCTTCCTATCATGGAGGCAGATGCCCACATTTAGCTGTTCTTGTTTAGAAATGGTATTTCCTTTTTTCTCCTGACAAAAAGCCTTGCTGTATAAACTTTGGACATCTTTTTTGACATTTAAACTGTTTTATTTCATTTTCATTTTCCTTTTTATACAATCACTTATATACTGTGCAATTAAAAAAGCAATAAACACAACTTGTCTTCTATTCCACCATGGAAAACCAACATAACACTTCGATCCTCCATACACCCTTTCTTCTCCCCCTCCAACTTTCCTTTCTCCCCTCCAACATTCCCCTCTTCTACTTCCCCTCCCCCTCAAACATTCCTTTCTCCCCTTCCCTCCATCTCACCCTCCTTACATTCCCCTCTCACTCCCTCTTAACTCCTCCCTCTTCTTTCCCTCTACTCCTCACTTCGGTGTATTTCTACTATTCATTAATCTATTCAATTTGTATTTTACACTAAAATTAAAAGAAAAGAGAAAAAAAAAGGGAAAATAAAAGGAGAAAAAAAAAAGAAAAAAGAGCAACAGTATACAAGTGCATTCTTATTGTTTTGAAAATTGAAACTATCTCTCCACCCTCCCCCCCTCCCCCTCCCGTGAACCCCCCTCCCTAGCCCCCTTCCGACTTCCCAGATCCCATTCCCGGCATGACTCTTTATCAAGCACAGTCTGGAGTGTATTAAAACCAAATAGATTAAGAATTAAAAGATTAAAAATAAAGGAAAAAAGAAAGGAATTGAAAAAAAAAACAAAAAAAAAGAGAAAAATCAATAAACTCTCTACATTAAGCTCAGCTTCCCATCATTATTAAAACTTAAGCAATGTGCATCATTCCTAATCTCAGTTAATTTATTACTTGCAGGATTTCAAACTATGTTGAAACCAAGTGAGTTAATCAAATAAAATTCTACTGTAGCTAGGGGCCTTATCTCTTTATCTAAATATGTGTCCATTTCCATACCTTTAATTTGTCCCTTCTACCTCTTTCTCTATAAAGCAATTTAAACACCTCAAATATTTCTCACGGTTTCCATTCTAACTCCTCTCATCCTGCCTCTACCCGTGTCCATATATATATTTTATATCATCCGTACTCCTCTCATATTTGCTCCGCCTTCCTTCAAACTCCCTGAATATATCCTTCCAAGCATTATATTCAAATAACAATGACAATTTCTATAAAAATCAACTTACTTTCTGGCTTCGAATAAGCTCTAATTGAACCTTCACTACCCTCCCGTCTGCACCACCCTTCCCAACTCCATTCAACCTAAGCCGCAATCCAGAAACATCACAATCTCCGCCCTCCTCACCCTAGAGAATAAATCATAAACAATTTATATAAAAGTTCAAAGTTATCCATCAAGTCTTTTTTTTTTAAGTCCCATACAGTATATTTTCCGAGAAACTTTGGACATCTTGATGTTGCTGGAAATGATACAGATAGGGTCAGGGATCTGTTATTTTTTGTTGACAATTTGAAGCCCCTGTTAAGCAGGCTTCAGAAAGCCTTCTGGTCATTCAGCATTGCCTTTTGTGGCTATTTTGGCTTCAAATGGATGAGAAACCTGGTTTCTGGCTTCCACAGGAAGAAATGGAAAAGCAGCTTTGGAAGGATTCTTTTCTGAATCTACAAGGATGCACTATTGAGTTATTTCTGAAACGGCATGCACAAGATTACATAGGAAGAAAAATGTGCTAGCTGTGCTATGATCTTCTCGCTTGGGTCTTGTTTTCATGGCTGAAGCTCATCCACCATGAAATTAATTTTTAAATTTTTAAAATTTGTTTTCAGCCCCTCAGATTAAAAAAAGATACTGAGCAGAGTTGTTTTTAATCTGTTGTGGTTGGAAGGATTGGCTAAAGAATGCCCATTAATAAAACAACAGCTATTTATATTCTTGTGCACAGGTAATGTGTACAATGACTGTTAACGTAAGAAATGTCAAGAATATGGCAACAAAAGTTTGGATAATGGTCAGTTGAAAGAAACATTTACTAATAAGCTTTTTCTTCAGACAACTCAATTTACAGAGATGGAAGCTTATTAAACCATGAGCACTTCAGAGAACATTACTAATCAAGTAAGCATCTGGACTGAAAATAGGAATAGGTAAAGTCTACCAAAATGGAAACTTCCTGATAGATTTTCCAAAAAACCAGGGGTGTCAAACTCGTGGCCTGCAAGCTGGATGTGTCACAGGCAGGCCACGCCCACCCCAGCTCTGCGAAGGGGGAAAAACGTTGTGAAATGTCACATGATGGCAACGTGACATGGTGAGTTTGACACATGTCGCCAAAATGGTCTCCAAAGCTTTAGTGAAAGACATGAAAATCCTTCCAATTTGGAGAGTCCTTGAACTTTTCATGATGTGCTAGTGAGACAGCTTGTTTTCCCATTTTAATTTTAGACTACACACCTGAACAGCGCATGAGCTATCCTCAGTGTAATGCAATTTGGTAATCACTTTATAGAACAACTGCCAGATGTCTTCCTGATCCTGAGTAGTTTTCTGAGTAAAACCTGACTGCCAATGTATTTTGTACTGCTGTTTCTTGAATAATTAAAGATGTATATTGATGGGAACTCCCTGTAGTGAGAATATCCTTTCAGTAAAAGAGCAGAAGGCTTATGGGGTCTTCATATTATATGGTTCATTTACAAAGGTACTAACAGAACACAATGAAATTATAAAGACCATGTTGTCAGCCAAAAAATCCTTCTTAACTGAATAAGTTCTACAATCCTGTAAGTTACACCTTAATTGAATCAAACTGCACTTAAAAACTCATTTGCCATCGTAATATTAAAACTCACTCTAAACTGCACATGACTTAAGGTTTTTTTTTGCCTCCTTTTATCTTTATGCACAATGAAGAGTCAAGAGTGCTTTAAATATTAGTGTGTTGATTTCTCCTTCCCAGAACTAATCTGTTCCAAACACCAACTGCTACAAACACCATTACAAGCCCCAGTATTTATTTCTTTTATGTTTAGCATTTTTACCTGGCTTTTTATTTAAAAATCAAAAGCTCTCTGTGTAGCTTCTACTGTAAATTAAGGAATGGGGAGGAAGGAGGAAAAAAAATCAATTTTAAAGGTTCTGCACAGATTTCTTTTTTTGAGGAGGGCTGTGTGGCTAAAGGTTGTAGTAGCTGGATATAGATGGACTGGAGGCTACATCACACATGTCCCAGGGCAGAAGCCACAGCAACAGGATCTAACCTTTCTAAAACACCACTTCAGACATTATACTTGTGTTAAGTTATACCCTAGAGCTGTGAGGGCGAACCTATGGCACATGTGCACAGGTGGCACACTGAGTCCTCTCTTTGGGCATGTGAGCCATCACCCCAGCTCAGCTCCACCACGCATGCACCCGCACCTCCCACTGGCCAGCTGATTTTCAGGTCTCTGCGCATGCGGGAGACTATGTGCATGCGTGGGGGGCACTGGGGGCCACACGTGCATGTGGGTGGCGTGTGTGGGTGTGTATGGCACGTCCCACATGCCCCGTTTTTGGTGCCAGGAAGCTTCAATTGCACATGGAAATTCTCTCTGGGACTTCACATCCTAGAGTTTCAACAGCCCTGGTTCTATGATTTTGAGGAAGCATAGATAAAGTTACCCTCTGGCAGTTTGAATGTACAGGTCCTGCAAGCCACAAGCTGTTTTAATGGGTATGTCAGTTATGAGAAGTCCCAGTTGTGTGGACTTCACTTCCCAGAATCACCCACCCCTCAAAACCAATCATGAACGTTTGAGATTTCACACATCTACAGGACAACTGTAGAAAAACCCCCAACATTTTATCTCTTGAAATCGGCAGCAGCTCTCCAGCATCTCAGGCCAAAAATATTTTCCAATCAATGCTATTTAATCTTTCGAATAAGATATATTGAACATTGTATATGCATGATGGGTACCTATCCTAAAGGAACTATCCTTTTCTTCCAATTTACCAGACCATATCGAGAACTGGAAAATTTGTTCCCGAGTATCCAGGAATTCTGAAAGTAACATAATTATTGCAATATTGTCTTATATCCATAACTCTTCATTGGCTTCCAAGTTGAAATGAGTCATCTTGGGGAAAATTACTGTTAAGATTTTTCAAGTTAACAGGATGGTTTGTTGCGGATGTATGTAAATATATAAGAAAGTTATAATGAGGAAGCTTTTAAAAGCTTTTTATACCAAATCATCTAATGAGGAAAAAAAGCAGAGCACTTTGTAAATATAGCAATTTGGATGGAAGAAATGCTCATTTCAGGGAAGCTGCAGAAAGCATCAGAACTACAGCACCAATTTGTAACAACATTGAGCTTTTAAAGAAAGAGGCAAATAAAATAATAATATAGGCGCTACATCTAGATTGAGCACTTTAGCAGCTGTGCCCCTGAAAACATAAAAGTCTTTGAAGAAGCACTTGGTGATGAGCCCCAGATGCTCAGCCCCCAGCCAAATGTAATTTTCCTTCATTTTCCTATTAAATATCTCCTTCTAAACTCATTTAAATGACTCTCTCCAAGCTGGATGTCCAGGAAAATGTCACCCATATTAGAGGAGAGGGGTATAACTCGGGTTAAAGATTTTTATTAGGTACTCTGAAAAGAGGATGATGTCCAACAGCATCCAGGCCAGGGCATAATTATATTCTATGTTCTTTTCTATGTGAGAAAAAATGTGATCTGGAAGAAAATTAAAACTTATTTGTCTTACTTAACCAGGAATAGAATGTCTTTAAAGATGGAAGCCGACAGCAATGGCTTTAAACTACTGCCAGGCATATTCCACACCAGAATTGTAGTATAATCCAGGATATATCATATAATTCTTCTGGCTCTATCCTGATTTGAGCCTGGGCTGTTTATAGATTTTCCCGTCTTTCTCCATCTTTCCAACCATATGGAGTTGTTCCAGACAGGACCTAATTCTTAGGTAATGTGGGTCTCTGGCCTGCCAAATCCAAGATGTTTTATTTTGAAGATGTTCTTATATGTAAGACTACAGCTCTCATTTGCAATCGTACCATGTCTGTTTTTCTTCCCAAGCCAACCATACCATTTCTAGACAGAAGCATCTAGATCAATTTCACTGGTGAAGATGAAGTTGTTACAAGGTGGTTTACGGAATGGATTTCAGAATAAACATTTTTCAGGGGTGGGGGGTTTAAAAGAATTATGAAGAAAGAAACTGTTCTTAACCCATTAAATGTATACCAAAGCTAGAGATTATTTCTTGACATATAGACAATATTAATAGAATATTATCATTTTGCACTACTGTACTTTTTTGAGGGAAAAGAGCAGTGTAGCAATTAAGGCATCTGGGAGATTGTGAGTTCTAGTCTCACCTAAGGCCCAAAGCCAGTTGCATGACCTTGGGTCAGTCCCCCTTTCTCACCTCTTTGGAAAAAGCGATAGCAAGCTACTTTTGAAATCTTGCTAAAAAACTGCAGGAAGGATTAAGACCAGAAGTCAACGTTGACTTGAATCAGTGGTGGGATTCAGCCAGTTTGCACCTATTCAGGAGAATCGGTTGTTACCTTTCTAAGCAGTTAGGAGAACCGGTTGTTGGAAGAAATCGCATTTTGTGTTTTTTCCACTTTGCAGGGCTAGGAAAGCAGGAAGGAAACATTCTGGCGTTGGTTCTAGCCTCATCTTTATTGCCCTGCTTACAGAAACTGCCTCTCCATTTAACCCTTATTACATTGTCACAGCTAAGGCGAAGCACCCATCGATCTGAGTGACGTTGAGTTGGCCACGCCCACCCAGTCACATGATCACCGAGCCACGCCTACCCAGCTGGTCATTAGGACAGAGAACCGGTTGTTAAATTATTTGAATCCCACAACTGACTTGAATGCACAAAAACTTTAAAAGGGGAAAATGCGTCCACTCATGTATGGAAACATTTATGTAAATACTTTTGATGTTTGCTTTGGGTATTTTTTTTTGTTTTTATCAACCCTAAACTTCTTAGCTCTACTGACTGAGCTAAAATTCAAGTATTGTGATTTCCAGTGTCTTCCTTATAGTGAAAAAGGTTACTTAGGATGGAGCACACATTTCTCTGGAAGAATTCAAATGTTTCCTTCCTTCCTTCCTTCCTTCCTTCCTTCCTTCCTCCCTCCCTCCCTCCCTCCCTCCCTCCCTCCCTCCTTCTGTCCTTGAAAATTATTCAAGTACAACAATAAAACTAATATGAATGAAAAATAGTTCATATAAAGACAGACATTCAAATGGCGGGCGGGGAGGGGCGGGCTAAAGGAGGAGAAATTACACCCAGAGACTCATTACATTCACACATAGAAATTATGAGTGAAGAGGATGTTTTCAGTAGGTGTCTAAAATACTGTATGTGCTAGGAGGCGTCTTATAGATATTGGTGAGAACGGAGGTGGGGAGAGAACTGCAGACAGAAAGCATATTTTTTCACCTAGAGAGGAAAAACTGCAGGATTTTTCTGAATTAAGAACATATTTCATCATTAAATATATACAAAGCATTCAATATGCTTGTGTTTTATTGCTTAATTGTATATTTGAAGTTTTTTTCAAATTAATGCATATATATATTAATGTGTATAAAATTAAGCTGAGATTAATAAGTATTTTCTCCTCAAGATCTGTGAAAATGAATATTTTTTACAGACAAGAATACTGTACAAACAAAACTGAAGATGATTCACGATTTCCTGCACACAGCAGGGACTGTGGGAAGAGGAGGTCAAAGAAAGTCAACATGGCAGCCAGAATCACATGATGAAAGTCCTGTTCAACTGCCTGAAAAAAAGAGCATCTCATGATCTCATGATTCTGGCCACCATCTTGAAATTTTTATACCATTTCTGCAGACAGTCCTACCTGCACAACCAACTTTATTGAGTAACTCTTTGGTTTATATTTTGATAGATTAATTTTAGTGTTTGAACAAAAAGCTTTAGTCCAACTTATCTTCTAAAATATAGAACTTTATTTCAGTAGGTGTGCCCCAAGGGTGGGTTTCAGCTGGTACGAACCGGTACAGCTGTACCGGATGGTGAAATTTAGCGTGCCTTCCTGTACCCCTTCTTCTGGAGGCCTAGTACCAGAACACTCCCACCCCTGGCATGCCCTGTCCCCCTGCTCGCTTCCCCCACCTGCCCAGTCCCCCCCCCTCTCTCTGCCTGTCTGCACCATGCTTGCAAAGAGGGGCAGAAGCCTCTGAACCTAGCAGGGAGCCTAAGCAAAGGAGGAGATGGAGAGCTGGGCAAAGTAAGGGAGAAACCCTAGCGAGGGCTGCCTACCGCCAACTGGACTCCACGCAGAGCGGGCTGTAGAGGATGCCATAAGGTAGGTTGATCAGGGCAGCGTGCAAGAAGCTGCACTGCTACTGCTGGTGCTTCATTGCCCCACTGGGTTGGGGACTTCTTCCCCTTGTGCGTCACTTTGCAGATGCCGGATCCCTGCACAGACCTCTTTGGGGTGCTGGGCCACCTAATACCGATCGACCGTCTCTCCAGATCTGGCGGCTTTTTTGAGGTTTTCTTTTTAAAAAACACTTCTCCAGACGATCTTGAAAACCTGCAAGATTGCTTTGGGAGTGGGTAGATGGGCAACATTTTCTCCCTCCCCCATCCCTGGGTGCCTGCAGCCTCGGAGCCTGCAGCCTTAAAGCAAGTCTTTACACAGTAAAGAAAATCTTCTTGTGAGTGCGAGAAGTTCTTAATTGCCTTTACTGTGCAAGTTGCTGCAAGCTCCGAGGCTGCAGGCACCCATGGATGGCAGAGGCGGGGGGGGGGGGGATGCTGTCCATCTGTTCCATCCCAAAGCAACCACACAGGTTTTCAAGATCGTCTGGAGAGGTGTTTTCTTTTTAAAAAGAAAATGGTCTTTTTGGGGGGGGGGGGGAAATGGAGCGCGCTGCCGAGGACAGACACCAGATGGGATGCTGGCGGTGCTGGGAGCTGGGCTGTACACGGAGGAGCCGGTGGCTGGGGCACCCTGAAGCAGTGCCAGCCAGCATGTCCCGCAAGAAGAGCCCCAAGGGCAAGAGCAGCAATGCCGGGCCCTCCTTCTCCCTGCCCGCCACCCAGCAATGCGCCACTTCCTCCTCCTCAGCGGGTGGGCCAAACATGGATGCGGGCATGGCCCAGGAGCAGGTGGCCAATGGGGGGGCGCTGCTGAGCTGGCCCCCCCTCAGCAGCAGTGGCAAATTCTACCATGTTGCCTTCAAGATGAGCAGTTGGCGCTACTTGGCCAGGATACCAGAGCTCACCCGGCACCCACCCAGCCACCATTCGGTGGGCGGGTGGGTGGGCAGAGGGTTGTCCTGGCCCAACCAGCGGGTGGCGCGACTGAGTCTTGAGGAGGCTTGGTAGGTGCGAAGGGTGCCTGTCTTTCCCGACCAGGCTGGAGCACGGGTCGGCCTCACCACAGGTGTGTCTGCCACTTGCAGAGCGAAGATGCGGTGCTCAGAAGGAGTGGTGGGCTTGTTTTCCAGCTGGTTCCTGGCCCTGCAAAGGTTCCGAAAGTGCCTGGGCTCCAGGGCATCCAACGCTGCAGCCACTGCTGCTGCTCCCGCCTCTGCTCCCAAACGGAACTGTCAGCCACGAGCAGGTGCATGAAGCTACTGCTTGTAGGCATTCACAGCTGGAGGTAGACTACGCCTGTAGTGGGAAGCTCTTCGCACTGTGAGAGCTCCTCTCCAGCACTCCCTTTCCCAGCCATCTCTTCTTTCACTTGTTCGGGCAGGTGGAGAACGAAAGGAGGTGCATGTAGCGGAGGGCAAAGGAGACTTCTGCTTGCTTCTTTCACACATTCGGGCAGTGGGGTTGCTTTCTCACACGCCTTCGGAGAACTAAGCCTCCCCAAGATGTGCCACCTCGGTTGCGCCAGCCACTGGTCAGGCCAGGGCAACCCTCTGCCTATCCACCCCACTGCCCGAACATGTGAAGGAAGCAAGCAGCAGGATCCTTTGCCTCAACTACACGCACCTCCTTTCTTTCTCTGCCTGCTCAAATGAGTGAAGGAGGCACTCACTGGCCACTAAACTGCCCGTTAGCCATCATTCAAACCAGCCCACTTCCTCTCTCACAGCATGGGCTTTCTGGAGAGAAAGGGAAGGTCCCTCCCAAAACCTCACTTGTCCTGGTGGCATCCCAGCAATAGCAGCTGAGCGAGGGAAGGAGGAATGCTGGGAGTTGAAGTCCACAAGTCTTAAAGCTGTCAGGTTTGAACACCCCTGGGTTTTTTTTCTAAAGGGTTAGGAGTGCAAGGATCTTGTAACTTGACAGCTTTAAGACTTGCACACTTCAATGTCAGAGTTCCTGAGCCAACATTTTGGTTGCTAAGCAAGAGCATTAAGTGAGTTTCACCACATTTTACAAGTTGGCCATGCCCACCCAGTCACATGACTGCCAAGCCACACCCACCCAGTTACATGACTGCCAAGCCACTCCCACAAAACAGGTCACACCTACAGAATAGGTTCTAAAAATATTTGAAACCCACCACTGGTGTGCCCCAAGGCAATTGTCTCTTTTAAAAAGGGCCTGAGGTGAATGTCAGTGACTAGAATTCTTAGGCAACATAATGTACTGTATTTATTTATTTATAAAATTCATTTGCCATCCATCTTGTATCCAACAACATAATATCTTATGGTCACCACACTGGAGAAAGTTGCCATAAACTGACTGGACTTTATCCTGTTTTTCTTTATTAGCATTCTCCTATTCTCTTTTCAAGGAAACCAGATTATTTCAGTTTGCTAAATCTATATTTCCTCCCTGTCCTTCTGAACAGTTTGTTTGTTTGTTTCCTTTAGTAACTTTCCCTTTTTTAATCTGTAACTTTCACCAGCAGGCATGTGGATCTGCTCATTTCCCTTCTGTTCTTTGAAAAAAATTTCTTGCTGTTTTTTTTGTGTTTTGCTCCATTCGTTAACCATGGCTGCGTGAATGAGCATTTCATTATACCTTTCAGATTGTGCTGCTCTGCTGTTGTTGGTTTTTACTGGTTTGATTAGATTGAAGGCTGCACAGAGAAATAATTACCATTATTTTGAGAGTGGCAAAACTCCTTAGAAGGTTATGGTTAGAGAATAATGCTGCTGTTAAGAGAATAATCCTTCTCCTGGCCTAAGTCAATCAGGATAACTTTTCAGTGCTATTACTTCCTCTGGGAAGGACTTGGATTGGGAATTTAGATCTGACTGTAATATAATGGCAGGCCATGCTTTCCGGCTGGATCTGAATTCCCTCATCAGTGAAACTCTGTCCTTCTCCCTAGTTAAGATCAAAAACATCCCTCTGCGTAAGCATAATCAAGGTTTCTGCATATTTCAATCAGAGGTGGTATTCAGCAGGTTCTCACCGGTTCTGGAGAACCAGTAGCAAAATTTTTGAGTAGTTCGGAGTATCGGTAAATACCACCTCTGGCTGGCTCCGCCCCCATATATTCTCTGCCTTCTGAGTCCCAGCTGATCGGGAGGAAATAGGGATTGTCAGGTGCTGCTTCATTTAATAATCAGGAAAGAAACCACTCAACTCCATTTGTTTGAAATTAAGTGTACTTTTACTAATTACAAATGAATAGTAGCAAAGCAAAGCTGAGTCTGGTTAATTGGGAGCGAAAGCAATGAATATCATGTATAGTTCAACCTCTTCCCCTTGGCACCCCAGTCCATAGTCCAATAATAATTCCCCCAACTGTCAGGTGGGAGATATCTTCAAAAAACCTCATCAGGGTGGAATGCTGGACAGTTAACCTTGGCAGGAAACTCCCTTCCTCCACATGCACAATGAGATGGTCAGGACAGCTTCTAGAATATTCCTCCAGCACATAATGATTCCCCTCCCAAATACCATGCCCCCCCTCCCCATTTCAATGGCAGCAGAAGCAGCAGCAAGGCAGAGGCTGATAGGGATTTTGCAGTAACCTTCCCCTGCCCTGCCCGCCAAGCCACACCCGCCAAGCCATACTATGCCCACCAAGCCACACCCACAGAAACAGTAGTAATTTTTTTAAAATTCCACCATTGACTTCAATGCACATTTCTACGCATTGAATTATTTAATAAGGATTAGAAAGGGATTTCAAGCTCTTTTTTCAAATGTGGGATAACTGGTAAATACAAATATGCCTCACCTCTAAGGTAATTGTATATTATGATTAACCTTATATAATGAAAAATGAGGATTAACATTTGTGAACTCTCCATATTAGTGTCCATATTAATTCCTGGTGACTTGATAATTATGTCTATTTTGGAGGGCAATAAGTGAGTAAAAGGCCTATTATTGATCCCCCCCCCCCCCCAGGATTTCTACCCTAGTGGTTTCCCAATTAAGTATTAATCAAATTGGCCTTGATTAACTTCTTTTGAGATCATCCAAGGTCAGCTGGGTGCTTCTGTAATTGAAGGCTTATTTAGAAGAACCATGAAAACCTAACTCTTCACCAAGGACCTTGACAAGAGAAAGTGAGATGGTCCAGCAGGTTCTGACCAGTAATGGAAATTTTGAGTAGTTCGGAGAACTGGTAAATGCCATCTCTCACTAGCCCCATCTATTCTCTGCCTCCTGAGTCCCAGCTGATTGGGAGGAAATGGGGATTTTGCAGTAACCTTCCCCTGGAGTTGGGAGGGAATAGAGATTTTACAGTATTCTTCCCCTAGAGCGGGATGGGAATGGAGATTTTACAGTATCCTTCCCCTACCATGCCCACCAAACCACACCCATCAAGCTATGCCCACAGAACCGGTAGTAAAAACATTTGAATCCCACCACTGGTGAGACCTGTTGCTTAATCTCATCTGGTCTGTCATGCTTGCCATCTTTTGATTCATTTTATTATAATTTTTTGATTTGATTGTTGGGAGCTACACAGAATCATTGGATGTTACAAAATACAAGTCGACTTACAAGAATTTGTTTGGCGACCATTCAAAGTTATAACGGCACTGAAAAAAGCGACTTACGACCTTTTTGACACTTGCAGCATCCCCATGGTCACATGATTAAAATTCAGATGCTTAGCAACTGGCTCATACTTATGACAGATTCAGTTTCCTGGGATCATGTGATCACCTTTTTTGCAACTTTCTGGCAAGCAAAGTCAATGGGGAAGCCAGATTCACTTAACACGACTGCAGTGATTCACTTAACAATCATGGCAAGAAAGGTGGTAAAATGGGACAACATTCACTTAACAAATGTCTCACTTAGCAAGTGAAATTTTGGGCTTAATTGTGGTTGTAAGTCGAGGACTATCTGTACAAGTTATTATTTTTATTATCAATAAGGCACAAACCTTTTGGTCAAAAAGAGGAACACACAAAGTTACAAAATCCCTGCTTAGGAGTTGAGAAGTGCTACATCTCCACCCAAATTATTTTATAACTATTCATGGACACATAGCAGACTGCAGCTGCTACCGTACCTGATCCTGGAAAAAAGTCTTGAAACAGGTGTTATGTTCATGCCAACAGAGGCTCCCAAACCACGTTTTGGAATAAATCCAAGATGTTGAACAACTTTGCCAGCTTCCCCTGAATAAGCCTGGCGGGCTTGAAATACAAGCATTGCTTCCGCAGGCAGAAACTCCTTTTATCATTCCCCTGTTGGGGATTCTAGCTTTTCTTTCTACCCATGAACTGTTTTGACTGCTGGCAACCATACAAGTGATGGGTTCTTTACATGCTCTCTCTCTTTCGTGCTTCCCCCTTTTTTTCAAGCTTAGGTAGGTTTTCTAGTTTATGTATTTGTTAATAAATCAAACTTCTAGTTCAGACAAAGTGAATGTCGGGTAGCATTTCCTGATAGAAGGATTAAGTTCATATTCTGCATCCATGACAACAATGTTATAAGCATTTTATTTCTAAATGGGATCTGCTGCTACTTAATTGTTCAAATTTCTGTTAGCATTCTGGATAAATTCAGAAGCACACCCCTTAAGAAGTGTCTGTGCTGAACATCTCAACTCTCAACTCTAAAGTGATTTACGTGCACAAACCATTCCAATTTCAGTTGTTTTCTGAACTTGGTTTCCAGCCCTCATGAAACACATTGCAGAATGGATGGATTAGTAGTCAAGACATTTTAAATGTGGGGCCAAAGACTAAGTTTCAATTTCTTAATGGTTTACTTCTTTGAAAGAGATGTCAATTTGTGGAGTCCTTGGTTTGGTCTGTGCTTGGTTATTTCCTTGTAGATGTTTCTGTCGGGCTTCCAAGTAACACCCCTAACCAGGGGTGGGTTCCGGCTGGCTTTACTGCTGATTTGCTCGTGTGCGCGCTTTGTGCGCGCACGCTGGATGCATGCTGGGCACACATGCACAATTCAATTAAAATTGTTTTGTGCATGCACAGAACTAAAAAAAAAAAAGATGGCGGCGGTGACGGTGATGACCAGGGAACTGGTTCGGGGGCGTGGCAGGCCTGGGTCGCTGCCAGTTCCAGTGATCGAGACCGCCATACCACTACCGGTTCGGCCTAACTGGGCCCAAGTGGTAGGAACTCAGCACTGTCCCTAATGAAAGAAGACTCCGAGGCTTGAGGTTCCTTAAAGTTCCATTTTATTAGAGAGGTCATATTGGCACATCTGGGAAAACCCAAATCTGAAAGTTTCCAGGTTTTTCCCACGAAACAAAAGCTCAAGCCCCTGTCCAGCATCCACATGTCCATCACATGGTCCAACCAGGCACCTCCCAACTGGAGATGCCTCCCAGTCATGCAGGGCAAGATGTCCTTGACTCCCTGAGAAAAGAATGTTATTTTGACTAAATGTCACCCATACTCTGTATAATCCCCCCTCCCATTTTCCCACAGTAGAAAATGTGGCAGGCCTGAAGGCCCAGTGCAGAAAATGACTTCCAGGCCTGATAGTTTCATTACCCAATTAGGTAACATCAACAGTATGAGGGAGTGTGGGGTTTGTTTATATGCAGCAACTTACCCTGCCAACAAGGAAAAAACTACAGGTAATCTTTCACTTACAACAGTTCATTTCGTGCATGGATGTCAAACTCACACCGTCACATTGCCATCACATGACGATTCGTGATATTTTCCCCATTCACTGAGCTGGGGTGGGCGTGGCCTGTGCGTGATGCATCTGGCCCGCGGGCTGCCAGTTTGACACCCCTGATTTAGTGGCTGTTCAAAGTTGCAACAGCACTCAAAAGAATGACTTGTGACTCACACTTATGAGTGTTGCAGCATCCTGCATTCAGATCACAGGATGTAAATTCAGACACTTGGCAACTGATTCATATTTATGATGGTGGCATGTCCCAAGGTCACCTTTTGTGACCTTTGACAAGCAAATTCAAAGGGGAAAGCAGATTCACTTTACAACTGTGTTACTAACTTAACAACCGCAGTGATTCACTTACCAACTGTGGCAAGAAAGGTTTTAAAATGGGGCAAAATTCACTTAACAGCTGTCTCACTTAACAAGAGAAATTTTGAGCTTAATTGTGGTCATAAGTCGAGGACTACCTGTACTCCCCACTCATTCCTTGCTGAGAAATTCTGGGAATTGAAGACCGTACACCGTGTTTCCCCCCAAATAAGACAGGGTCTTATTTTCTTTTGACCCCCAAAATAAGCACTTGGCCTTATTTTCGGGGAGGTCTTATTATTTTTGAGGTGCAGGAGGCAGCAAGCGTGGTCACCTCATGGCTGCTGCTGTGTTGCAATATTTTTGGGGAGGACTTATTTTCGGGAAAACTGGGTATCTTAAAGTTGATAAGATTGAGAAAAACTGCCCCTACCTATTCTTTTAGATTTTCTTGCCAATGTTCGTTGCTCCCATAAAATAAGATTCTGGTATAAGTGTAGAGCTTGGGACGCTAAATCAATATCTATTGCAGTAACTATTCATGTGTTATTTTGGCATTGTAAGAATAATAGCATATTTTAAAATAGGAACACACGTTTGAAATGTAAAATTGACAAGATAATTCCCTAGGTATCATGGAAAGTGTAGATGCCTCACATCAGTACAAATCAGTATTTCAGCTCTGCTTGGATACCAATCCCATCAGCTATTTATAGTGAACCAACCGTATTTTTTAACTGTCTTTGCTTTGGTGGTCATAGAAATGCATATGGATTTACCAGAGGATTCTGAAGCACTGGAAACGCTAAGAAATCTGAAGATTGGTTAGATTGATGGTTATGCTCACAGATGGTATTCAGCAAGTTCTGACCAGTTCTGGAGAACCAGTTGCAGAAATTTTGAGTAGTTTGGAGAACCTGTAAATATGACCTCTGACTGGCTCCGCCCGCATCTATTCTCTGCCTCCTGAGTCCAAGCTGATCGGGAGGAAATGGGGATTTTGCAGTATCCTTCCCCTGGAGTTGGGAGGGAATGGAGATTTTACAGTATCCACCAAGCCACACCACGCCCACCAAGCCACACCCACAGAACCGGTAATAAAATGTGTTGAATCTGTAATGGGACTGAGACTGGAGAGACCAGTTTAAATCCTCACTGGAGGATTTCTGGTGAACTTGGACCTGTCTTTCTACCCTTCTTACAACACGGAGATTGTGTCCAAATAAAATAAGGAGAGATTTTCCATATGCACTGACATGAATTCTCATAAAGAAATTCATGACAAGCAGCATAGAGAGCCTTTTATCCTTAATAGTACTTAATAGTATCCATCCATGACTGAGTCGGACGATAAATTATACTTGCATGAAATGTCCTGACTTTCATTACCTATCCCTATCTAACCTTGATAGCTTCTATTCCAAGTCATTGTCATTCACCTGACTTCACTCAGAGAAAATATGACAAAGCTTAATAGATCTTATATACCGGGAGGCTGCCCTTGGATAGGGCTGGATTAAAGAGGAAAATGCTCTTCTGGAATTCTGGTTGCATTATTTCCTTGCCTGGCTGGATACATGGACCTTCAGTTAGGGTAAAGGTAAAAGTGTCCCCCTATCCAAACAGTTCCAACTCTAGGAGGCATTGCTCATCCCTGTCTCTTAACAGAGGGAGCCAGCATTGTGCAAAGGCGCTTCGGTTGTCATGTGTCCAACATAGGTATATGCACACGGAATACTGTTACCTTCCCACCAAAGTGATGCCTATTTATCTATTCGCATTTGCCTGCTTTCAAACTGCTAGGTAGGAAGGAGTTGGGGCAAGTAACAGGAGCTCATCCCATTGCTCAGTGCTTGGGTCCCAAACCTGGACTGTCAGCTTTCCACAAGCTCAGCATTTTTAACCGCCAAGCTGTCGCACCCCTTTTGCAGTTTAGCTTAGCTTCTCCTTTTATGGGACTTCTCCAGGTGGGGAAGATTATAGGAGCAGAAAGGGTAGGCTGGCTGGAGGGGGAGATGGTGGCACTTAGGAGGAACAACAAGGTCCTACCGTAGAAAGGTTATTGGGGTTTCCTGCTTTTTTCTTGAAATAAATTTGGAAGCATTGAAGAGAGACCCAGACAGTGGACTGGAACAAAATGACAAACAGCACGAAAGCATTTGTATAAGGTGCTTTGAAGAATATGTAATCGTTTCTCCAGCTCCAATGATTCCTCCTTGCCTCCCTCCCTCCCTCCTTCCCTCCCCTTCTTTTAAGCTAATTGCAGGAAAGAAATACAGGTGGTCCTCAATGTATGACCACAATTGGGATTCGAATTTCCATTGCTAAGCACAGTTCTTAAGTGAGTCATGCCTGATTTTATGACTGTTTTTGCCATGGTCATTAAGCAAATCACTGTAATTGTTAAGTGAATTATGTAATTGTTAATAGCACTAGGACTTAGATATATATACTGCTTTACAGTGGTCTACAGCCCTCTCTAAGCGGTTTACAGAGTCAGCATTTTGCACCCAACAATCTGGCTCCTCATTTTACTGACCTTGGAAGGATGAAAAACTGAGTCAACCTTGGGCCAGTCAAGATCGAACTCCTAGCAGTGAGCAGAGTCAGCCTGCAATACTGCATTCTAACCACTGGGCCACCATGTTAAGCAAATCTAGCTTCCACCATTGACTTTGCTTGTCAGACACTGGTTGGGAAACTGGCTAATGGTGACTGTGGGATGCTGCAGCTGTTGCAAACAGCAAAATGCCAATTTCCAAGTGTCCAAATATTGAACATGTAACCATAGGGATGCTGTGATGATTATAAGCGTGATGCCTAGTTTGTAAGTCACTGTTTTCAGTGTTGTAACATCAAATGGTCACTAAATGAATGGTTATAAGTCAAAGGCTACCTGTATTAAGATTTAATTAGCAAGGTGCTAGGCTTTGCTTATCCCTGCAGGTATATTTTGCAAATAAATGAGAAATCTATTATAATCTTGGCTCATTGCTGCCATCTAGCAGTCATCCAATGTTTTGCAGCTCAGCTATGATAGCCATACATTGTTAGCCCAAGTTAAATGGAAGTGTGGGTAAGGAGTGGGTGGCCGAGAGAACCAGCTGGCCCCTTGTGTTGATGGGTCTCAAGACAGCTGTCTTCCCTGCCTTCTATACTTAAATTTAAGAATATAAGGCAGTTGTACTGATTTATCCAGCTGAGAGTAGAGAACAGATGGTTATAATAATGGGGTTGGGAAGATAATGAGAAATTCAAACAGTGTTTGTGTTTCTTCTAATTCAGCATTAAAACATACAAAGAGACAAAGATATCAATCCAACGTAATAGAATTGTGTAGATTTGGCTTGCACAGGACAAAATGCAGTTTAGCTATCTGGGTAATGACTCTTGCCCTTACAAATTCAATCTTGGAAACATTATTCTAAAACAAGTTCTTTATTAAACAGACCCAAGAATCTGATAATGGTATTTTCATGGTAATTGAACCATAAATCTTTCACATTTCCTGAACTTTCTAAATCTTTATCTAAAAATAAACATCTGTCTAAATCTCCATCTCTTCTTTCAGATTACATGCATCCTTTTTTGCTTAGAGACTTTGCAAACTGCCTGCAATGTAAAGGACTTTTGCTGGATAATGACCCCTTTGTTTTCTAAGAATAAAAATATGGTTTAATCATGAATTGAGTCCATTGCTATATTTACACGTACAGTATCCTAAATTTAAGAAAATCCACTATTAAAAAAAGGAAGGTAAAATCCCCCACTTGCCTCTTTTATTGCATTCTAAAGTATTCTGAAAAAGGGATGCGGTGCCTCAGTGGCTAAAACACTGAACTTGTCGATCAGAAAGGTCAGCAGTTCGGTGGTTTGAATCCCTAGCGCCACGTAACGGAGAGAGCTCCCGTTACTTCTCCCTTCTGCCAATCTAGCAGTTTGAAAGCATGTTAAAAAATGCAAGTAGAAAAATAAGGACCACCTTTGGTGGGAAGGTAACAGCATTCTGTGCCCCTTTGGCGTTTAGTCAGGCTGGCCACATGACCATGGAGACTTCTTCAGACAGCGCTGGCTCTTCGGTTTTGAAATGGAGATGACCACCGCCCCTTAGTCGGGAACGATTAGCACATATGTGCGAGGGGCACCTTTACCTTTAAAGTATTCTGAGATAAATATCTTAAGCAGCATCTGCTGAAGTTGAGTGATCTAGCTAGCTGGTATCCAAGGAGGATGACAACAAGCAAGAATATAACTCAATTTCTGAAAATGTTGATGTGCTTCAGATTTCACATGAGTACCAAAAAAAAAAAAAAAAAAAAAAAAGGATTTCTTTATGGTTCATTAAAATAGCTCATCTTTTTTTTTTTAAAGCTTTTGTGCAAGTTTAAAAAAAGTCAGGTTAATTTAATGAATCCTGGGTCAAAGAGGTACGGATTCTTATTGCTTCTTGCTTATTTTTGAAACATGTACTACCCCTCGGTTTATGCAATGGGTGACACAGGGCAGTTGTGATCATTTATCACATTTATCTTAAACAGAACAGTCTTAAAACCTTGTTTGAGGTGAAGAAAGCTTTATTCATCATTATGGACAATGATGACAACTTGATAATATTTGAATGAATAACAATCACACAGTCCTTTTCTATTGTTTAGCCTGATGCTTTTAGTTCTTCCACAACGGAACCCTAACAAAATGGATTGTAAAATTAACAAATAAATACAAAGGATATAAATATTAAAGCAGAAGAGACTCACTAATACAGAATGGAGCAAAATATTCTAACTTTGGAAGAATTCAAGGATATTTAGGAATAATGCACTTAAAATTTACTTTTAAGATTATCTGCTATCATAAAAATGGATTTAAAAGAAGTGATGGAAGAAGATGAGAAGTTGTTTTGCATGTGGACTTAAAAATGGCAAGTTACAAGAATGACATGGAAAAAGATGCTATACTGAATTTACTAATGAAACTGGCTGATGTTTTAATAATTAAAAGGGACATACAAATAATAGACCAGAAGAGTGACTTGGATAATGACAAAGTGGCAGACCCAGAATGTTTGTAATGATGCTTTATTCAGTGAAGTACCTAGGGAAAAAAAGTCTGTCTCAATAAATTATTAGAGGAAAGATAAAACTAATGTCAGTTTCCAGATTCAAAATATGAGCAAAATATCCATTTTTTTAAAGTATGAAAAAAGATGAAAAACGGACACTTTTATAATCGTTCTCTGTGGAGTTTAGTCTGCCTATAGTATTATCTTTGAGATATTATCATAAGGTAAAGGTTCCCCTTGCACATATGTGCTAGTCATTCCCGACTCTAGGGGGCAGTGCTCATCTCCATTTTAAAGCCGAGGAACCAGTGCTGTCCAAAGAGATCTCCATGGTCAGTGATGTGCAGTCAGGGGAGGCAGGGCCTCACCACTGTTATCATGAAAAAGAAATTTAAAAGAAAAAGGCTGAGGTAGTTGCTGCCAGAGTCACAGTGGATGACTCTGCTTAGTGCTGAACTGCAGGAGGAGGTGAGAGAACCACGTGCCTCCTTTACTCTATCTTTACGATCACTTGAACAGAGTTAAGCAAGGGTTAAAAGGCGAAAAATTCCTTATGCAAAGGAGGCACATGGTTCTCTAGCCTCCTCCTGCATAGGGCACTTTTTTAGAAGCTTTTTTTAAACAGTTAAGCAGAGTCATCCATTGGGGACTCTGGCAGAAGCTAACCCAGCCTGACCTTGCCTTTTTCTTTTTACATTTTTTACATTTTCATCATGGCAGAGACAAGAGGAGAGTTGAAATCCTCTGTGACACAGCTGGAAAAGGTATGTGGGTCCTGGGTCGGAGGGAGGGGGGGAATTCAAAACTATTGTAATTTGTAAGTAATTGTAATTTGTATTATAAGTAGTGTGTGTGTTTGTGTGTGTGTTTTACCCGTCTCTGCTGGCGTGTGGGCTGGCACTTTATTTTTATTTTTTATTTTTTTATTTTTTATTTTTATTTTTTTATGTATTTTTTATTTTTTTATTCTTTTATTTTTTATTTTTTATTTTTTATTTTTTTATTTTTTATTTTTTATTTTTTATTATTTTATTATTTTTATTTTTTATTTTTTAAAGCCATGCTGCCGTGCCTCGCCATAGAATGGGACACGCCAGCTTCTGGCCATACAGCGGATCCCGCTGTATGGCTGGCGCGGCAGCATGCTCTTTAAAGTGCCGGCGTGCCCTCTGGCCATAAAGCAGGACATGTCGGGGCTTCAGGGGTGGACAGGCGCGCCCACACTTTAAAGTGCATGCCGCCGCGCCGGCCATACAGTGGGACATGTTGGGGCTTCGGGGGCGGCTGGTGTTGGCAGAGTCAGGGCAGCTTTTGCCTGCTTGCCTCATCGGCCATGAACCTCACTGCATGTCACTCTCCATGGTCATGTGGTTGGCATGACTAAACCCCAAAGGCACACAGAAGGCTGTTACCTTCCCACCAAAGGTGGTCCCTATTTTTCTACTTGCACTTTTACATGCTTTCGAACTGCTATGCCGGCAGAAGCTGGGACAAATAACAGGAAATCACTTTGTTATGCGGCACTAGGGATTCGAACCACCGAACTGCTGACCTTTCTGATCAACAAGCTCAGCGTCTTAGCCACTGTGCCACCATGTCCCTGATATTATCATATACAAAGGCAATGTCACTGCAGCTTTACTCTAAATATAACATTTAAGAGATGAATACATATTAGGTTAATGTCATATACCCTATCAATTTCTGACTAATAGAGTTAATCAGAGGAAATGGAGAAACAACTAGGCTTTAATAGGAAAATTGGTACTCAGATACTTTGAGGACAAGCAATGCCGACAAACTATTCAGCTATAGTTTGCAAAGAAAGACCTTGCTATGTCCATTTTGATGCCACTGGATGCCCATAGAAGGTGTGACTTAGTAGTGGTGCATTTTTAGATTTTGAATGTACTGATTTAGGGGAATTTTAAAAAAAAGTAAAGATTGACTTTTGGTGACTTCGTCTATGATTTCTTTTTAAAATATCTTAAATTATCTCAAGATTCCTGGATTATTGGGAAGCATCTTCTTAAGAGGCTGCATACCTTGGAATCAGAATATTTATCTGAACCTTCCTCTCATTGTACCCACTGATGTAATTGTTAAAGTTAAGGAAAACTCAAAGCATCAAAATTGTGGTGGTAATTATGCTTTAGTTGATTAATTAAATAGCGCTGAGTAAAAGGCATTAATTCATCTGTTTACTGAAAAATAATGGAGCCATATTTTGAATGGAAGTGCAACAGCCTATGGCAGTGATGGTGAATCTTTTGGGCACTGAGTGCCCAAACTGAAATTGTGTGTGCATACGCATACATGCACATGCATTAGAGCACCAGAAACGTGAAGACCAGCTACTCTTCTGGGTTTCCAGCACACACACGCGCACCAGCCAGCTCGTCTTTGTAGAGCACCAGAAACCCAAAGACCAGCTGGCCGGCCGCGCATGCCTGTTTTTTGGCTGTTTTTCAGGCCACTTTCTGGTGCTCCAGACCAGTGTGCCGGAAAACAGAAGAGCTGGCAACGTTGTGTGTGCCCACAGAGAAGGCTCTGCATACCACCTCTGGCATGCGTGCCATAGGTTTGCTATCACAGTCCTATGGGTTGTAAGGAAGTTAGTAGATCTTCCACATCTAAAAAGATCCTGGTGAATAAATATTTTAGATGATCAAATGTTACCTCCACTTTCCTCAAAATGTGACAAAGCAATCCTGTAATATTTGGTCATTCCTGTTAGGAATATAATTCTAACGGTTGGGTTGGCAATATATAAATCATGTAACAATGCTATACCTGTTTCTTTAAATCATATTGTAAAATGGGATTGGTTGCTGTTTTCCTCAATCGGCCATAAGAGGGAGCCAGAACGAGTGTTAGTCTCTCTGTTCGTTAGATGCTGGGCTGATCTGATCTGAGTGGCGTGAGCTATTGTAAGTTTTGCAACTGTTAGCAAACTTTGTGTACTGGACTGATTATATGATTATGGACTATGTAACTGGACTATTCCTTAACTGAAAGACATTGATGATTGACTGAATTATCTGTGTATGACTTGGACTGTTTGATGGACTCTGATACCTCTATTTCCATGAAAGTAAAAGCCTATTTAAACTGCAGTGTCTCTGTATGCTGGTTTGTGTGTTCACCAATACCACTCTCACAACGCTTCACTGAAGGTACTCACTCTTCCAACGGGGAACTTACCTAATAATTTGACTCGGTCATCCCGGCAAGCATGGTCCTTTCCTTCTATCTAAGTTTGTCCTAAGGGAAAAAAATGACAAAATGGCACCCACAAAATTGTGCTTGAAACTCTGCCTGTTTTTTTAAGTGTATGAGCTTGAAGCATACCATCTCATTTGTCACCTTATTTGACAATATGGACCATACTCCTTATGGATATTTTACCTCTACTGTATAAACTTGGCATGCTGAATTTGAGGAGGGTGGGCTATCTGTTTGTTAAGGTGGAAGAGTCTCATGACTCTATGCCAAACTCTTACAACTAGAGTGGAATGGTGTTTCTCCAGATGTTGCTGAATATTCCTCCGGTATCCCTTTCTGTTGGCAGGAGCTGCTAGAAATTGTGATCAGGAGCAACTGAAAGAGCACTTCAGTGAACTTGGGGTACATTTGATAGCAAAGGATATATAGCACAGATTATGAGCTGTAGTAGCGCAATGGTTAGAGTGCAGTATGCAGACTACTTCTGCTGCCTGCCTGCTGCCTGCAATTTGGCAGTTCAAATCTAACCATGCTCAAGGTTGACTCATCCTTCCATCCTTCTGAGGTGGGTAACGTAACTCAATATGCTGTCTCTGTAAACCACTTAGAGAGGGCTGCAAAGCACTGTAAAGTCTAAGTGCTATTTCTATTTCTATGCATATTGTGTGAATAAAAATAAGTCTGCGTAGAAAAGTGCCTATGGAGTGCACTACTCAGGTGACTCTGAAGACATAGATAAAACCTCCAAATGGCCTCAATGACTCTCTAAAAGGTTGCAAATGACCAGATGTCTGCCAGGAGTATAAATCCTTCCATTCCCCACCACCCCGTCAGGGCTGAAGAAGCTTCTTGAATGAGAAGCGAAACATCTTCAAAGAAGAGACAAGAATCTCTGTTTGCCTCTTTTAAAAAGCACCTTTGGGTCTATGTAGAAGACCTATGGCCCTGATGGTTTGTCATGTGGCAGTTTCAGATGTAGTTCTCTGTGCATCCCTTTCATTTTACCAATTAATCACTCACACAGACAAACAAACACTTGTTGGACTTGATTTGTGATACGATGCATCCTATACTGGTTCTTTATTGTTTTTATGATGTTTTGATCTTGTGTTTATTCTTGGTCAGCCACTCAGAGTCGTATATTTGAAATAGAAAGCCATATAAATTGGATCAATACAGTAAATAAGTAAAATGTCTCTGGTGATGAAAAGTTTCACCACTCATCTATACCAGGGGTCAGCAACCAGTGGCTCTGGAGCTGCATGTGGCTCTTTCATCCCTCTGTTGTGGCTCCCTGTTGCCAGCTGGCACCACAATTTTGAGAGGACCTTCCGGTTAGGAGTGGGTGGGAAGTAGAGCACACCAAGATGAGACTCTATGGCAAGAGACAGGTTTTCCGGTCAGCTCCACAATTGTTAGGGCTTTCAGTTAAGACAGGTAGAGGAAAAAGGATGCCGTGCTAGGAGGAGACGCTATGGTGGGAAACTGGAATTCCAGTTAGCTCTAGAATTGAACGGGGGGCTTCCAATTAGGACCTTTGTGGCTCTTTGAGTGTTTAAGGTTACCGATCCCTGATCTATACCATATATTTGTACCAAATAAATTCTCCAGATTTTGAAGCTACCAAAACTTTTGAAATCTATTGGACTGCAAACAATAATAAAAATGAAGGAAGGGATCGTAAGGCTTATGGATTGTACACTGAACACAGCTTAGTTTCCTTCTAAGTCCATAAGACTGTACCACTCTTAAGTTTTTAGCAATGATTTTAAGCCTACTTTAATCAAAGCAGCTTATGTCAATAATTTTTACGCAATGTTTTCCCAAACAAATTCCTTTTATTTCAGAGATTAATGTTGTGCATTATTTGACTGCAAATGTCGACCCAGGTAAACAGGAACGCACAAGCAAATGCCTTTGTTCAAACGAAGAACCGAAGGAAAGGGAAGTGCTTATTGACAGCCGCAACCAAAAGAGAGCTTGTTAAATTATCTGCTCTTATTTCTGTTTCAGCATTTCCAACCCTCCCTTTCTCTGCTGCTTCAGCACAGCAAATGAAATCTCTTCAAGCGTTTGTGCTTGCAAATAACCAGCAATCTTCATAGGACGTAGATTTCATATTTTAAGTCTGACAATGAGGTTTTAGTCTGTGGAAAATAGCTTTTCTTCCTTCTGCCACACAATAAATTAAAAGAACAATTTTGCACAGAGCGATAAAAGAGATATATAAAAAGGTCAGGCTTCCATCATTTATTTCTCCTCTCTCTCCCCACTTCCTTATGCTACATACAATTTATAAGAAGATGAGAAGAACGCTGCTTGAATCATATCAAAGATCCAACTAGTGGAATAACTTGTTTCTCATAAAACCAATCAGGAGCTGTTGGGAGACCCATAAATGCAGCTTCAAGATAGGAGTGTTTGCAGAGATAATGAAAAAAGGCAGGACATCAGCTGTGACAATGCAAACACCCTTACTTAATGCTAACAGTTCAGCCCTACTCTGCAAAAAATGGCATTTTTATGGCTTCCAGATTAATTTTAAGCAGATTGAAAGTTAAGAAAGTTTTAAGGAGGGGACAGGGGACAGTCTCCTAGGAGGGCTCATAATCTGAAGTCCTAACTCCCAAAGCTAAATTCTTTTGACTTCTTTGCTTAAATGCAGCTTTTACAAACATACCCTTCCAAATACATAGTGACTGCCAACCTACAAAATATCGTATTTTCTAAATATAGCTGCATACATATTAGTGTGCCATAATTTTCCTGAAATGTTGGAGTCACTCTCCATTTTTATGGAATTCTATTCCTCCTCTTTCTTGATTGGAACAGATGGAATATTATTATCAGGTGCAGGACTTCTAACGCACCATGAAAATTAAAAATTCTACCCACGTGCCATCTCCTCTCCATCCAAGTAATAAGTATTTCTGTTTAAGACTGTGAAGGTTGATTAGAGCCTGTTAAAACAAGATGTGGAGATTGCTTTCAGTTGCTCTTTTACAGGTCAAGATGATGCTCCATTTAAAAAAAAGACACCAAGAATGAAAAATCATTTCACCATAAATCTGTAGAACAGAAGCACTTAGCATATTTAAAAATGGATGAAATGTATAGTAGCAAATATGTATGTGTTACCAAGTGAGGAAGCCAAATATAAGGCACCAACACATATTTTCCTCCTTGATTGGACAATCTTGTACGGTCCATGTTAAGAACTGCAAGATAAGTTACAGTGTAGAACAGGGGTGAGGAATTGGGGACACTCTATGACCATGCTGGCTTGAGAATTGAAGTCTACAGGTCATAAAGGGGTCATAGTTCCCCACCCCTGTCCTAGAACATCTAAAAGTGTGACCATTGATTAGGATGGTTACGGCCTATGGTGGGTGTTCAAATTAGCTAATAGAATAGAATAGAATTCTTTATTGGCCAAGTGTGATTGGACATTCAAGTTCCTATGCTCTCAGTGTACATAAAGAAAAATAAAATAGAATATATTCATCAAGAATCATAAGAAGCAACACTTAGTAAAAGTCATAGGTTACTAATAAGCAAGCAAATTATACTAGGAAAAAATTAAACAATATAAATATAAAGATACAAGCAACATGGTTATTAGTCATAAGTGGGAAGAGATAGGTACTAGGAAGGAAGAGAAGAATAACAGTAATACAGTCTTAGTAGGTAATATGACAGTTGGGTCAGAATTAGTTGTTTAGCAGAGTGATGGCATTTGGGAAAAAACTTTCCTTGTGTCTAGTTGTTCTGATGCGCAGTGCCCTATAGTGTTGTTTTGAGGGTAGATGTTGAAACAATGTATGTCCAGGATGTGAGAGGTCTGTAGTTTTTTCATAGCCTTCTTTTTGGCTTGTGCAGTATACAGGTTTTTGATGGAAGGCTGGTTGGTAGCAATTGTTTTTTCTGCAGGTCTAATTATCCGTTGAAGTCTGTCTTGTTTGGTTGCAGAGCCAAACAAATTTATCTAGCTATGACTTTGAGAATCTTTAATCATGTTCTCGCTAACCTGGTTGTTCTGTTCTGTGCCGTCAAGTCAGTTCACTTGGACTGCAACTACATCAAGAAGTCAGTGCAGTTTTCTAGGCAGCATTTTCAGAAGTGGCTTACTTGCTCCTTCTTCCTAGGGCTGAGAGAGGATGACTGGCTCAAGGCTATCTAATTGGTGCTTTATACCTCTGGCAGGAGTAGAATTCATGGTCTCCCACATCTTGAAGGCACATCTGTTAGTCTAGTGCCATCAACTACCACATCATGTCAGCTCTACCATCACATTTTAGGGTCAGCAATTTGATCACATGAAAGTCGTTTGCAACACTCAAACAACTGTACTGTAAATGACATCAGATAGGGTCATCACCAATTGCCCTCCATATATTGGCATTCTTCAGACCTCTATCAATTGCACTGTAATTCCCCTTCTTGAATCCAGAATATCAGAAAGACAATTGTAGCTCAGTGAATAGAACATCTGCTTCACATATAAAAGCATGTGGCTTTTCCGAAAGAGGTGGAGAAATATTGTTATGATGAAATCTGTCTTTTAATTTCCTGAAAGTGTTGCCTGTTCTATAAAAGAGGCTTTTGCTTCCATAACTCATTCTCAGGGCACCTCTGAGTTTCTATGGAGTGTGTAACAGTATAGCATTTCTGAGCTTATTTTACAACTGCAATATGGAACAGGATAGTGTTGGTGTTTATTCTTTATATTTATTTATTTATTTGATTGAGCCTGCCTATTTCAACAAGAGACTCTGAGTGGCATACATCATAAAACAGAAAAACAATTAGAACAGCAATAGCAGTAGCACTTAGACTAATAAACCTATCAATGACTACTTCAGCTTCAACCTCAATAATACACATGTTAAGTATATCTCCTTTTGGAGACTAGAGTTGAGTAGCAGAACTTAGCAAGGAATGTGCTGCTGAATAGTCAAACTATCAATCACAGCCGCCAAAGTTAAAACAAGGATAACTTTACTTGTTTTAACAAAAATAAAGTAGGATAAACATTCTCCAAAACAAGCGACAAGTAGTCTTGAATTATATACACAGTCTATGATACAACACATTGGTTTACAGATGCTTAACTCACGATTCACCATGTAGACAGGTAACTAACATACAGAGTAGCCACCATCCAATATACAGTATTCAACTCCAAAAACAAGCATGGAGAACATACAGGAACAACCAGGAACAAAACAGTAGTAGTTCCTACTCCCTCTTATGGCTGATTAAAGCAACAGCATCCAATCACATCTCACTTGAGCATTTAAAGTGACAGATACATTATTTCAATCATGGCATATATATGCAACAGAGTGGTCAACTCCTGGAATGCTCTACTTGATTACATTGTTACATCCTCAAACCCTGACAGCTTCTACCTTAAGCTGTCTACTCTGGACCTCATCCCTTTCCTAAGAGGTCTGTAAAGGGGGCGTGCATAAGCGCACCAATGTGCCTACCATCCCTGTCCTTATGTCCCCATTTATTTGTACTCATTTCCTTTGTTCATGTCCATGTTTATACTTATACCTGTTATCTTGTACATATTTGACAAACTAATAAATAAATAGGTAAATAAATAAATGAATGAACGAATAAATAAATAAATCACCCATACTACTTTATAGCACTCTCTGGGTGATGCCTTTATTTCTGAGAGATAAAGCACTATTTCTCTTTACCGTGTCAGCCTATTGTCCCCAACAATCTGGGTCCTCATTTTACCAACCTCAGAAGGATGGAAGGCTGAGTCAACTTTGAACCGGTCACAATCAAACTCCAGGCTGTGGGCAGAGTTTTCCTGCAATGCTGCACTTTAACCACTCTGTCACCTAGGCCTTTATTATCAGTACCAAATAAATAAATATGGCACCAAGTGAGATGGTTACTATGGATGTTAATACAGTTAGGAAATGGGCTTATTAACATACCCGGGACTCCACCCCTGAACACACAACCAAGTCTTCATGACCTTACAAAAGACCAACAAGGTAAGGGTCTGTGAAGGGACATTGTTCCAGAGGCCAGGGGTTATGGCAGGGACTACGACAGAGAAGGAACATCTTCTGGTACCTCCCAACCAACATTCCTTGGCTGATGGGACTGGCAGCATGTACAACCTGCCTGACCAAATTGGATGGGTAGAAACAACTGGGAGAAGATGGCTCCTTAGGTAACCTGGCCCCAAGCCACGAAGGGCTTTGAAGCTGATAACCAACACCTTGAATTGCACCTGGAAGTGCACTGGCAACCAATGCAGTTCACAAAGCAGTGGTGTTATATTTCTCGACTACCTGACACATTTTACTGTATTCTTCAACAAAGGAAGTTTCTTAATGCTCTTCAAGGGCAGCCCTGTGTAGAGCACATTGCAGTCATCCAGATAGAGGTCACAAGGGCTCTTCCTCTCTTTTTCATATTTAGAATTAGCAAATCCTGTTTTTTGGTATGAAATTGGCCCATAGAAGAAATTCTCTCAGAATGACTTTCTTTGGTATTTATTGAAAAAAGCATGTGAAATCATCAATATAAACAGTGGACAAAGAGACATGTAAGAAACGTGTTTCCATGGCCACCATGTAATCAAAGTGAGTGCAAAGTTCTAATCTCCATCTGTAGAAATTTGACAGAATTTTTTTTTTCTCTATGGGAAAAAATTGGGCCAAACCAATATCTTTTTCAGCTGATAGAATGAGCTGATGGTTGAATAAAAGTCAGAGTAAATTGTCTTTTTAGCATTTTCATGAAAGAGTCCTATATGAAGCCTTTGAGGGACCTGTGGGTCATTGTGGAAAGTAGAAAGCAGACAAACCAGTGATGGGAATCAATTCTTTTTACTACCAGTTCTGTGGGCATGGCTTGGCTTGGTGGGCAGGGCAGGGCAGGGCAGGGCAGGGCAGCGGAAGAATACTGCAAAATCCTCATTCCTTCCCCACTCCAGAGCAAGGCTACTGTAAAATCTCCATTTCCACCCCACTCCAGGGCAAGGATACTATAAAATTCCCATTCCTTCCCCACTCCAGGGCAGGGATAGTCTAAAATCTCCATTTCCACCCCACTCCAGGGCAAGGATACTATAAAATCCCCATTCCTTCCCCACTCCAGGGCAGGGATAGTGTAAAATCTCCATTTCCACCATACTCCAGGGCAAGGATACTCTAAAATCCCCATTAGCACCCCATCCCACTAACCTGCTTTCCAGCTCTGTTCTGCGCAGGGCAACAGAAGAAGATCCAGCCGATCAGCTGGGACTCAGGAGGCAGTGAATAGATGGGGGGTGGGGGCAGTCAGAGCTGGTATTTGCGGGTTCTCCAAACTACTCAAAATTTCTGCTACCGGTTTGCCAGAACCAGTCAGAACTGGCTGAATATCACCTCTGAGACAAACCATAAGTTAGGTTGGTATAAAACAGCTTCATCTGCTTCTGACTCACATTTCTCCACAACATTTTGCGTTGGCTGAAGGATCAAAGAAGATGGTCCTTCTTCTAATCCCTTTAGATGCAAGTTTATTAGATAAATCTGGATATGTTTGTTCTATAATGCACATGCTGTATTTGACTTTATCACATCATCTCCACGTAGTGTCCTTATATTGGTTATGAAAACTAATCATGTCCTTGTGTAGCATTAGACTGGAGATATCTGGACCAATTTATCCCCACCATTTGATTCTCTTCTCTACTAAATACGTGCACACCATCCATTTTTAGTTTCTCCCCCTCCCCACCTGGACGTCAACATCATTAGCAAACTGAACTACTGTGCAATAAAACAAGCTTTAAGGTAGAATTGCGGGGGTGTTGTTCAGATGCAGAAAATGTCCTCTCAAGATGTTGCTTTGCTTCCTACTTGCTGATGCATCCATACAAATACCTCTCTGTGCTCTTGTTTGCCAAGGTGACGTGTTGGCAAAGGCAACACATTGTTCTGACCTCATTTATGATTTGTCAACTCCTGGGGTTGAAATGGGATGGTTATGCCTATTTTTATCAGAGTAACTGCTCTGGCATATAATGTAGTGAGGAAGGGGCAAAGGATGCCATCATGTATACAGCAGCTTATAAATAGAACCAAGAAGCGAGGGAAGAAGTCATTAATTGTCTGTTGCTGGCTGTTAAAAGCTTCCAGGGTTTTAAATAAGCTTTTCTATTGACTGCTGAAGCTAAACTACATCCACGATCAAAACTGACCCAAAACAGATGCTGTCATCAATATGCTGGTACTTTCTAGGCATCTCTTCCTCTCATTTGTTTTATTGATAATTAATGTATCCCATACTTGTGATAAATATTTTTGGATCATTGGAATTGTGCCAAAACCTGAAGAATCAGAGATAAAAAGCAGAACTTAGTTTTCTGCTATTTTGTTTCAGTCATGTGGTGCTCAGTGGCTGGGAAGGCACCAGAAAAGCTTTGGATATGTGTGTGTCTGTCTCTGTCTCTGTCTCTGTCTCCGTCTCCATCTCCATCTCCATCTCCATCTCCATCTCCATCTCCATCTCCATCTCTATCTCTATCTCCCTCTCCCTCTCCCTCTGCATATCTAGCATCTATCTATCTATCTATCTATCTATCTATCTATCTATCTATCTATCTATCTATCTATCTATCTATCTATCTACCTACCTACCTACCTACCTACCTACCTACCTACCTACCTACCTACCTATCTATCTATCAATCATCTATTTATCTATACCTGATTCTGGCATTTTCTCAAGGTTTACCAAAATATTGCCCTAAAAGGTTTAAATGACATTTTGGAAGCGCGGTCCTAGGATGCTGTCAGAAGAAATGGAGGGAATAAGGGTAGTCCTCCACTTGTCACCACAATGGACCCCCAAATTTCAATTGCTAATCAAGACAGCTACTCTCCCACTACCGAACTGGTAATGAAGAAAAGAGGATACCATTACCGCATAAAACCAATACCAAAATATTCAAATATTCCCAAATATTGGATCAGTGCTCATGATTGATATTAAAAGTGTTGATTCTTATGCTAACAAGAAGTTAAATCTAACTTCTAAAAAATTCTGTCTACTGGGATATTAACAGCAGCCATTCCAACGTCACTCTTTTATGAAAAAGGATTCTCATTATTTATTAACATTTAATATTGCTAACTTACTCTATTATCTGCAGCCCTAGGGTCTCTATGTTACCCAGGATTCCCTCCCCCCAACAATGTTAAATGCAATAATTTGCAATAGTACTTTGAATGCTGGGTGCATATTACTACTCCACATGGGGTGTAACAGATATTCATCAGTTTGCACCTTAAAGGCATATTTCAGGTTGCTTAGTTTGTATTAGAAGGAAATGACAATTTACTGGTATATCTAGAGATATCTCATCATAAATTATACTACTGAAATAAACCCTAAATTTTTATCCCATGACTGTGGAGATGCTGCAATGATTTTAAGTGTGAGGACTGGTCATAAGTGGCGCAGTGGGTAGAGTGCAGTACTGCAGGCCACTTCAGCTGACTGCTATCTGCAGTTCAGTGGTTCAATTCTCACTGGTTCAAGGTTGACTCAGCCTTCCATCCTTCCGAGGTGGGTGAAATGAGGACCCAGACTGTGGGGGCAATATGCTGACTCTGTAAACCGCTTAGAGAGGGCTGAAAGCCCTATGAAGCGGTATATAAGTCTAACTGCTAACTGCTATAAGTTACTTTTTCAGTGCAGTTCTAAATTTGAACAATGATTAAGCAAACGGTTGTAAGTTGAAGAGTACCTAAAGGCAACCCACTTAGTTGTTGTAGTATTAAGAAATACCATATTTTTCAGATTATAAATCACATTTTTCAAAAATGTGTAAAAGAGGCTGAAAATTTGGGTGTGTCTTATACTCCAAATGTAGCATTTTCAAAGCCTTTTTTCAGCCCTAACGAGGCACTAAGGAGTGCGATATTCTGTGCTTTGCCTGCTTTTCTCATTGCTGCTCCCTTCAACGATCAGCTGTGGTTTAGCAGCTGTTTTTTTTTTTATCCCCAACTAGGGGATAAAAAGCGTGCATGGTCATGCTCAAAACCAGCAAACTAATGTGCTGAAACTAAGAGGATTAAGGACGCTAGTCAGATGAATACCTGGTAGGCAGAATTTTTTCTCCTTATTTTCCTCCCCAAAAACTAAGGTGCATCTTATACTCTGAAAAATATGGTAATTAAAAGAATAAAAGATTGGTGCAAACTGGCAGAATTTCAGCAGAAAGAAGGAAATTAAAATCTGGGCGCTGAGGTTCTGAGTTTGTAACTGGAAAAATACAATGTTTGTCAGTGTTCAATCAAGAGATGAGACTGAAGCTGAAAACTTCCCCGTAAGGATTTTGCCAGGAATGGGACCACAATTTTGACTTCTTTGACTTCCCCTGATGGATGCTCACGTATAAGAGACAGAATTTGGACTGTTAGTTCATAGTCAGCCTTGGCTTGTTGATGCACCTGACCAGATTCAAAATATAATTATTTCACATTATTTTTTCTACCTGTGTGACAATAATACAGTATATTCCTTGTTTCTTTACAAGCAGAATTGCTGTTCTTGTTTTCACAGTTAAAAGATTCTCTCTCTCTCTCTCTTGGATTTGTAAAAGAAGGAAGGAGAGTAATCCTCACAGAAATTTATCTCTTGTTGACGAAAGGTTCAGCAGCAGGCTTTTGTTAAAGCAAAAACGAACTGGAGCGGGTTTGACATCTTGAACTCAAGACAATTTCAGAGTTAAAACAGCAGCTATGTCATTTGCCCCCCCTTCCCCCCAATTCCTAGCCACAGGTAGCCTTATGTTGCAGGTATTTGTTAACCTTTTTCTTCTTAAGCCATCCAAGTTGGTTTTATTTTTGGAAGTGAACTTCAGAGCCGAGCTGCTTACCGTGTGAAAGAGGTACTCCGTTTTATCTGTTGAGAATCTCCCATTGTTTAGCTTTGCTGGAGAAAATGTTAAGGTGCTGCTGTCATTACAGGAGTGAAAGAGAGAACCATCTCTTTCATTTTTCAACCTGGTTTCCTTTTCTACAGACCTTCTGTGTGTGATATTTAGAAAGTCGCCACGCCAAAATCTATGCTTGCAACCATCTCTATTTAAACTCTCATTTGAAAAGGGGGTAAAAATGGAACACATAGTGTCAATTATTATAATTGGAAAAGGGAAAATATTAGACACAGCCTAAAAAAAGCTGAATCTTTTCATGTGTTTCTGCCTGACCTATGGTTTTAAATAATGTCTGGGAGGATGGGTGCTGCTGGAATTGCCCTTGCCTCTGATCATGTGTAAGTTAATCAGTGGTGCTTATTTGATGGGCTTGGATTTAATTACGGGAATGAAAGCTTGCTTGCTTGTTTGTCTGGCGAAATTAGCATCATTATTATCAAAACTTCCCGGGATTAATGTTTGCTAAATACATTTTATAATGTAGCCAAGTAATCTGTTGCTTGGCATTTCGGTGGAATAATGTAAAATATGCCAATAGTTTTTTGTTTTTTTTTGCAGATGTTGGTGATGAAATGGAAAACTTTTTATCAGTTGAGATTTAAAATGTATGTTACCCTGCTTCTTACTCCACACTAACGAATATGCTGTGTTTATGTCAGTGCACACTTCATTGTTTGCTATGGTGGCAAATTTAGTGATAGCTTTGCATTTGGTATCTTTCAGTCACCATCTTTGAGGTTTCACTGTAGTGTAGAACAGGGGTGTCAAACCCCGATTTCATTGAGGGCTGTATCAAGGTTGTGTTTGACCTTGGGGGACCAGGGCGGGCATGACCAGCTCGACAATCACTCGTGTCGGGGGCGCCGGTGGTGGCCCAAGTATTCTGCAAGTGAAAATAGGACCCCGAGCTCCATTTATGGCTGGGACGGTTTCCTGCAACTTTCTGCCATCAAAAATGGAGTTCAGGAGGGTTATAAGGTTAAGAATTTACTATAATGATATCTCGCTGCTGATAAAGCAATTCTAATAGGGGAACAAATGAAAACTGGTATATATAGGCAGTGACGCCTTGTTGAAAAACGAAGGAATAAGATCTCTGTTTGAAGGTATGAAATACAAGGTTAACAATGAATAGAAGTATACTTTCTGGGGAAAAATAATGCTAATGTTAACTGAATATATATTGTAGAATGAAAATGAGGCCTTTAGTTATATTAGATGGAATATCTGAGACGGTAAATATTATTTGAAGATGCAGATGTTAAAACAACTATAACCAAACGACATGCTGCATGGGATGATGGTTCTTTTTTTTTCTTTTTTTTCCTCTTTTTCTTTTTTTTTTCTTTTTTCTTTTTTGGACTTTTTGTCCTTTTTGTCCTCTTTGTCCTTTTTGGCTTTCCCCCCCTCCCCCCCCCTTTTTTTCTTTTTTAAACCCTAGCTTATTGTGGTGTTTATTAAATATACAACAGAGAGATATGGGATGTATAAATTTAGTAGGGATGCACCTGTGATTAAATGACATATTGTATGTGATGATGGGGTCTCCCCCCCTTTTTCCCATTCCTTCCCCTTTTCCCATTGTTGTCTATGTAATGAAAAATAAAAATAAATATAAAAAAAAATGGAGTTCAGGAGAACAGCAGGTGGCCCCCAGAAGTTCTGTTTTTGGTTGTGATGGCTTCCTGTAACCTTCTGCTGTGTGCCTCCCTCCTGAGCTCCGTTTTCACTGGAAGAAGGTTGCAGGAGGCTGTCCCAGTCATAAACGGAGCTCAGGAATCCATTTTCGCAGGCAGAACACTTGGGCCGCCACAGGCACCCCCATCACAAGTGACATCAAGCTGGCCATGCCCATCCTGCCCCCCCAAATTCCAGTAGCACTTTGCGCGGGCTGTTATGTGTGGGCCATTTTTGGCTGGCAAAGCAGGATTGCTAATTTTTTTTACTACAGGTTCAGGCACGAGTGATGCTTCTGTGCATGCACAGAAGCATCCAGCCATGTGGGTGGAGCTTCTCACCACCATTACTACCAGTTTGCCCGATCCTGGCCAAACCAGCAGCAAACCACCTTTGTGGCGCAGTGCTGCTGGAAGCCATGGAGCCCAAAAATGCACTGCACGGGGGCTGCACGGGCTCTTTGATGTTTCCAGGGTGGCCCTTGGGCCAGATCTAAGCACCCTGTGGGCCAAATCTGGCCCAAGGACCTTGAGTTTGACAAACCTGGTGCAGAATGAGACAGAGGAGGATACTGCTCTCTTTGCAATATTTTTAATGGAAAGGATAGAGGAGTCAAGGACAAGTGTGACAGAAAGAGGAAACCACTGGGTTCAGAAAAAAGATGGTCTTGGGAAGCCCAAAATGAAGTCTTGTCTCAGTGTTAAGATGCTAGTTGTTCACATCCTACAAAATAACGAAGCAATTATGGGTAAAGGGGAAAGACACAGGGAGGAATTCTGGGAGTTGAAATTCCAACGGGCTAACGTTGCCAAGGTTGAGAAACACTGCTCTAAGCTTTGTACATTAACAAAATGCAGAAATTTTTAATATTGTAGTCCCTTTAAATTTTGTGGGTTTTTTTGTTTTTTTTGCTCTTAATCCTACGTTTCTATTGGGCTCAGGTGTTTCCATTTTGGAACCAGAGTCTCTCTATTCTAAGGTGACCAGATTTTCAGATTGGAAAAGAGGGACACCCTTGACCGGGGGGGGGGGGGGGGGGGGGGCTTGATTAAAAAAATTTTTTTTGTCAAAAGGTCACCCCAGGACACTGAAACCAGCATAAATACGAATCTGTTGCCAAACAAAATTTTGATCACGTGATCATGAGGATGCTGCAACGGTCGCTAAGTGTGAAAAATGGTCGCAACGGTCGCTAAGTGTGAAAAATGGTCGCAACGGTCGCTAAGTGTGAAAAATGGTCATCAGTCACTTTTTTCAATGCCATTGTAACTTTGGTCACTAAATGTTTTCCCCCTCCTCGAGACTCCTCACTTCTTCCTTCATTCCTCTTGCTTATCTACCTTCACCTTATCTGTCTTCTGCTCTTTCCCTCTCTTCCTTCCTTCCTCCCTCCTTCCATCCTCTTCTTTCCTCACTCACTCCCTTCCTCCTTTTTTCTCTTCCTTCCTCCTTCCATTCTTTATACGATATAAAATTCAATGAGGGTGAAACACACCAAATCTGGCAAAGCTGCCTTGCACCAACCTGGCCTGCCCATAGAATAGCAGCCACTTTGAGACACATAAACCTGGTCTGAACATATTGCATCACAAAGATTTGCAAAGATCACATTTGCAAAAAGGAACATTTCTTGTAGTAAATACATTTTATAAACAATTTAAAAGTAAAAATCCCCCCAAAATAATAAAAAAGGTATTCTATAAATAAAAGAAATCCTTAAAAACCATTGTTAAGTATTACACCAGCAATAATTTATACTGTCACCATTTCAAACTATCATCAGAAATACGAATCTGTTGCCAAACATCAACATTTTGATCGCGTAACCATGAGGATGCCACAACGGTCGCTAAGTGTGAAAATGGTCGCTAAGTGTGAAAAATGGTCATCAGTCACTTTTTTCAATGCCATTGTAATTTTGGTCACTAAACAGCCATGTTCCTGACTTAACAACCACCATGATTCACTTAACGTGGCAATAAAAGGTCGCAAAATGAGGCAAAAATCATTTAACAAACGTCTCCCTTAGCAACAGAAATTGGGGGATCAATCCTGGTCGTAAGTCGAGGATTACCGGTAGCCAATTGCAAAAGGCAACTTTACTTGGAACAGGTGAGATTGTGCCCGGATCCCTTTCATGCCAAGATCCCATCCTGTCCATGGGGAGAACTCCACAGGCGGACAAAAGCCCCAATCCCCTCTCAACCTCCAGCTGACTCTGCCATCCGCCATAACCACACATGCCCCTCAAAGGCAAAACTCAGGGGGCTGAATTCTACAGGGGGAGGAGTAAAGGGGGGATTTGAGGGGCAGCCCAAAGCACCATCTGTCTAAATTTGCATCAGGCAGGCAGTAACATTTTCATAGACCATGATCAGAGGAGCAGCTGATCCTATGGAGAGACTCCTCCTGCATTCAGTCCCAGGCCTACAAGTGGAAGTACCCTTCCTTCCTTCCTCCTTTCACCTTCCTTCCTTCCCTCCCTCCCTCCCTCCCTCTTTCTTCCTTCTAGCCTTCCTTCCTTTCCATTCTTTCTCCTTCCTTCCTCTTGCCTATCTGCCTTCTGTCTTTCTGCACTTTAGATCTCTCTTCCTCCTTCCTTCCTCTTTCCATCCTTTCACCAAAAATCAGGATGTTTTATTAGCATCAGCATCATTCTGCTGAAAATGCCAGATTCTGTGGTACTTCTGGATGAGATTTAGAAAATTACAGAGACATGAGGAACCATTATATAATTTCACTTGGCAAAACTCTGATTAAAATAATAGCAACAAAATGTAAGGTTTTTTAATTTTAAAACTCTAGCAAAACATAGATTTATTTCCAGTTTAGTTAATTAATGCCATTATAAACAGGAATGCAATTGATTAAATAAAAATGACTTTTTCTTTTATTAAGAATACTTATTCTACACTAAACTAGAAAATATTTCATAGGCCCTTCAACAAGTTTGTTACAAATTTTCAGGATTGCATGCATTCTTGAAACTGATACCATGTAATGTTAAAAAGCAGATCACTAACTAAGTACACTAAAAACCATGTTTAATTATTTGCTACTTGAGGCCAATAGCAATGATGAAGAAATTTCTCTCATCCTCAGTGACAATATTTTTAGGGCCAAAAAATAAAACTCTGTATATTGGATCTGTTGAATGGAGAAAGGCCTGCCCCCCCCTCCCCCAAATGAGACACCTTCCACGGTAATAGGAGAGGAGAGCCTGGAGACAGCAATCACAAGGCAGAACATAGCTAAGAGAACGGGGCAGCTAAGAGAACGGGGCGGGGGTTGGGAGAAGGCATGGGACTGGCTGGGGAAGGAGGGAGGGAGGGAGGGAGGGAGGGAGGGAGGGGGAGAACATGAGTGTGTGTATCCCTCCTTCCTTCAGCCCAACACTCTTGCTGGCATTCTGGCCAGACGAGAGGGACTGCAGAGGGTCTAGGGCAGCGAGTCATTCAATCAATGGGAAACTTGCCTCTTGGAAGGAATGACCCGGTTTGGCTCCCACTTTCAACAATCAAACAGAGAAGCGAAGAGGCAGGAGAGACGAAGCGGGAGCCAAGCCGAGCTAGAGTGTTGGGCTGAAGGAAGGAGGGATACACACACTCGCGTTCTCCCCCTCCCTCCCTCCCTCTCTCTCTCTCTCTCTCAAATGGCAAATCGCTGCTGGGAGCCCGGTCTCATTTGGGGGAGGGGGAGGAAGCAAGCCTTTTTCCATTTCAAGGAGCTGCCGCTCCTCCCCCCCACCTCTTAGAAGTCCAGCCAGCTGCCCGCCAAGCTCTCCACAGAGACTCACCCAGAGTTTTCACCGCGATTTGCCTGGTGAGGGGAGGCGGCAGGTTGATGCAGACCAAATCCACAGTATAATAAATACAAGTATAATAAATACTTGTATTTATTATACTTGTATTTACTTCCTCCTCCTTCTCCTCGCTGCGATCTGGATGCCCGACGCGCCTTCCTTTCCTCCACGTTCAGCCCTTTCGCGTGGAGCCTCAAGATTACAAGCAATGCAGGGTTGCTAAGTTAAGGGCGTCCGGTCCCAACTGGGAGCAGTCGCTGGCTCTGCTCACGCCCACGGGCCCCTGCCCTGCTGCGTCCAGCGCGTCTTCAACAGCATGACCCGGCATCCCAAGCGGAGTCCCCCACCCCCGCATAAGCTGCATTGCCCACACGCGCGGGGATTCAAAGTATCCAGCCGGATTTCTTGAATCCCCGCGTGTGTGGGCAACGCAGCTAGGCAGGCTCTGCTTGGGAGGACCAGGCTATGGAGGGCATAGCATGGTCATCTCAAGCGAAGCTCCCCTCCCCCGCATAGCTGCATTGCCCACACGCGCGGGGATTCAAAGTATCCAGCCGGATTTCTTGAATCCCCGCGTGTGTGGGCAACGCAGCTAGGCAGGCTCTGCTTGGGAGGACCAGGCTATGGAGGGCATAGCATGGTCATCTCAAGCGAAGCTCCCCTCCCCCGCATAGCTGCATTGCCCACACGCGCGGGGATTCAAAGTATCCAGCCGGATTTCTTGAATCCCCGCGTGTGTGGGCAACGCAGCTAGGCAGGCTCTGCTTGGGAGGACCAGGCTATGGAGGGCATAGCATGGTCATCTCAAGCGAAGCTCCCCTCCCCCGCATAGCTGCATTGCCCACACGCGCGGGGATTCAAAGTATCCAGCCGGATTTCTTGAATCCCCGCGTGTGTGGGCAATGCAGCTAGGCAGGCTCTGCTTGGGAGGACCAGGCTATGGAGGGCATAGCATGGTCATCTCAAGCGAAGCTCCCCTCCCCCGCATAGCTGCATTGCCCACACGCGCGGGGATTCAAAGTATCCAGCCGGATTTCTTGAATCCCCGCGTGTGTGGGCAACGCAGCTAGGCAGGCTCTGCTTGGGAGGACCAGGCTATGGAGGGCATAGCATGGTCATCTCAAGCGAAGCTCCCCTCCCCCGCCTAGCTGCGTTGCCCACACGCGCGGGGATTCAAAGTATCCAGCCGGATTTCTTGAATCCCCGCGTGTGTGGGCAACGCAGCTAGGCGGGCGGGCAACCCGCTTGCTGTTGAAGACACGCTGGACGCGGCAGGGCAGGGGCCCGCGGCCAGGAGCGGCTTCTGGCGGCTACCGGGCGGCGATCTCACACCATCCGCTCGCGGCTCTTAATACTCACCAGTCAGCGCAGCTGCAACCTCTTTCGTCTTTTGGTGAAAGGAAATGGAGACTCGCGCAGGCGTGCTGAAAATTTCCCATCCCAGCCAGCTCACTGATTGGCTGGAGTCCAGGCCAATCCAATCAGTGAGCGGCAGGCTGGGCTGGCTTAAATTTGTAGGTAGGTAAAAGCACACTTTTTTTGGCGCTCGCAGCTCCCGCCCATCAGCTGCTAGCTTGCTGGGCTGGCTCATCGGTAGGATAGAGAACAAAATGATGAGCCAGCCCAGCAAGCTAGCAGCTGATGGGCGGGAGCTGCGAGCGCCAAAAAAAGCGTGCCTTTTAAAAAGGCGGGCGGGACGCGGGAAAATGCATTGAAAAGCGGGGGTGTCCCGCCAAAAGCGGGACGTCTGGTCACCTTACTCTATTCATTTGACAAAATTTGTTTCCCAGAGGATGAGAACTTTTGATATGATTCAGAATACAGGTGTTGAATATAGATTATCTGTACAGAAAAAAAGCCTCAAGAATTATATCTTCAGGAGGGCTGTCATGTTTTTAGTGAAACTTATGTCCATCTGTATTCTATTATTGTATGTCGCATTTTTTTTGTCCTTCCTATTTTTTTAAAAGTTCCTCTGTTTCCCCCACTTGTTTACTGGTATACTTATGATTTTTTTCTGAGGCGATTCATGAATATTTATAAAACACCCTTATAAATCTGATGCAGTGCCATTCTGCACATCAGTTCTGGCAGTTGCGGGAAACAATTATTCTTAAAGATATTTTATCCTGCCTAATATGACTTTTTAAAATAAAAAGCAGAGAACCTGCTTTTAATAGTTCTTTCTCCCCACAACAACCCTGTGAGGTAGAGTGGGGTGGGCTGAGAGAGAGGGACTGATCCAAATTCACCCGGACAGCTTTCATCTCTAAAATGGGCCTAGAAGGGGATGCACACAATAAAGGAAAAAGGAAAGCTTTGATTGCACCATTGTGAATATCATTTAAAATTTTTTAGCATATTGTGGACACCTGTGTTGAGCTGTGTTTGGTCCAAAGGTTGTTCACCTCATCTTAAAACATAATTTCCAATTCACACCTCCCCGATGAAAATAGAAACGTTTTTATCAGAATGTCCTTGCACTTAAATATAGACTGCAGCATTCTCTGCACGCTACATTATAAAACATAACTGAAGCCTCTTATATTATAATTAATAATTTATTTTACCAAGGACTCTCTTGCACTTCCTTCTGTAATATATAAACTAAGCTACCTATAAATTTCCACTTGGTTGAGGAAAAGAAACTTTCAATAATACAATTCTATTTTTTTTAAAAAGAAGAACTGGCTTTATTTGTTTTATACAAAAGATGCCTACAACTTAAGCATATTCCGTGGTAGCTTTTGAAATTCTGAGAGTTAACTGTGTGGGAGAGTGAATCTGGTATTTTTGTCTTTTAACTACAAGAAGATAATTAACTTTCCCATAGTTTTGATCTGCTTTTTAAAGAAGAGAATATGAATTTAATTTCCTTGTGAGATATTAGAATTCCAAACGTTTGCTGTCAGTAGTTGCCTATTTAGTGTTAAGTTTTACACGGAAAAGTTTCAATTTGAGAAAAGACATTCTAGTGCTTCTGATGGTAGTGTCGATAGCAAAGCACTTCTCCAATTTTTAAAGCATGGTATTCAAAAGGTCAGGTCTTCATTTCTATTGTCCTACGAACATGACCTAATGGCCTTATATTAAATTTTTTTAATTTTAATTTAATTTTTTTTTAAATTTATTGGACATTTATAGGCCGCCCTTTTCCCTGAGGGGACTCAGGGCGGCTTACAATCAAAAAGGAAAGGGAGTGTAGGACAATACAAAAAGAAATGTGAACAAAAGTAAATTAAACAGTAAAACTCAACATTCACTCAGCATTCGGGAGGGGCGAAAGTAAACTTATCCCCAGGCCTGACGGGCTAGCCAGTTCTTGAGGGCTGTGCGGAAGGCCTGGACGGTGGTGAGGGTACGAATCTCCACGGGGAGATTGTTCCATAGTGTCGGAGCCGCAACAGAGAAGGCTCTCCTCCGAGTAGTCGCCAGTCGGCACTGACTGGCGGATGGAATACGGAGGAGGCCAACTCTATGCGATCTGATGGGACGCAGGGAGGTAATTGGCAGAAGGCGGTCTCTCAAATAGCCAGATCCACTACCATGGAGCGCTTTATAGGTGGTGAGTAGGACCTTGAAGTGCACCCGGAGATCAACAGGTAGCCAGTGCAGCTCACGGAGGATCGGTGTTATGTGGGCGAACCGTGGTGCGCCCACGATCACTCGCACGGCCACATTCTGGACTAGCTGAAGTCTCCGGATGCTCTTCAAGGGCAGCCCCATGTAGAGCACATTACAGTATTCCAGCCTGGAGATCACAAGGGCTCGAGTGACTGTTGTGAGGGCCTCCCGATTCAGGTAGGGCCGCAACTGGCGCACCAGGCGAACCTGGGCGAATGCCCCCCTGGTCACAGCTGAGAGATGGTGGTCAAAAGTCAGCTGTGGGTCCAGGAGGACTCCCAAGTTGTGGGCCCTTTCTGAGGGGTGTAAGTTTTGTCCCCCCAGCCTGAGTGATGGTATGTTGGTCAAATTTTTGGGAGGAAAACACAACAGCCACTCGGTCTTGTCTGGGTTGAGTATCAGCTTGTTTGCTCTCATCCAGTCTTTAACGGCTTCTAGACCCCGGTTCATCACGTCCACCGCTTCATTGAGTTGGCACGGGGCGGAGAGATACAACTGTGTATCGTCCGCATATTGGTGGTATTTTATCCCGTGCCTTCGGATGATCTCGCCCAGCGGTTTCATGTAAATGTTGAATAGTAAGGGGGATAGGACCGACCCCTGCGGCACCCCATAAGTTAGGGGCCTCAGGGACGATCTCTGCCCCCCCACCAACACCGACTGCGACCTGTCCGAGAGATAGGAGGAGAACCACTGCAAAACAGTGCCGCCCACCCCTATCTCCCGCAGTCGTCGCAGAAGGATACCATGGTCGATGGTATCGAAAGCCGCTGAGAGGTCCAGGAGAACTAGGATGGAAGCATGGCCTCCATCCCTCGCTCTCCAGAGATCATCGGTCAATGCGACCAAAGCGGTTTCTGTGCTGTAACTGGGTCTGAAGCCAGACTGGAAGGGGTCAAGATAGTTAGCTTCCTCCAAGGTACGCTGAAGCTGGAGAGCCACCACCTTCTCAACAACCTTCCCTACAAAGGGGAGGTTGGAGACTGGACGATAGTTATTAAGAACAGCTGGATCCAAGGACGGTTTCTTCAGGAGGGGTCTTACCACCGCTCTCTTGAGCGCAGTGGGGAAGTACCCCTCCCGAAGAGAGGCGGTAACAACCGCCTGGATCCAGCCTCGTGTCACCTCACTGCTGTTGGCAACCAGCCAGGAGGGACACGGGTCCAGTATGCAGGTGGAGGCACTCACAGCTCGCATAGCCTTGTCCACATCCCTAGAGGCAACTTCCTGAAACTCAACCCAGAGATGGTTTGCCAAGTCTTCTCCTTGTGTCTCGGCTGGATCTACTGGGGTGGAGTCCAGGTCCGCTCGAAACCGGGCAACTTTGTCCGCCAAGAACTGGACATACTCCTCAGCCTTACCCTGTAGGGAGTCCCCCGTCTCCCTCCTATTTAGGAGGGAGCGGGTTATCCTAAACAGGGCGGCTGGGCGGGACTCGGCGGACGCTACCAAAGAGGCAATATATGTTCTTTTTGCTGTTCTTAAGGTCCGAATATACTCCTTGGTGCATGCTGTTAAAAGTGCCCGTTTCGACTCGGACCTATCGGACCTCCACGAGTGCTCTAGGTGTCTCCTCCGGCGCTTTACCTCCCGGAACTCCTCAGTGAACCAAGGAGGCCTCCGGGGGCCGCTGACCTGGAGGGGCCGTAGCGGCGCAATCCGGTCTAGAGACTCCGAAGCTGCCGAGTGCCAGGCAGCGACGAGGGTCTCCGCCGAACTGTGGGCAAGGGTATCAGGAATAACCCCAAGCTCCGTCTGGAACCTAACAGGATCCATCAGTCGCTTGGGGCGGAACCAGCTGGTCAGTTTCTTCTCCCTACGGTGGGGGTTTGGCCTCCGGAAGTCTAGCCTCAGTAGGTAGTGGTCTGACCGCGACAGGGGTATGATCTCATTACCCCTCAGACCAAGATCGTAACTCCACTGCTCCGAGAGGAATACGAGGTCGAGTGTGTGACCCGCTGAGTGAGTTGGGCCTCGGATTACTTGAGTCAAGCCCATGGCTGTCATGGAAGCCATGAACTCCTGCGCTCCATCAGAGTGTTCACCGAGCGAAGGCAAGTTGAAGTCCCCCAGAACTATAAGTCTAGGGAACTCGGACTTCCTGGGAGGAGCCTACTGGTGGGGGCAGCAAAAAATCAGCTGCCTCCGAATTCCTGGCTACGTACCTGTTTAGAGGATCTTCCATCTGACGTCTTATCAGGTTTTCTTATCCTTCAGGCAAGAAGGAAAGAAGAAACTGTTTTGCTGGCAAATGCTCTTCGATTTTTGCAGCTTTTGTGCTTGCAAGGAAAGGGGGGCTAGCCCAAGGCAGAACGGCTGTCCATGCTGGGAACTTCAAACTGCCTTGTGCAGGACAAAGTAGGTCTCTCCCACTCTGCTCAAAGTTTTGTTTGATTTAATCTTATCACGAGCTGAATCCGTTTACTGCGTGCACAATAATTGCTTATAAACATTTTAGCTTCTTTTCTTTTTCTCCTCCGAAAAATTATTTACTCAGAGGCTTTTAAAATGGCGCCGAGCAGGCTGGTTTCTCCGGTAATAACGAACACTTTTTGCTAATCCCCACAAGAATTCAAAATAAAAGAGATTGCTTATCATATGTTTTGGTTTCACAATAGAAGAATTTTACTCCTTCATTAACCTTGCTTATCTGGAAGTTAAATGGTGATGAATCTGCTGAACGGTCTTGTTACAATGTTTACTCACTGAAAGTTTTGCCAAGCCTTAAACTTCAAAATAAAAGCCTCTTTACTTAAAGCTGCATATTCAGGCAATAGAGTTTTATTAACTGCAGGCAGACAAATTTTGAAATGGCCTCAAAACCAAGTATTAACTTGAAGTCGTCACCCTCTACTTCCAGGGGCACATCCTCAGTGCCTGGCACAAAGCTGCAGCCTCCGCTTCCTACGCCCCCTGCTGGGGATGTGTTAACGAAAGAATTTTTTCTGAGTAATCTAAGCGAGGCTCTTAATGCACAGACAATTAAAATGGAAGATAAATTTAGAGATAATAGAGAGGAGAGAAAAGAGGAAATAAAAGAAATGAAAGAAGAAATTAAAAGTGAAATAAAAGGACTTAAACAGGAGCTGTATGAGAAATTTGAGGCTAAGGTTGATAAAATTAGAGACGACATGCTGAGTCTTGTAACTGTATTAACAGAACATATTTCTGGAGTGGAAGATACTCTAGAGGTTCTTAATGATGCCAATGCTAACTTGACATTGAAAACAGAGGTGGTGGAACAAAAAGTGGAAAATGCTGAAAAAGAAATTATTATGATACAGTACCGACAAATGGAGTTCGCATTAAGAGTAAGGGGGCTGCGTGAGGAGAAACAGGAGAACCTGAAACAGATCCTATCGGAAGCTTTTGACCGCCTGATGGGAAGACCAGGGACCAATCAAGACTGGCAAATTGACAAAGCTTACCGCGTTAACTCCTGGCTGGCAAAGCAGAAGCAGCTTCCTCGAGACATTGTTATATATTTTACTACAAGAGAGTTTAGAAATATGGTACTGCAAGCGTCTTATAACACTAAGCTTCAAATTGGCGGTCAAGACCTGGCTGTTTTGAAAGAGATACCACCTCAAATGTTAAGAGCCAGGAGAGACTACGCTTTTTTGGTCGAAGAACTCAGAAATTGTCAGATACAGTATAGATGGGATGCACCATTCGGCATCATATTTACATTTGATAAGCAAAGGTACCGCCTCAACTCTGTATGGAAAGCCCGAGATTTTTATTATAATATATTGAAGGCCGGACACCCTGCACCATCTGGACCTAGAGAAAGACCACAAGAAGGACAGGATAGACAGCAAACTACACAACCACCAGACAAGATGGAGCATCTCTCTTCTCTAGAAGTGCAAGGTGCTATGGAACCAAGACCTAGCCGCATGACTACTAGACATATGGAGAAACAAGCTAAAAAGCAACAGCATCAACAATCATCGGCCATCGATCAAGGAACTACAACAACAAATCTGGAAGCAGTGGGAGGAGCTAGACCTAAGGTTAAACAGGCCGTGCAGGAAGCTCTAAAAATGCTTCAACCAACCAAAGATGACAACTAAGATTTTAACATGGAATGTCAACGGACTGAACTCTCCACAGAAGAGGAAGAAAATATTTCATTATCTCAAACAGTTTAAGAACGATGTAATTTGTTTGCAAGAAACTCATATCAAGTCAACTGATCAAAAATATTTGATCAACTCAAAACTTGGTCAACATTTTGCAGCTTCTGCTATGGAAAAGAAGAATGGTATAGTTGTATACTTAAGAAAAGATATGAAAGCTGAATTAATAGAAGCAGATCCCTTCGGAAGATATATTGCTTTAGACTTAATCTTAGAAGGGAAAAAGACATTAGTTTTGGGAATTTATGCTCCCAATCAACAGCAAGATAGATTCTATAGAAATCTTCATGCTAAATTAGTACAGTGGGACTATAGTTCCTGTATACTATTGGGTGACTGGAATGGAGTGATAGACACTAAGAGAGATAAGAAGATTTCCCGCCTAAATACCAAGATGCGAGCAAAGTTACCCAAATCTTTCTTTGACATTATGGATGATTTTGAATTGAGAGATATTTGGCGAGAAAGAAATGCAGAGGAATGTGACTTCACTTTCTTCTCGGACAGGCATCAATCCCTCTCAAGGATTGATTTTATTCTAACCACTAATGATTTGCTTTCTAGGGTCAAGAAAACAAAGATTGCAGCTAGGGTCCTTTCGGACCATAACCCAGTTTGGATGGAGTTGGGAAGGGTAGTGCAGGCAAGAAGGTCTTGGAGATTGAATGAAAACTTATTTAGATATGAAAAGTATATTAATGATTGTAAAAAATTACTATCTGAATATTTTGTTTTGAATATGAATAAGGGTACATCTATGGAATTTGTATGGGACGCAAGCAAAGCATATATGAGAGGAGTTTTGATGAATATAAATAAAACACATAGAAATAAGCAAGGGTTAAAACGAACAGAACTGGAAGAGGAAATTAAGAGAAAAGAGCTGGAGTTAACAATGAACCCAGATGATACAAAGGTTAAGGAAGCTATTAACATATTAAAATCTCAATTTGACATGTTGATCTCTGACCAGGTAGCTACTAATTTATTATATGCAAAACACAATACTTTTTGTAATGCAAACAAACCTGGCAGATGGTTAGCTTATCAGATTAGGAAAAAAAGGAAAACTCGAAATATATCTAAACTGATTTACAGAGGGAAGGAGGTGTTTCAACAGGAAGAGATTCAAAAGGCTTTCTGGGAATTTTTTACAGAACTGTATAAAGGGGATAAAATTAATGGTTTAGACATAGACAAATATTTAGACAAAGAGAAAATACCTTCAGTTAGAGAAGAACACAGGCAAAAATTGAATCAACCAATAACCTCGGGGGAAATCCTGCAGGTAATTAAGCAATTAAAGTCAGGGAAAGCACCAGGTACAGATGGCTTGACAGCGGTTTACTATAAAAATTTACAGTTAGAAATGGTAGAACCTCTTAGAGAATTATTTAATATGATTCAAACGGAAGGTAAAGTCCCTCCATCTTGGAAGACAGCGTTTATATCTTTGATACCCAAAGAAGATCAAGATACTACTCAACCCAAAAATTATAGACCTATTTTATTACTGAATGTAGATTATAAAATTTTTACTAAAATATTAGCAAATAGGTTAATGTTGGTCACTCAACAATTGATACATACGGACCAAACAGGTTTTATACAAGGGAGACAGATGAAAAGTAATGTTAGATTAATTATTAATGCATTAGAATATTTGGGAAAGAACAACCAGATCCCTGCTGCGTTTATATTTTTGGATGCTGAGAAGGCCTTTGATCGAGTTAACTGGCAATTTCTGTTGAAGATACTGCAAAAAATGCAGATAGGAGATAATTTTTTACAGTCAATTAAAGCAATATACCAACAGCAAACAGCACAAATCATAGTCAATGGAAGTTTAACAGACTCTTTTCAAATTGGAAAAGGTACAAGACAGGGCTGTCCTTTGTCCCCATTATTGTTTATTATAACTTTGGAAGTATTGTTGAATAAAATACGGGGCTTGGATGGTTTAAAAGGGATCAAGATTAGGCAGCAAGAATATAGAGTCCGCGCTTTTGCAGATGATTTGGTCATAATATTGGAACAACCGCAGGAATCCAGTATGGTTTTAATGAATACGATTAATCAATATGGTCAAGTGTCGGGCTTTAAAATAAACTTAGGAAAAACCAAAATATTAGCTATAAATATGAATATTAAACAAAAGGAAGAATTAGGAGTGATGCTAGGATGTGAGGTAGTTAAAAAAGTCAAATATCTTGGAGTTAACATTTTAACTTCAAATGGGAAATTATATAAGCATAATTATGAACCACTTTGGCATAGCATACAGACAGAGATGAAAAAATGGGAGAAATTGCACTTATCTTTGCTGGGTAGGATAGCGGCAGTGAAAATGAACATTTTACCAAAATTTTTATTTCTTTTCCAAATGTTACCTATACTTAAAAAAGATGTGAACCTTTTAGAATGGCAGAAGGGTATCAACAAATTTGTGTGGGCAGGAAAGAAGCCGAGGGTAAAGATGAAAATAATGCAAGATGTACGTGAGAGAGGAGGATTGAAACTACCTAACTTAAAACTATATTATGATGCAGTGGCATTATCTGTAATTAGTGATTGGATTCATTTAACCAATGATAGAATATTGAACATTGAGGGACACGATCTGGTATTTGGTTGGCATGCTTACCTGTTATTCAACAAAAAATTGGATAAGAACTTTAAAAGTCATATTTTAAGAAATGCTTTATTGCGGGTTTGGAAGAAATACCAATATAAATTAAATGACAAGATACCCATGTGGGCAATTCATAGACACGCAATTGAAAATATGAATACAGCACAAAAACAGGACAGAATTACTTACAGACAGCTTCTTACCTCGGAAAGGGGGGTATTACAATTAAAATCTTTAGAGGTATTAAAAGAGGAGAAGGTAGTTCAAACATGGTTCCAGTATGGGCAATTACAGGCTAGGTGGAAAATAGATCAAAAAATTGGTTTTATTCAAGTTGAGGATAATCTGTTTAAACAAATAAGAGATCAAAGCTTAATGCATATAAAGAGGATATATAATGTATTAATACAGATGGATTCGGAAACAGAATTAGTTAAAGATTGTATGATAAAATGGGCTCAAAATATTGAGGAACCAATAATGTTGGATACATGGGAAAGAATCTGGGTAAGAAATGTGAAATTTACACAAGCTCAAAATCTGAGAGAAAATTTTTACAAGATGTTCTATAGATGGCATTTAGATCCTAAAAAGTTGGCTTCTATGTATCCGAATGTACAGCCTAAATGTTGGAGGTGTGGTTCTCTCGATGCTACATATTATCATATATGGTGGACCTGCCAAAAGGTTAAGGCATTTTGGATAAAAATATGGTGGGTCATGCAAAATGTTTTTAAAAGAAGGATAAAGTTTAGTCCTCAGTTATTTTTACTAGGTATATGTACTGACTTTACAGTGGTAGAGACCAATTTGATTCTGCACCTGATAACTGCAGCAAGACTGTTGGTGGTGCAATATTGGAAGAAGGAAGACTTGCCTACAATCCAAGAATGGACATTGAAAGTAACAAACTTAGCTGAAATGGCTAAAATATCGGCATATCTCAAAGATCATTCAAATGAGATATATAAACGAGACTGGAAAAAATGGATTGACTATATACAAAATAAATACGGGACTAAGAAATTCCAGTTAGCCTATGCTTAAGATCAGAAATGATTTAAACTGTTAAAAGTCAGTTCAGTAAGAAGAAGCTAAGGTCAATCTAGAATGTCATTAATTTCTTTATTTCTTTTTTCTCAATAGATTTTAGACTGTGTTAGTTAAAAATCCATACCGTGTACGGGTTCTGGGAAGTCGGGGGGGGGGAAGGAGGAGGGGGGGTGGGGGGGTGGAGGGAGGGAGGGGTACACACAACAAAAAAAAATTGTACTTCAATGTCTTAATGATTGACAAATGATGACATATTTGTCTTTTTTTTAAAGAAAAATAAAAAAGTTCTGTTCATAAAAAAAGTCTAGGGAACTCAACTGCTAGCTCGGCTACTGACTCGAGGAGCGAGGGGAGGGCTGCTGCAACGCAGTTGGGAGGCAGGTACGTAAGCAGCAGACCCACTTGACCCTTGAGGTCCAGCTTCACCAGCAGGGACTCACACCCGACAAGCTCCGGAGCAGGGATCCTACGAGGTACTAAAGACTCCCGGACTACAATAGCCACACCGCCACCCCTTCCCTGGGCTCTCGGCTGATGTAGCACCTGAAATCCGTCTGGGCACATCTCAACGAGGGGGACTCCTCCCTCCGTGCCCAGCCATGTTTCAGTAATACATGCCAGGTCTGCGCCCTCATCAGTTATCAAATCCCGGATGAGGGGGGCCTTATGAACGACAGACCTGGCATTTAGCGACAGCAGCCTGAGACCAGGGTCCTGATTACTCGCGCCATCTGACCTTGGAGTGGGACTCCTAGGGCCGGAAGGAGGGATCTCTATGACACAGCGAGCCCTCCTTCCCCGATGATGGCCTGCCCTAAAGTCCCCGCCATATCTGCCTCTCCCTGTTATGACCGCAATGCTCCGACCCTCTCCCGTGGATATAGCTCCCCCAACCACCCCGGTGGCCCCCGCATACCCCGCCAGGTCCTCCGAATCACTCATACCCAAACTCTCACACAAACAGTCCTCACTGAAAAAGTTAAAAACACCAATACAACTATATAATAATAAAAAGTGAGATCATTCATATCATCTCAAGCAATCCCATGCACTCAACATACCGATTAAAAGAAATATAGGAAAAAGTCGCGCAGGTTCACAGCGTCTGTGTTAAGTTCGTAATAGTCCGGAGGCGCCTTCCACCTCTCCTGAGGAGGGTAGCACCTTAATGGGAGCTCTGCTAAGGAGACCAATATCGTCCAAGGGGGGGGGAGGATGGGGGACAAGGTGGATCTGGGCAGCAGCTGTAACAGGGGGAGTCAAGGGGCTAACCATAGTGAAGAGAGTCTGATGGTTAAGTTCAATTCCAGCCATCCCCTTGATGTTATTTCCAGGTTAAGTCCTAGGGTGGGGAAAGAATATCTGTCTCCGATGGAAAAAGAGGGGGGAGATGTTCTAATCACCACTCGCACTCTCCTTCAATTCCGTCCCCTCGAGCAGTTTCCTCCCTCACCAGTTCTCTTCTTTTGGTTACGACGTGGTGTTCATCGGCGCTAGACAGCCTCCCTAACGCCAGCACCAGCGTCAATGGGAAGGGAAATGCTTTCCAGCGTCAGCGTCGCTTCCCAGGCTCTCTCTCACAGCACCAGTTGTCTCAAATAATCCACAGCGATCTTATAACTCTCCCCAGTTCCTACCATTAAACAACAATGTTGGTAGCATTCGGTGTTTAGCAATGTTCAGAAACGCCCGTAAGACCCCTCAGCACTTCCCTCGGCCCTCAGAACTCAGCGTCTCCCGCAATTCCGCCGCAACTCCGCTTCCTCCAAAGCTTCCTCCAGAGCTCAACAAACTGTCCGGTGACTTCTCGGGCTAGCAGCCTGGAGTGATGTAATTCTCCATTACCGCTGCCAGCCCCCGCGCCCACGACCAACAGTATTTCAGCGCCTCCGTGCCTTCCGGAGCTCGGCGTTCCGGAGCTCGGCGTTTTCTTCGAGGATCGGTGTTTCTCCGGAGCTCGGCGTTTTTTCGGACTGGCAGCCCGGATTGATCGAATTTTCCGTTCTCGCTGCCAGTCCTGGATCGCTAGATGTTCAGCCACTCGTTCCTCCTTTGGGTAGGCTCCCCAGTGCGGATACAGACTCTTTTTTAGTTTTTAAATTTAGTGTAGAAGCCGAGCGAAAGACCCGGCAGCCATTTTCCTCGCCCATGCGCAGAAATGTGTATTCAGGCATTTGAAATGAGATTGCAGATTTTAGAAAAAGTCTGGCAAGCATGCCATAGGTTCGGCCTCACAGTTGTATGGAGTCCATAGCTGATGTAAAATTTTGCATTGAAGAGGGTTGTGGCTGAGGTTTGACTGCATATTGTATATAACAAAAGCAGACTTTGCTTCTGGACCATGCCCATTCCATTCATAACTTTTCCCAGTTTTAGATGTTTATTTTATTTATTTATTTATTTAGTTTGTCACTCATGTACAAGATAACAGGAATAAGAATAAACATGAATAAGAACACAGGAAATGGGTACAAATAAATGGGGACAGTAGGGCAGGGATGTTAGGAACGCTGGTGCACTTATGCATGCCCCTACAAATATGGAGTGCCACATTTGTACTAGTAGGGCAAATACACCCAAAATGGTTTGCCTTCTCTGTTGTAGAGTATACTATCCACACCATAAAATCTGACTACTTCCAGCCATCAAGTATAACTTTATTCTGATACTTGTACATCTCTGATCACATCAGCCAAGTTTGGTCTCTATACAGTGAGACTAAATAAACTATGCAAATGGATCTATCAATGAGTTGGTGAGAAATGAAGTTAAATAGATTGTTTTTAACTGGTTGATTTTGCAGTAATAAAAGAAAATGTCAGTTGACTTATTTGATAAATGTAATGGCTGAAGTTTAAAAATGTAGATATTTTAAATCAGATTTTAATTAGTGTTTCCTTTCATGAGAGAGCTTTCACTTCTGATTAATAATTGTACACTTTAGATTTAGGATGTGTAATTAAATAGTTTTCCATGAGATGCTATGCACACTCATGGGCTTTCCTTTTTCCAGTTTTAAGCCTATCTTTATTATATCTGAGGCTATATTTGCTGAACATTTAGAGTTTATAGCAAATAAAATATACTATATAGCACTATTGAATAAAAGAATTACCACAGAATTACACATTGCACTGAAATAAACCCAATGGTCTTTAAATATGAAAAATAATAACCAATAGCTAATTGATTAATCAGTTAAGAAAGGATTATTTAAGAATTAAATAATTAAATTTAATAATTACATTTAAGAACCGATTAACGCATGTGCCCACCAAAAATCAGAAGTTCATTTTGTGGCATGTGCATGTGCCCTGGACAGCTCCACTTCCGGGTTGCAGCCCAGACAAGTGTGCTTGTGCTGACTCCCTCTCCTGAGATATTGGAACATTGCTATCATGTCACAGATTTGTTTGCTTAGTTGTTTTATTTATCACATTTGTAGACCCTCAAACCCCCAAAAACTCTTGATGGTATATAAGATAATATGCACAAGACACAATGTACAATAAAAATGCACAAATAAAAAGACCCTGAATTAATGAAAATATTGGTGTAGCCTCAGCGTTGTAAATTGTACCTCTTGGCACACCTATTAATAAACAATGAAGGGCCCAAAGCACCTGTGAATGCTGATCAATAAAAGTGACTTTCCAATCTGAACCAACTTCAGCCTATGAGGGGACTTCCACATCCAGCTCATATTAAAACTGCTCTGAAACAAAATCCAAAGTGTGCTTGCCTCCATGTGTCAGTCTTGAGATCATATGAGAAAAGTGCATAATTGGTAGAGGTGCCATGAACTCCTGGATCAGTGGTGGGATTCAGCCGGTTTGCACCTATTCGGGAGAACCGGTTGGTAACTTTCTAAGCAGTTCAGAGAACCAGTTGTTGGAAGAAATTTCATTTTGTTTCCACTTTACAGGGCTAATTCTATAAGGAAGGCAGGAAGGAAACATTCTGGTGTTGTTTCTAGCTAATCTTTGTTGCCCTGCTTACAGAAACTGCCTCTCTGGTTATGACATTGCAACAGCTAAGGCGAAGCTTTAGTGACGTTGAGTTGGCCACACCTACACAGTCACATGATCACCGAGCCACACCTACCCAGCTGGTCATTAAGGAAGAGAACCAGTTGTTAAATTATTTGAATCCCACCACTGTCCTGGATCTAACTAGATCTAGCACCTATAACACGGATAACAATCCAGCTTCCAGGACCCCAGGATGGGCTTGCTGAGTCAAAAGAAAAGACCACCACCAAATAGACATTACTTTTTTTCCTGGAACAGACTGCCAAATCTCCCATGGACTGCAACTACTAGGATACTTTAGCTATGTACTTCATTCCTGAGTCCCAAGTTCTGTGCTCTTCCAACAGGAGGGTCACACACCACAACCATGTAGTTGAATGAATGTTTTTCAGCCGGTCCAAACTTGTGACTTGAATACAATCCATGTAACATTCAATTGGTTTTGATTTTGGGTGAGTCATTTCACTTAAATAAAGAGATACTTGGAAATGTGTGATTCTTCGTAGTGAGAAATTGTTTTCCGACTGTTCTAGTTCTGAGAAAAATCTCTTCCATACTTCAACTCTCCCGGCATAAGGGATATAATAAAAATAGAGAGCAGTGATGTGAAATTAAGTTCTCTTATATGTTTCTTTTAACTCTTTTGATATATTACTATAGCAACTCTGAAGTAGAATTTACAGCAAGTAAAGCATTAGTTTCTATAGAAACCACTTGCCCTACATGTGGAAAGAGTTTACTTTTTAACACACCATGTCTAATATTAGATTGTGTACGTGTGTGTGCAGGCGTGCACACATGCTTGTTTTCAAAGGGTGGAATTCACCCAATCTATTAGTTTTATGTCGTTACAAATGATGCTTTATTTTTACAAACTAATTAGAAAGATATTAAGTCCTGGAAGATTCTTTAGGTGACATATACCGTATGAAGTATAGGTATGGTTAATCAATAATAATATTCCAGATTGCTGGGTTATAAAAAAAGAGGCATATTGGTGTTAAGAATAAAAGATCTGTCACTTTTGGAACACTGTTGGTAGCCATCTTTTTCCTGTCATTCTTTCATCTTTCGTCTACCATGTTCAGCAGAGTAAGCTACACTGGCTTCCTGTAGACTTCTGGTGGCAATTCAGGATGCTAGTTATCTATCTATATATATAAAAATGGCTGTGTGTGTGTATATTCCAGCATAACTCTGAAACACCTCGAGCAATTTCAACCAAACATTGTACACAAATGACTTACTCTTAACTAAAATACTGTGGGGGATAAGACACCCTAACATCCCTCAGGGTGTGTGTTCTGTGAAGATACAGCCTGTTGTGCCTTAAAATAGCTTCTACTGTACAGCAGAGTGGAGTTGCTATGGTAACAGCTTCACAGCACTCCACAAGGTGGCTCCCTCTAGTAAGGGGGAAAATCCAACATTAGAAATTACGTTTGGTCCAGACATTTCCCCCTATAAATAAATACCAGGGCAACGCCAGGTTATCAACTAGTCTCCTATAAAGCCCTGTTTGCTTTAGCACTGGTTAGTTGTGGGGCCAGTTTTTCTTAAGAGTTTCTGCCTATCCTACCTATTTGAATAGGGAGAGCATACTCAAGTTATCAGCTTTGGAACCTTGTAGGATCTAGGAGGCATGCCTACTTTATGACAGTGCCTGCCATTTGGAACATTCCTTTCCCCAACAGATGGTTGACCCCATGTTTCAGTGACATTTGTTGGGAAAACTGTTCCTCCCCTCCAAAAATCTCAATGTCAGGGTTCCAAGTAATACATCAATTGCAAAAAGGACTCCGAGGCAGATAGATTCCTCAAAGAACAATTTTATTGAATATATTATATTGGCACAGACTGGTGAAAACTGACTCTAAAGGTTCCTGCGGTTTTCTCCTAATTACAAGTAAAAGTTTGCCCCCCTTTCCCAAGCAGTCAATCACATGGTCCAATCAAAGTGTTGTCCGGTTGCTTGGAAACTTCATTCCTCCTCTTCAGAGTTGACACCCAAAACACAACAAGACACTCAAAAAGCTGAACGATACATCTGATTTTAAGATTATGTCTGCCAGATGAAGGATATGAGGATGAAGAGGAGGACAATACATGTCTGATAACCCTACCTGGGAAGGCCATGTCTGCTATCATTTAAAACACAGGACTTTCTCCAAGATGAGGACACTCTCACAAACAAAATCCTGGGCTATATACTCGGAGATAAGCCCATCCAGGGATAAGCTGAGTCTCAAAATTTTCATGTTTTCATTTTCATTTTCATAATAGGTTTATTTGTGGGTGACACATGCTTCATACTAGTTTGCTTAAAAATTACCATATATGCTCATGGATAAGCTCACTTGTGGACAAGCTGAATTTGGGGGGGGGGGTGTATATTTTGGAAGCCAAAATAATTAGCTTATCCATGAATATATCTAGTACCGACATTTAAAAATGGGAATGGAATAGAAAGCCAACAAATATAACAGTACTGTCTTGCCTTCATTTACCATGTGTCCAGGTTTATTCTTTTTTAAATATGACATCGTATGTATTATATTGGCACAGACTGAATAAGAACTGAATATTAGATTGTATATGTATGGATAAAGGGGAAATAGCCTGTTATGATGGACCCGGTTCTAAGCTAAATATGGACATTGGTCTGAAGTTCAGGGAGATCGTTAAAATCACACCTGTTTGATCTGAATAATATCGATGTTTCAGCTTACAAATTGTGTTGGGCTGCCGTTGCTTTATCTCTACTTATCTGTTCCAGAGAGGTAGTTTGCCAAGCAATCTGTTGTCTTTATTCTCCTGATGTTTATAAAGCACACAGTGTGAAGTGATTGGATACCTTAGCAACACTCTAAATATGTATCACTGCTAATAAAGTAGCTGCATTGGGTAAGATAAAGCCATACCCTGCTACAAAAGGTTGAATGGATATTCTGCAGAAAAGTAATATTTACAAGGCAAAATAGATGCTCAATGAATTGTAACTCTTGTTTTTGACTCCTATGGAGATTCATTTAAAAGAGATGGCTTTAATACTGCTTTTCCATTACACCCAGGAACTCTTTATTACAGGTGTAAATGTGTAAACAATGAAACTTGAATAACATCAGCTCTGAGTTAAATGTCTGTTAGAGTCTGGGTTCTAAACTGAAAACTCTGCATTTTTCTTTAATCAAAAGTTTAAAAATTATTTGAAAAGCAGAAATCTGGCTTCTTGTATCAACTCCCTCCCCCCGAAAAAGAGCACAGACGTGTAAACAATTTCTATATGTTGCTTTCAAGAAATAGATGCACATTTACAAAGCATTTAAATAAAATGCAAAAGCCTTTTAACCAAAGAGTGGGGAAGTTTCTTACCAGATCATCCATTTACCTCTTCTCCAGAAACTGAGTTACAGGTAAGACGTGCTGCTTCAAAAAACTATTTTTTATTTGTTCACCCATTTGTCAATTTTGAGACTATACTGTTCACTTAGGATAATTATAGGTTTCTTACGTAATAGGATGAAAGCCACAAGTATAACTGATACATGAAAAAAAATTGTATGATATGGAACGAGTGGTACAAATGGCTAGTGGACAGGAATAAAGCTTAAGGAAAGACTAAATGAAGAAGACACAGGAGTTAGAAATTAGCAATGAATAGATAGAGATGAACAAACTTGTATAAATGGAATGAAGGATTGTAAATTAAGGAATGTCTATAATAGTATCATATGTATAGACTTCTAACCCTCTCAAAGGCCAAACACAACTAGAACCTTGAAAAAGTTGTGTACTTTGAAAGAGAGGATATCTTCGAACATAAGATGGTCTTCTGCATAATAGATAGCAGGCCACCAGATCTTGTATTTGAACATGAGAACTTGGCAGAGGTTCCTTATGTAGAAAAAAATTTAATCACAGCTATCCTCGTGGTGTTTATTATTATGAAAGTTCAGCTAATGTGTGAATAAGGATGGAGAACATTCTGCAAATGTTCTGTATCAAATATAGATACTAAATATGTCCACTGAAGAACTTTCAGGCCATTCTGTTCTGTCAGGGTTTGAGTTATGCTATTGCTGCTTTATATGCTTTTTCCACTGAGACCTGTTGTGCAAAATGTTTTCATAGCAATTATAGCATTCCATTATGAATTTTGAGCAACTGGTTGCAGCATGGGCAATAAATCACAAAATAACTGAAAATAATTTTGGAGGACCCTTCTTCCATCAATTGAGAAGTTGATAATGCTGGGAAATGCTAAAGGAAAAGAGGATGACCAACAGGAAGTTGGATGGACCCATTTTATAGGTATTCCTTGACCTATGACCACAATTAAGCCCAAGATTTCTGCTGCTAAGCGAGACACTGCTCACTGCTAAGTGAGTTTTGCCTCATTTTGCAACCTTCCTTGCCACAGTTGTTAAGTGACTCACTGCAGTTGTTAACACATGGCTGTAAAGTTACTTTGGCTTCCCCATTGATTTTGTTAGAAGGTTGCAAAAGTTGATTGCACGACCCTGGAACATTGCAAGTGTTCAAGTATGGACCTGTTGCCAAGCATTTACATTTTGATCACATGACCATGGGGATGCTGCAATAGTCATAAGTCTGAAAAATCAGTGATAAGTTACTTTCTACATTCAGATGGGCACTGAAATGAATGATTGTAAGTTGAGGGCTACCTATATAGCAGCGATGAATGCATTGATGGAAATCTGAAGAGCTGCTAAAAGTCAAAACCAAACTGATAGTATAATATCAATTCATCTTCCTTTTGACTTTCGGAATTCATGGAATCGGTAATGCAGTTCATAAACATTACGGATATAAGAAACTTCTGTCATCTGTAACAGTAATATTTTGTGTTACTGTACAAAATCTTCCTTAAGAATGTAGGAATGGCAAAAGCAATAGTGTTTAGGCTTATATACCACCCCAAAGTACTTTACAGCACTCTCTGGGCAGTTTACAATGCTGAAGCATTATTTGCAGGTTCCACCACAAAACCGCGTTAGACTAAACCGCGTTTGACGAAACCGCGTAGCTGACGTCATCAACAGGGCGACAACAGCGCGGAGACAGAAGCACGCTGTAAACGCTAAACCTAAAATTAACCCCTAAACCTAAACCTAACCCCCCCTAAACCTAATCCTAATCCTAAACCTAACCCTAAACCTAACCCTAAACCTAACGCTAAACCTAACCCTTAACCTAACCCTAAACCTAATCCTAACCCTTAACCTAACCCTAACCCTAACCCTTAACCTAACCCTAAACCTAACCCTAAACCTAACCCTAAACCTAACCCTAAACCTAACCCTAAACCTAACCCTTACCTTAAGTTGAATCGACTTGCTTTCAAAGCGCTATTTAAAGCGCCCTTCTTTCTCCGCGCTCGCTGTTGTCGCCCTGTTGATGACGTCAGCGATGCGGTTTAATCGGGTGCGGCTTAGTCGAGTGCGGTTTTGTCGTGCCACATTATTTGCATATTGCCCCCAACAATCTGCATTTTTATTTTACTGATCTCAGAGGGATGGAAGATTGAATCAACCTTGATTGGCTTAGTCAATATTGAGACCTAAGAGAATAGACCAAATAAACTTGGTTAAGAATTAGTCTTAGTTCAGCATTTTATTTTTATAGTGACCAACCAGATTGCTTTAGAACAATTCACAAGCAGGAGATGGAAACAGTTTTCTCTCATTATCGTTCTGGAATTTGGAAGCATGATGGCCCCAACCTAGAGATAAATTAAACCTTGAAGACCATGAATCTCGAATAAATGTGTCTTCCATGACTTTTTTCTCATTCCTTTTATAAGCTATACCAAGTTACTGGTAATCCAGTATTCTGTCAGATCCTTTAGATGATTCTAGTATTGGTATTTTGGGAGGGAGAAAATTTTCTCTTTATCTTTGTTGATGCAAAGGTTCTGTTTTCATGTGAAAAATAACCACAAGTGTGTTTGCTGGACTGTAACAGCACAGATGTCTACAGGAGGGTTAATTGACAAAATATGTGCCATAACTTCTTAATACAAGCTCTGCAACTTGCATATTTATGTCTGATGTCAGGACACATGTACCAAATGGCAGCAGTTTCATTGCAATGTCATTATGTGTGTGTTGTCATTTCTTCGCCCTGGGTACCTGCAGATGCCTATGATAGGAAGCTATGATTTCTTCTGGTCAATTTACATAAATAAATAAACAAACCTCAGCTATTGGAAGAACATGGAAAGCAGAATAACAGAATACAGAATAACAAGAGTTGGAAGGGACCTTGGAGGTCTTCTACCCTACCTAGACAGGAAACCCTACAGCACTTCAGACAAATGGTTATCCAATATCTTCTTAAAAACTTCCAGTGTTGGAGCATTCACAACTTCTGGAGGCAAGCTGTTCCACTGATTAATTGTCTAACTGTCAGGAAACTTCTCCTTAGTTTTAGGTTGCTTCTCTCCTTGATTAGTTTCTACCCATTGCTTCTTGTCCTACCCTCAGGTGCTTTGGAGAATAGTTTGACTTCCTCTTCTTTGTGGCAGCCCCTGTGATATTGGAACACGGCTATCATGTCTCCCCTAGTTCTTCTTTTCATTAAACTCCTGTAACCGTTCTTCATATGTTTTAGCCTCGAGTCCCCTAATAATCTTTGTTGCTCATCTGCACTCTTTCTAGAGTTTCCACATCTTTTTTTACATTGTGAAGACCAAGACTGGATGCAATTGGAAGACCAATTTTGAAAGAACCACACTGGCTAATTATTCTCCATTGACCTTGGTTGTCAGAAGGTCCCAGAGGATCACAAGACTCCAGGACACAATAAATATGAGTCAGTTGCCAAGTGTCTGCAGCTTTGGAGCTTTATATCTTTGAAGCTTTTGTTATTTTCCTTCTTTTCTCCACAGTAACTTTATTATTTTATTTTAAGTAGTCATTTACTATTTTATTATACTGATTTTGATCACACGGCTTTTTAGGGAGTGATAAAAATATTACATTAATACTATTAATTGCCTGTTTTTTTCTGCCTTTTCTTAATGCATGATAAATCTCTGTATTGAAAAATGATGGATAAGACAAAACAAATCGTATGATATATTATAATTATTCCCTTGTTAACAGAATCCAGTGAGCTGTTTGCTTTAATGGCTGATTCACACAGATATCAACTCACATTCAACCTGGTCTTAATTACCAGCTTCAGATACTGTTGTCTATTTCAGTTCAAACACTTTTCAGACTTTTAAATTTTATCTTATTAATTTACGCTCTGCGAGTATGCTCTGCCAGCAGCCGACTCACAACCATAGAGTGTACGTCCAGAGCGGCCACTGCTGGAAGACTTGGCTTGGAAGCCGCCAAAAAAGCCATGCTGGGATGGCGGCAGCAGCAGTGGAGGTGCTCTGGCTCTTGTGAGGCTGGGAGGCACGCGAGTGGGAGCGGAACAGCCACTCAAGCAACCCCCTCTCCAGCTGTGTAGAGCGCCTTTCACTGGCATTTCAAAGGCGCCAAGCCGCAAGAGCCGGGCAGCGGCAAACAGGAGCTCACACAGCTTGGTGATACCCCTAGATCAGTGAATGGTGCTGTGCCCGGCTGGAAAGGGGGTTTGCCAGGTGGCTGCTCCTGAGTGTGATTGCTTCATGACTGCTGTGTTGCGCTGCTGTGGCAGCGCAACACAGCCGTTTGCCCCTGAGGCTGTGCCCAGCTCTTTGAGAGCCCACTCGCAAGAGAGCAGCCGCCCTGCAACCTCAAAGCAATAAGCCCTCCTCTGATAATAAGGCCCAAGCCATATTTTGTGTGTAAAAAGAAAATAAGGCTTTATAAATGAAATATAAACATTCCTCCTATTAGTTTCCTTTTGAAAAAGGCACACAATGTCCCAAACACTCTTTTGAACTTTTGGGTCTTAATTTTGCTATGCAAAATCAGAACTCCTTTATCTGTATGTATATGATATAGGGATACATGATTTTTATTCACACATGTACTCAGGAAAATAGGAAATTACCTTACTGCCACAAGAAATACATATTATTGTATATACTGATATGGCTAAAATTAGAGAATCTTGAAAGATTCTTGATGTTACCTCTTCCCTTATTCTCATACCAAACAGAGTCAGTAGCAGTTAACAGTATAACAGAGCTGGAAAGACAAAGATAGAAGATAGAAAAATCCACATTCTGGACAGAGAAGTCCAGAGGGGTCAAAGAGGCCATCTACATTAAAACTGAACAGTCCCTTTTCTACAGAGGTTGAGGGATATGACACCACCTATCTCCTGTTTACAACACAGTCCTTTCAATATTTCCAAGAAGATTCCACACCCATTTACACTATTCAGGTTACCCTGAGGGCAAGGTTAAACCTCCAAGTGGCCTCAATGACTCTCAGAAAGAGTGCTAATGACCAAGGATTTAAACCCTTCCATTCCCCACCATTCATTCATGTCACGTTCTGAGCATGTGCTAAAATAAAGAGTTTAAGCGGGAAGCGCTCGACACCCGATTTGCTGATCGTTTGACAGCTCCAGTATAAAAAGGGAGCTGTCCAAACGAGCAGCGCGCATTCCTGTCTAAAAGCCGGTTCTGAAAGTTAGCCTGTATTTGTTAGGGAATAAAATTTGTTAGCCTTTATTCCTGTCTCCACCTCAGTTCTTCTGGCTACCCATGGTCCTTTGGTACACACCAATTCAGAACTGAAGAAACGTCTTGGATGAGAAGCAAAATGCCTTCAAGTAAAAGCAAAGAAAGTCCAGTGACTACTTGAAAAAGCACTTTTGAAACAACCATAACCTGGATGACTGAGAATCTCCATAGACAACACAGTTGGAAGAAACCTTGAAAGTCTTCTAGTCCAATTCCCTGCTCAAGCAGGAGGCCCTAACTATTCCAGGCAAATAGTCAATCTTGAGTTTCTATCTGACAAGTTGAACTGGTTGGGGAATTCTGGGAGTTGAGGTTCCTACATCTTAAAGTTGCTAGGGTTGAGAAACACTGCTCCAGGGGAGGATGCTATTCCATAGGAAACACTGCTCCAGGGGGATGCTGCCCCTTAGGAGGCATGACTGTCCAACATCAACTGATATTGGCATGGCTCTGATGTCTAATATCAAGTAATATCAAGTGACATTGGGCATGCCCTTATTTCTTAGATCTGGTGGATCAAACAGAAATAATAGGTGAAAGCCAGTCCTGGAGATAATCTGATCTATGCTATGCAAGGCTTTAAAAGTAATAAACAGTACCATGAATTGTACACAGAAGCTGACTGGAAGCTATAAAGCTAGCAGTGGTGTTATGAGAGTACAATTGTGAGAAATACTAATAATTGTCCATGGTGCTGCATTCTGGACCAAGCTGCATCTTTTGAGTGCTCCTCAAGGGAAATCAAATGTAAAGCACATTACAGTATAATTCAGATAATCTCAGAATCATTTCACAATCTGAAATGATATCCCTGCGTGTTATCCAGCTTTGAACAAATGCCAGCAACTTTGTCTTCAAAGAATTTTCTGGGATCTCAGAGTACACAAGGGAAAAAGTATCTCTATATAACACTGATGTTTAGCAAATCCATAGATAGGTGCAAAGAAATATTGAGACTTTACTTTTCTTAGACCCTGATATAAGGATGCTTGTACCAGTCTCTGTCTATCATTCTTCATCTTTTGCCAGCATCATTCCCTAGAGTCCCTAAAGCTATTTGATATCTATTCATTCAATTATAATACCACATTCCATTTTTCTTCAGTGTTTTATAATATAGGAGAAAAGCTATGGAAATTATTATAGAGCAGTAGTTACAGAACTAATATTGGGAAATAGAGAAAAAAGACATAAGGAGAAAGTTATCTGATAAATTTAAGCTCAAAGATATTATTTTCCCTGTCTTCCTTTTATCTGAAAACTGATATCTGTTTGTGTTGAACTAAAAGGAACAGAAAGCAGAATTTGTTCACGAATACACCCTGAATAGGGTTAGAGTTAGAGTTGCTCTAGAACAGTGGTTCCCAAACTTGGCAACTTTAAGACTTATGGACTTCAACTCCCAGAATTCTCCAGCCAGCAGAACTGGCTGGATAATTCTGGGAGTTGAAGTCTACAAGTCTTAAAGTTGCCAAGTTTGGGAACCACTGCTCTAGAACTACAGCTACCATATTCATGAGGAAAGAAGTGAATCCCTGTAAATATTGTAATTCATTTCTTACTTAAGAATGGCCCCACATCTGATTAAGCTAAAGATTACTGGGTTAATATTATCATTTAACAGATTCATCATGAATGCCACAATCCCTGCTTTATTGTTTGCACATAAACAGAGGCTGCCATGAGGTTCAGAATGAAAGTGTTAAGAATTGCCTTTATTTATTAGAAGTTGTCAAACAAAAATCAGAACAAGAATAAAAGAATACAAAATACAGTGACAGGGATGATAGGCACGCTAGTGCACTTATGCACACCCTCTACTAATCACTTAAGTATGATGTAAGGTTCACAGAAGTCAATTTGTGACTGAAAATGTGAAAATTTGTAGCTGAAACAACTGAATCAGGTAGAGCGTTCCAGACTTTACAGAAATACAGTCAAGTTTAGAATGATTTACATTAAGTTTAAAGCAGTTGTTAGCGGACGTATTATTGCGATTAAAACAGAAAAAGTCATTTACAGGTAAAACATTACTACGTATAATTTTGTATGCAATACCTAGATCTAACCACAAGCAACACAGTTCTAAGTTATCCAAACCAAGAATTTCGAGCCTAGTAGCACAGGGAATTCTATTGTGTATAGAAGAGTCCAAGACTTTTCTTGTGAAGTACTTCTGAACCTGATCAATTGTACTGATGTCAGATATATGGTGGGGATTCCAAACAGTTGAACAATACTCTAAGATTAGTTTAGCATAAGTTTTATGTTTTTCATTTATATCTTTCATTCTCTTCTTTGATGTTTACAGGTATAATATACAATACTGCTCATTATGCCCTTGATTAAAGTCATTTTCAAGTTGGATTGTCATTTATATTTTGAAAGGGATGTAATAATTTATCTGCTACTATAAGAAGCAAATGAATGGGTTTGTCATGTCTTTGGAACACATCTTGTTCAATTTCCTATACCAGTGCTTCAGGAGCTAGACCTGGTCACCTCCTCTCACATTTTGTGATCAGTCAGTCAATCACAAATCAATTCCCATACAACGCTTGACTTGTTTCATAATGAACCGTGTCATGTTTTTTCTGTAGTTCATTGCCAATATTTCAAGGAGCCAATATATCTTCCCGGCACACTAAGAAAATGGTTTGGGCCCATGAACAAAATGTTTTGTTTCTGATTTCTCTGCAAAAACCAGAATAATATAAAATATAAAGATGTTAAACTAGATTTTCCCCAGTGTGGCATCTCAACACGTGGAAAGAGAGCTGTTGGGTAAGGTTACCTTTAGGTGTGAAAGCATATCATCTGTATTGTTGAACTGTGAAAAGAATTTTGTTTAAAGTAAATATATAGCAATTAACATTCTATATCTACTAATTAGTAGTCTAGTCTCTTTATTAGGCATACTTCTTCATCTTTCTCTCTCTCCATTTTTATCATTGGTTAAAAGAATATTTTGGAACAAGTGATGAATTAATTAGGCTTCCAAGTGCTAGTAATAAAGATGCTAATTGTGTAACGGGTGCTTCCTTCTTGGGTTTGCAGTACCAATTATAACTTAAGTTCAGTTACAAAAGAAAAGAACAAATGTGTAAACAGCAATAAACTCCTTCCTGCATGGTCCATGTTATTACAAAAAAGGGAGGGGAGTAAACATGGGAGGGTAACCATATTTGCTAGCAGCCTCCTTCCTGATCTCAGTGTGTTCATAAAATTGTGTGTCCAGATGTTTCTCTTTTCTACACACATGCCAGAAACTTCCACATGTTGATTCAGCATTAGATATTATAATGCAGTTTCTTCCTTTTTATCACAATTTGGAATAATGTAATAATGCCTAAAAGGACATTTAGAGGGGGGGGGTCTTTTACTGAGTACAGATGGTTTGATTATAGATAGTTTAATTAAACAGGATTTTGTTTGTCTGTTTTGATAATTGTCCAGGAAACACAATCTGTTCTCACAAGAAGTTTGCGGAATCAACTAAACTTTCCAACAACATTGTAACTATGAGCTTACTAAAGTCTTGTGAAGATTTATGGTGAAGACTTACTAAGAACTATGTCAGTGACTAGCCCTTTGATCACTGGGATTCAGTCCAAATGCTGGAAAAAGGAGAGATCACACAAAGTAAATAAATCTAAAACACAGTAAATGTGTATATGCCATTCCATCAAAAACTTAATCGAACATTGGACAACAATTGCAGTAACTTTTGGTTCAATCCCCAAAAGTTGTGGTTGTTGAGGTAGGGATGGAGGAGAGGAAGCCTTGTTAAATAGAAGTTTTGAGACAAGTTAAAAGACTTCTACAAACAAATGAGACATTTTCTTCAAAAGGACATTTATGCATCTCTAAAGGTAAACGTTCCCCTGGCACATATGTGCTAGTCGTTCCCGACTCTACGAGGTGGTGCTCATCTCCGTTTCAAAGCCAAAGAGCCAGCGCTGTCTGAAGATGTCTCCGTGATCATGTGGCCAGCATGACTAAACATAGAAGGCACACTGAACGCTGTTACCTTTCCGCCAGAGGTGGTCCCTATTTTTCTACTTGCAATTTTTTACATGCTTTCAAACTGCTAGGTTGGCAGAAGTTGGGACAAGTAATGGGAGCTCACTCCGTTACGTGGTGCAAGGGATTCGAACCACCAAATTGTCAACCTTTCTGATCTACAAGCTCAGCGTCTTAGCCACTGAGCCACCACATTGATCTCTACTTCCTGTCTATGTTTAGTTGAGTTAGAATGAGGCAGTGGCATCCACAGAAAGTCTCAGAAAAGCAAAGTATCAGCAAAGGACATAAAAATAGATGGGGCGTCAATTGTTCAGTGCACAGCTACCATCTTGATTTTTTAAAATTCCCCCACTACTTTTCATATCCCAGCATGCCAAAAACATCATAAATCATTTCTATCTCAGAAGCTTTCAACAGCATTTCCTACCAGTGGTAGATATTTGTAAGCTAGTGGTTTAGGGCTGAGAACTTTTTACTTAAGGCATACGGTCATCCCAGTTTTGCTTTTGCAGTGAGTGCTTTATTTAAGGTATTCTTGCTATTTTTAATTATATAAATTACCTGTTGATGTTGACTATAGCTCAGTGCCAGATTAATGAGGATTTGTTTTTCCTCTGCCTAAAAGAAGAAAAAGGTTTAAAAATAAGTAAATAGTGTAGATTTGCAAGAAGCACATCTAGCTTGCTTAAAATATTTTTTTTTCCAGCATGCTTAACAACATCAATAAACAATCCCCTTTTAACCTTAGACTTTTGACAGCTAACATGAGTCAAAGTGGACCTTTTTAAAAAAGTTTTTGGGTATTCTCATTTTGGTTCTTTCTGCTATTTTGTCTATCTAGATAAGATTACAACAACAACAATACAGATAGTCCTCATTTAGCAACGACAATTGGGATCAACATCCAGTTATTCAGTGAACTGGTCGCTAAATTAAAATGCAACTGAGTTTTTGATGTAGCTTCGGCTTTCCTTTGCTTTACAGACCTTTGAAGGTTGTAAATACGAGGACCTGTTGCAAAATTACTTTTTCATCACTATCCGAATAGAATAGACTAGACTAGAATAGAATTCTTTATTGGCCAAGTGTGATTGGACACACAAGGAATTTGTCTTTGGTGCATATGCTCTCAGTGTACAGAAGGAGAATAAAAAGATACAACATTTAGTGATAGCCAAGGTTATTAATAAGCTATCAAATTGTACTAGGAAACAAAGAAAAACAATATAAATGGAAAGATAGAAGAAACAAGATTATAGTCATAAGTAGGGAGAGATGGATACTGGGAAGGAAGAGAAGAATAATAGTAATATATTCTTAGTAAATTATTGATAGTGTTGTGGGAATTAGTTGTTAAGCAGAGTGATGGCATTCGGGAAAAAACTGTCCTTGTGTCTAGCTGTTCTGGTGTGCAGTGCCCTATAGCGTTGTTTTGAGGGTAGAAGTTGAAACAATTTATCTCCAGGATGTGAGAATATCTGTAGATATTTTGACAGCCCCCTTTTTGACTTGTGCAGTATATGGGTCCTCAATGGAAGGCAGATTGGTACCAATTGTTTTTTTCACAGTTCTAATTATCTGCTGAAGCCTATGTTTGTCTTGTTTGGTTGCAGAGCTAAACTGTCCAAGTTTGTCACTAAATGAGAATTACCTAAAATATCATTTCCTAGACACACCATGCAGGAATTGAGACTATGTGGATGATTGTTAGATATCTCGGCTGCTGAAATTTTAATTTCATACCTATTTCTATTATTATTCATCACCTAGTGCTATTGTTGAGATGTTGGCTGTATAAATAGATTGCATAAATAAAATAAGTATAATACAATGTAAATGTGTTTGTTTAAAGGCTCCGCCCTTCTTTTCCTTTCTTAAAGAGATAGATGAGAGGCGAAGTCAAATGTTTACATATTTTAAAGTTAAATTGTAACAGCCCCTTTTAATACCAAAAATTAAAGTTGTTAGGGGTATCTCTGTTGGGAGGCAGAAAGTAGTGCAGCGGGATGTACAGCTAGAGAGAAAGAATGTTGCTAGTAGAAACACACGAATAGAGTTTCAGACACTGCTAGTAAAAGCAAGTAGCTTTACTACTGATAATTGCTTCACAAGCAGTGATAGTAGATAGTAGTCCAAACACAATTCAAAGAACAAACAAAAGCTTACAGTCGCAGTTCACATTCCAGTCATCAAGTCATCAAGCATAGGACAAGCAGAGAGAGAGAGTGAGCTCTCTTGACTCATTCTTATTGTAAAATTAATTACACCTGATAAGACATCCACTCATTTAAAGCAATAACGACCATTTGTTGTTGTATGTATGTATGTATGTATGTATGTATATATCCTACCCAACACTAGGAGTATACTCCCAACAAAAGTACAAATGTTGAGTGCTGAAGGAGGTAAATCACAGAGCTGCCTAGCTTAGGGGAAAACCAGCTGGTAATTTAGCTAACAAAAATGAAAAAGAAGAAGAAAACTTTGAAAAGAGTTGAGATGTACAGTTCCAAGTGCAGATTGCCAATTACAAAAAGACTCTACAAAAACTACTGTATTTTCTAGAACCCAGCCTGAAATGTGGAATGTAGGCTGTAAACTGAAAACTCCATTTGTTATGTTCTACAGACATATGATTTAAAAAATAATAATATTAGATTTAGCACAACACAATAAGACAAGCCTGAAGCATGCTATCCATTTCTGCATATATAAAGCTTTATGAAAAATGTGTTTTCTCTTCTTCACTTTTTTGGGTTTCTTCCATCTTTCTGAGGAGATTCCACTGAATTGGAGGCTCATGAAACTAAACCCCACTATTTCCTTGTCTCTGTCTAGAACACGAGTGTCAAACTTACAGCATCACATTTCATCACGTCACGTATTGCAATGTTTTTTTTTTCCCTTTGCAGAGCCGGGGTGGGTGTGGACTGCACATGATGCATCCATCTGGTCTGGAAGCTATTGCCTTTGGTTTAAAGCAGGAATCTCCAAACCTGGCAACTTTAGGATTTATGGACTTGGCCAGCTGGGGAATTCTAGGAGTTGAAGTCCACTAGTCTTAAAGTTGCCAAATTTGGACATTCTTGGTTTAAAGGAATAGACCTTTTTTGTCTCCAACAAAGTGAGGTACTGGTGACATAGATGTTCACTGTAGATGTGGATGCTGCTCACTGCAGATCAGGGGTGAAATCCACTTATCTTTGCTACTGGTTCGGTAGCAGTGTGAGCACATGTGTGTGCGTTTGCTTTGCTCGCACGCACTACCTCAGCGCATGAGCGGGACCTCTTGTGCATGCACAGAGCATCAAAAATGGATGTGATGACATCTGAGCAGGTGGGTGGAATCTGCTACTGAGCACCTGCAAAGTTAAGTGAACAGCAAAGGCGGGAGGGAAATCCGCTGTGCCACACAATTTATATTAGCTGGAAAGCAGGAAATCCTGCTAATATAAATCATGCATCACAGCTGATAGTTGGAAAAAAACGGTCCACCTGAGCCATTGTCATTTTTTTTACTACAAGTTTGGGCAAACCAGTAGTATTTTTTTTCCCCGTGTAAATGCATTTTATTTTTCCATTTTCATTTCGTACAGTCTCATATATACTGTGCATAACCAGGGCCATATATCATTAAACAATAAACACAGCCATTCCTCTTGTCAACAATACCCCCCAAAATAGAAACCAAATGTACCTCTTCGACCCTCCATACACCCTTTCTTACGCCCCCCTCCAACTTTCCATCTTCCCTAAACCAGTAGTATTTTTTAATACCAGTTTGCGTGAACTTGTCTGAACCAGTTGTCGGGGTTCCAAATAACATCCAAAATTAAATCAGACTCCAAGGCAAAGTATTGCTCAAAGTTCCAATTTATTAAGAGCCAAGGTGGCGCAGTGGTTAAATGCAGCACTGCAGGCTACTGCTAGATCAGCAGGTCAGCGGTTCAAATCTCACCGGCTCAGGGTTGACTCAGCCTTCCATCCTTCCGAGGTGGGTAAAATGAGGACCCAGATTGTTGGGGGCAATATGCTGACTCTCTGTAAACCGCTTAGAGAGGCCTGAAAGGCCTATGAAGCGGTATATAAGTCTACTGCTATTGCTATTAAGAGAGTTGTGTTGGCACATCTGGGAAAGCCCGAATCTGAGCTTCCTGGGTTTTCCCCACCCAGTTGAGAGTTCATGATCTTGCCCCCACACCCACAAGTCCATCACGTGGTCCAATCTTCCACTGTCATGCTGGCAGTTCCACCCATCCAGTTCCAGTCAGGTGCAGATGTCTAGAGACAAAAGATGACCTTGGATTCTAGAAAGGAATTTTATTTTGACAACGTCACATTCTACTCCTTACTATTCCCCCTCCCAATTCCCCACTAATTAAACAGCATAGTAGAATAGCATATTAGTGTAGCAGGCCAAAGATCTCAAAAGGAATTGGCTGCAGGCCTGACACCGGTAGCATTTCACCCCTGATGTAGATGTGACCAAATCTCCCTCACGGGGATGTATTTTGTGGTTATTTATTTATTAATTAAATGTTTATGGCTATCCTACAAGGTGACTGTGGGCGGTTCTTGTAGTTATGGCTAAAATCTGACAGGCACTGGAAAGTAAATTACATTCACAACAGGCCGGAGAGCAATTTGGAATTGAGTCCATATTGTTTCTCCTCAAATAAAATTGTCATCATGGCTGGCCTGGTGGTGCAGACAGTCACAAAACACCCATTGATGAGAAGGCAAACTGGTGAAGTTGCTCCCAGCTGACATTGGACCTTTTAACCATTTGTCTTTTTCCTGGATGTTTCCAAATAGAGAACTCGGTTGCAGGAGTCCATCATTTTTATCTGTTTTAAAAAGTCTCTGAGGCGGAGAGAAAAATAAATGATGCTGGAAATGGCTATTTGGCATAATAGCATGCCAGCTCTTCATTTGATATAATTGAAGAAGATCCTTTTAAAAAATTATGGTTGGGCAGAGAGCCAAGTAAGTACCAAGAGAAAAGTGCATGGGAATTTTGATGTCACTTACTGTAACAGATCCTAAGTACATTGTATTCCCATCAAATATGCAAGGACAGAACAGACCCCTAAAATGTATACATAATTCAGATTAAGACATAATCCCTAAACATCACAATTACTGTTTGTCTTCACATTGGACTTCGGCGGCTCCAGTCTACCAATAATGTGATGATATTCTAAAGGATTTGACAGTGCGGCAAAATGAAACAGATACAGTTCCCTAATGAGTATCTATTTGCAGAATATGGAATAAAGATTTGGAAGCAGTGGTGGATTCTTACCAGTTCGGACCAGTTTGGCTGAACCGGTAGTGGTTTGGTGGCCTGGGTTGCTGGAACCGGCAGCGACCCAGGCCTGCCACGCCCCTGAAACGGTTCTCTAGGCAGCGCCATAGGCACCGTGTGAGGTGTGTGGCATGCGGCGCGGCCATGAGCGAACCAGCAGTAGCAACTACTGGAATGCTTAGAAGGGACCTTGGAGGTCTTCTAATCCAAACCCCTGCTCAAGCAGGAAACTGTATATTGTTTCAAACAATGGCTGTCCACTTTCTTCTTGAAAATTTCCAGTGATGGGGCACCCATAACTTCTGAAGGCAAGCTGTTCTCACTGTTAAAAATTTTTTCTTACTTCTAAGTTGCTTCTCTCCTTGATTAGTTTCCATCCATTGCTTCTTGTTCTGACTTCAGGGGCTTTGGATAATAGCTTGACTCCCTCTTCTTTGTAACAGTCCCTGAGATATTGGAACACTGCTATCATGTCACTCCTAGACTTTATTTCATTAAACTAGACATACCCAGTTCCAGCAATCATTCTTCATATATTTTAACTTTCAGTCTCCTAATAATCTTTGTTGCTCTTCTCTGCACTCTTTCTAGTCCAGGGGTGTCGAACTTGATTTCATTGAGGACTGGATCAGGGTTGTGTTTGACCTTGGGGGGCTGGGCTTGGCATGGCCAGGGTGGGTGTGGCCATCTCAATATCACTCTGGCGCCTCTGGTGGCTCAAGTGCTCTGCCAGTGAAAATGGGCTCCGAGCTCCGTTTGGGACTGCAACTGCCTCTTATAACCCTCTGCCAGTGAAAACGAAGCTTGGGAGAGCCATCTGCAGCCCTTGTGAGTTCCATTTTCACTAGCAGAGGCACTGTGAGCTGGTCTTTTGCTGTTTCCAGGGTGGTTCTGTGTGTTGTGGCCTGCCAGCAGCCAGCCGAGCTGGCAGCAGATTCGGATAGTGAGGAGGTTGAGGAGGAACATGGGCCAGTCCTGGAGTCTGGGGAAGGCTCTGATGAGGGCTTTGTGCCAGAGGCAAAGAGGGTGACAGAGCCGTATGCCAGTTATCAGCTGTCTTCAGAGTCAGACATCAGTGAGGCAGACAAACAGCTGGAGCCTGTTCCCAGTGTGCGCATGCACAGAATTGCCAGATGAAGGGAACAGCTAAAGAACAGGGGTCAACTTGGGAGTAGGTTCACAGGTGGATGATGAATGGCCCTTCCAGAGGAAATAAAAGAGGAGAGAAAGGGGAATGGAGTTTGCAGGAGACAGTTCGCTTAATTGATTCATAACTCTTTGAGTCTCCTTGCCAAGTTTTGCAGATATTGGCCTGTCAGCTCTCCAAGCCTGATAAGGTCTGTGACTGTAAATCCTCCTTTGAAAGACTTTGCTGGATGTGAATGAACAGAATTCACAGTAAATTAATAAAAGGGTTTTTTGTAGGGACAAGGAGTTTGCATCATGCTTTTGGGAAGTCTCGGTCAGAACATTGCAGGCCAGATATAAGCATGCTGTGGGCCAGATCCGACCCTGGGGTCTTGAGTTTGACACCCCTATTCTAGACTCAACATCTTTTTTTTATTTTATTTATTTATTTATTTGTTACTTAAACAACACATGCCCACACCAGTGGGAAAAGAAAAAATCAAAACACAGAGAAGACAAAAAGAACAAAAAACAAGGCAGGGTGGGGGGGGAAAGGAAAAACAAAAAAACCAAAAAAAACCACAGGTATATATTATAAAAAAGTATATCAGCTGGTTACAACATATTTTGGTGCATCTCTTCCATTAATTCATATTAATTCAAATATCTTAACTCAAATGTTTACCATATTGACATCATTATACCTCCACTTTTAGTTGACTACAGTTATTTAAACATCCTTCATCCTTAACTATGCCAAAGATTTAATCCATAACCACATGCTAGCATTTCATTTACTTGTTTGTAAAATCCTCTATTAACATCAAATCCTCATATCCTGTTTTAGCTGAACATCCATAATATTTAATACCAAAAATTGTGTTTGTGTTTGTGTTTATTAGTATTTATAGGCCGCCCTTTTCCCTGAGGGGACTCAGGGCGGCTTACATAAAATAAGGAAGGGAGGGTACAGACAATAGATGCAAACAATACATAGAAGTAAAATAACAAGCAACAATCATTCATCATTCGGGTGGGGACAAATTATCTTTATCCCCAGGCCTGATGGGCTAGCCAGGTCTTAAGGGCTGTGCGGAAGGTCTGGACGGTGGTGAGGGTACGAATCTCCACGGGGAGATCGTTCCAAAGGGTCGGAGCTACTACTGAAAAGGCTCTCCTCCGTGTAGTTGCCAGTCGGCACTGACTGGCAGATGGAACTCGGAGGAGGCCTAATCTATGCGATCTAATTGGTCGCAGGGAGGTAATTGGCAGGAGGCGGTCTCTCAAGTACGCAGATCCACTACCATGGAGGGCTTTATGAGTGACAAGTAGCACCTTGAAGCGCACCCGGAGATCAACAGGTAGCCAGCGCAGCTCGCGGAGGATAGGTGTTATGTGGGCGAACCAAGGTGCAATTCCATCTTCCATGCATATAGTTTATTATCATTCTTCCTTCTTTATGTAATTATATCGTATATCGTAACATTTTCCACATATTAGTTAATATTTAACTGTATATAGTTTTATTTTATTTTTTAATAGTGATAATTATTGTGATTAATAACCTTTGTATATGGTCCAAAAATATTTCCAACCTTCCCTTCTCATATCCAATTATTATTTATCATATCAACTCCACATTATATACATTACTATCAATATCAATTATTATTCAGCTATGTCTATTACAAATAAGAATAATTAGGTTTAGCTAATTTTAAATTGTATTCTTCCATCTATCAGCCTGTGTCTCTCCAATAACAATACCTCCTTAGTCCTATTACCATTCATGGATCAAATTCCACAAACGTCTTTATAAGCAAGTCCAAACAGGAATATCTTCGCACTTTTTTGCTTAGGATGTCTCTCATAAAATGTCCTAGGCGTTGTCCTACGCTTGTTGCACTTTTCAGCTTGTCTTTAATTCTCAGTGGTGGTATCGGAAATTTTGCAAATGATGTTTCATAACATATAAATTCTTTAATGCTTCTCATTCCTCCTGCGCTCTGCTCTGTCTTTTGAAATAAATCTTCTGTATGGCTGCCCCCCTTTCAAACGTTGCATCTCTTTCTCCCTCCGAAGTAAACCAGATGCCCGGGGTGTTGGCAAGTTGAGAATCTTTAAACCAGATGGCCGGAATGTCAGCAAATTGAGAAACTTCATTTCTGACGTTCTTCATTTGTATTTCAGGAACATTCAAACATTCAACATTCTCACTTTTTTCTCCATATTTTGATGTTAAAAACAACAAATAGTCCAGCTTTTTTTCAAATCTATCATACGTGTCAGACAACTTTTGTAATGCGGAGAAAATCATTTGAAATGAATCATTTGAAACTTGAATAGACGCCATGTTTGTGACGCAGCTAGTATTTGCAAGTAAGAACACGCTGGGAGCTGTGCAATCTTATCTGATCTTAGACCAACACAACCAAGCAATAAAAGTGTCAAATTGTAAGGAGCCAAATTATAGTAAATTGGTTTACAGCCCACTTAAAGAGAGTGAGAGGAGATGTTGAAGTAATCTTTCCTTTATCCATGTAAGTAGCATTTAAAACATTTAAGAAATAGGGTAACCACCAGCCATAAACCCATAAAAAAAAAAAACCAATTCGCCGCTAGATTCTTCTGTTCTTTGGTTTCAATTAGCTCAAATTTTTATGTGGACCGTGTCTTTTTGAGTAATAAAATCAGCTGTTAATGTAGCCAAGACTGCTTTGGCTTTTTTGGCAGCTGCTGCACACCGCTGGCTCATATTTAAGTGATTGTCCCCTAGGTCTCCAAGATCCCTCTTTCATGGGTGATTCTTTAAAAGTATATCCTAATCATCTCCTGCCTTTTCTATCATAGCCCTTGTTTATAGCACTTCTATCCACCCTGGGAGAATTACTCTCTGTACAATCAAAAGATTTAAAATGAGCATTTAACACCTGTTATTCCATCAGTAGTCAAAGCCTCAGCTTTTCTGGCTGAGGAACTCTGGGAGTTGAAGTCCACAGGTCTTAAAGTTGCCAAGGTTGGAGACCACTGGTTAAAGCCATAGAAGATGAAGGGGGGAAAATCCTTTAAGTACACGAGTTTGTTCTTCATTCTTCCTGTCTAATAATGATTTTCTTGAATTCTTGCCATCACTCCTTCCATGGAGATGATGCATCATCAGCATCGTCAATGCCTGTGTCACTTGTCTGACTCCTTCCCCAAAATAAATCCTCCCCTCCTTTTTCTTTCCTTCTTGCTGATACAAATGGCTCCCGCAGTGAATGGGCGGCCCTGGACCATAAAATGAGACCTCAGAAGAAAAAAATAACAATCAACTGTCATGAAGGGAAACGGCTGTGAAGAAAAGAACAGATTTTCAAAAGGTCAGCTGAACCCACAGAGCACTTACATGGTGGAAATTATAGCTTCAGTCTGTCTTACATGTGCAGGGCTAAAAGACTCCCTGAAGAAAAGACACAAAGCAATGGCATAATACAGCTTTTAAAACATTACAAAAAAATAAATAAATCTCGTGTTCTTCTTTTTTTTTTTTTCTTAAAAAAAAAAAACCCTTCCTCTTTTCCTCCAGCCGTACAATAGACTTTTCCAATCTTCAGTTGTATTTGCTTGGAACTGGAGCAGACACAATTTTTCCACACAAGAAACATACATTTTAAAACTGGGATTGCTCCAATGGCTGCAGAGATGGAGCTGTGGACCATAAGTCTATTCGGTGGCATTTGGTATGGGAGGTGCGAGGTTAGGGATGATGGGAATTGTCATTGAATCTCCTTCAAGGCAGGTTACACTTTTTCAGTAAAGTGCAGTGTGCATAAAATATGAATGGATGTTTCACAGTATATGTACCTTGAAAATATCCCAGCCGAGGTGGCGCGGTGGTTAAATGCAGCACTGCAGGCTACTTCAGCTGACTGCTAGATCAGCAGTTCAGCGGTTCAAATCTCACCGGCTCAGGGTTGACTCAGCCTTCCATCCTTCCGAGGTGGGTAAAATGAGGACCCGGATTGTTGTTGGGGGCAATATGCTGACTCTGTAAACCGCTTAGAGAGGGCTGAAAGCCCTATGAAGCGGTATATAAGTCTACTGCTATTGCTATTGCTATTGCTATTACATGTGCGCCTAATATAAGCCATATCCTCAAAATAAACCCTATTGAACAGCCTGCGCAGCTGCCCGTCCACCCGCCCATCTGCCATGGCCATGAAGCATGGTGGGGTAGTGGTGGAGCTGCCCACATGCACTGCACTGGCATCCCTCAGGGCCCCCATAGCCAGGCCATCCACACCCCAACACCTGCCTCGCAACAGCAGACCATAGGCCATGTCCATCAGGAGCCCACATGGCCGCCAGCCCACTTCTTCCACTTACTCACAGCTACAGTGGAACAGGAGGCTGAGTAATGTGCTTGTGCTGTGGCTGTGAGGTGAGGCAGGTGTCATGGATGGCCTGGCTGCAGGGGCCTTGAGGTAAGCTGGTATGGGGCATGTGGGGCAGCTCCACCCGCCTTGCCTTGTGGCCGTGGTACTAGTATACTGTTCCACCTCCTGTTCCATTGTAGTCACGAGCAAGCAGAAAAAGTGGGCCAGTGGCCATTGGTCATATGGGGTCCTGCTCAATGGGGCTGCTGGTGCCGTGGCCATATGGCAAGGTAGGTGTCGGGGCATGGGTGGCTTGGCTTCAGTGGGCCTGAGGTAAGCTGGTGTGGGCAGCTTCATCCCCCTCTGCCTTGTGATGGTGGTACTGATGTACTCCTGCCTTGCTACAAACAAGTAGAAGAAGTGGGCCTCCCATACATGGAAAAAGAATAAGATAATAATAAGATAAGCCTTAATGCTTATTTTGGGACTCCCAAAAAATTGGGGAAACACGGTAGATGTCATTCTCTCCTTGACTGAATTGTCAATGTTTTCTTTTTATGAACCCTTTTCTCTGAGCAGGAGTACCCTGTTTGGAAAGATTTGGAATAGATATGTAATACACCAAAAATATAAATATCCCTGAGAGCTTCACCTCATAGGTTTTGAAGGGTGAGTTTCTAAAAGCTCATGTTTTTCTCTCCTACCTATCCCTCTCTGTTTAACGTTCTACTTAGGACAATAGCAGTAGACTTAGCAGTAGACTTATATACCGCTTCATAGGCCTTTCAGGCCTCTCTAAGCGGTTTACAGAGAGTCAGCATATTGCCCCCAACAATCTGGGTCCTCATTTTACCCACCTCGGAAGGATGGAAGGCTGAGTCAACCCTGAGCCAGTGAGATTTGAACCGCTGACCTGCTGATCTAGCAGTAGCCTGCAGTGCTGCATTTAACCACTGCGCCACCTTGGCTCATAGGACAGACATGGTTTGAACACTTTTATTATTTCTTTTTTTTAACAACAGAATCCAGGGTGTAAAAACTATTCATTTTCACTATTAGCACTAGTATTTGGACTTACTGTAGATATCACTCTATGTGCTTTATATCACTCAGAGGGGTTTACAATATCAGTGTATTGCCCCCAACAATGTGGCTCCACATTTTACTGACCTCAGAAGGATGGAAGGCTGAGTCAACCTTGAGTCGGTTAGGATCAAACTCCTGACTGTGGGTAGAGTACAGCCTGCAGTACTGCAGTACTGCACCATCATGGCTATGTTGACATTAGACACATATTTTCTCTTTCCATGCTTAGAATAGAAGCAAATCTTTCCTGTGTATGTACAGAGGTTGATATTTTTTGTAAAGGAAAGGAAAAGCTGATATTTGGGGATAACACCAATTCTGAGGATAGAAAGAGGCGAGCATTTTTTTTAAAAAAAAATTAAAATTAATGTCTGAACTATTGTTCTCAAGAAACCATTCTTTGCCATCTTAATTTGTCAGAATTAATCCTTCTATTACATGTTACATACCAAATGATAACGTCTTTCACTTTTGGAATTATTGTGAAGACAAGATGACTGGAATGTCTGAAGTATGCTGATATTCCAAAATCCAACACTTTTGCACATTTTTTTTACAAGCAATACCACTAAGCAATAGAAGTTATTCTTATATACTGCTTCATAATGCTTTATAGCACTTTCCAAGAGGTTTACAATATCAGCATATTACCCTTAATAACCTGGGTCCTCATTTTACTAATCTTGGAAGGACTGAAGGCTGTCAGGATCGAATTCCTGGCAGTCGGCAGAATTAGCCTGCAATACTGCAGTCTAACCACTGCACCACCACAGTTCAAGTAACGCATTTAGTGGAGTCAAAAAGAAGGAAATAGAGTAGAAGTGAGCAGCACAGATTAGTAGTCCTAATACATCTTGTGCTGAACTTCTTACTCTTATGGATAGGATATAGTAGATTGTTCTGCAATAAAATAATTAACAGAATGTATATAGATAGCAGACTATACTTGGGTAAGAAGAATACCCAGAAACAACTACATAATCAGAAATAATGTCTGGAGAAAACTGAACATTTCTGGAATGAACCAGATTAAGAAGATCTTTACTAGTACCTTAATTTAAGCAAGAGGGAAGTCCTGAAAAAGCAGTTTAAAAATATCAACAGCTTCACTTAATTATTAAAGGCAAGCATAGCTTTGCTCAGTTGAGTTTATGTATGCCTTGTTCTGGGTTATATATACGTGTTGATGCAACCTACTTGTCAAGGGAAAAATATTATATAGAATTGAAGAAGTTCCATCAAATTTAAGAATGGGGAGAAATTGAAGAAAGGTTTATTATTCAAAAAGATCAATACCTTAGGCAGCAAATTGCTCCCTATCTTATTTTTTCAGCTTTCCTTGAAATACTGTTGAAACTCATTTCGATCTACTGAAAAATTCCATTTACAAACTATTTCTAGTCTTGTTGCTGTCTCTGCCCTTTGCGTCCCTCCAACACTTTCTCCTATTTAATGTGTCTCCTTGGTGATAGACAGAAATGCTTCTGCTATAGCAATAGCACTTAGACTCATAAGCCTCTTCGCAATGCTTTTACAGCCCTCTCAAAGCAGTTTATAGAGTCAGCATATTGCCCCCAATAATCTGGGTCCTTTACCCACCTTGGAAGGATGGAAGGCCGAGTCAACTTTGAGCCGGTGAGATGTGAACTGCTGAACAGCAGCTAGCAGTCAGCTGAAGTAGTCTGCAGTACTGCACTCTAACCACTGCACCACCTTGCCTCTGTAGAGCTATGCACTACTAGGTGAATAAACTCTCTAAGCAAGGATCAAGGAACAAGATCCCACTGCTAACCTTAACCTTCACTGAATATAAGGACAAGATTCCATGGAAAGCCTTCTCCATTTTCAAGTTCTTCTGAAAGCTATTGGTTGATTTGTGTTGTTGAAATATTTGATTTACATTTGGAATTGACATTTTCTTTGAAAACTGAGAAAACAGGTGTTGCTTGAAAGTTCCATTCTTACTCAATTCAGCCTGTACTGCATTGAACTCCATTAAGAATTCAGGAATCCAATGCAATTATCAGCGTAGTGATTTAAGAGCTGACCACTGCTACGATGATGCAATGATGCACTGATAGCAATAGCAATAATAATAGCAATAGCAATAACAGTAGACTTATATACCGCTTCATAGGCCTTTCAGGCCTCTCTAAGCGGTTTACAGAGTCAGCATATTGCCCCCAACAACAATCCGGGTCCTCATTTTACCCACCTCGGAAGGATGGAAGGCTGAGTCAACCCTGAGCCGGTGAGATTTGAACCGCTGAACTGCTGATCTAGCAGCCTGCAGTGCTGATTACACTGATGTAATGATGGGAATGAGTCAGCAAGGTTTTTGACTGTTATCCCTTTAAGAGCCTGTATAATAAGAAGAGGCCCTGTTAGGGCATATCTCTCCCTCCCTCCCTCCCTCCCTCCCCCCCCTCTCTCCATGTGTGTATGTATATATTATTTTGTAGATAAAAACCACTATTTCTTACAAACCTTTGTTTGCTGTTATTGCTCCTGGGTTGCCTCACATAGTAAAGCTGTGCGCACTCTAATAGTAATATAGGTAGTCCTTATAACAGTCCATTTAGTGAATGTTCAGGATCATTTTTCACAGCACCCCCTTCATTATGTGATCAAAATTCAGACACTTGGCAACTGGTTCATATTTATGACCATTGCTGTGTCTCAAGGTCATGTGATCTCCTTTAGCGACCTCACTTAACAATGATTTTATTAACTTAACAACTGCACTGATTAACTTAACAACTGTGGTCATAAAATGGGGCAAAACTTACTTAACATATGTATCACTTAACAACATACATTTTGGGCTCAATTGTGGTTGCAATTGACTGCATTTATAAATGTAAAAGCAGAATGCATAGCAGGGAGCGTAACCAATAGCCTTTCATACGAAAGCAATTGATCATTAATTGCAAGACATTACAGTTTCAGTCAGATTCACAGGTTTCTTTAAAATTGTTTCTCTGTCACATAACACAGAATGAAAAACCACATTTATGTTTCTACTTCCATCCTATGGTATGTGTTGCTTTCCAAAGTGTGGATTCCAAGCCATCTGGGAATATATTTCCCCAGAAATTAATCTCAAAGTGGCAAAAATCATACCAGAGTATTTGTATAAACCCTGTTCTAACTAATACAAATAGAATGTTCCTGATGGCTTCATACACCGTTACTATTTCTCCACCCGGATCAACCAATAAAATGGACCAGAATTTTAGGTTGAACTTACTTTTTTTATCCTTATTTAAACAAATATGATAACTTCTGCAGACTTCCTGCAGACATGTAAGGAATTCTAGCACATACAATCCCAGCTTCCCTATGTATTGCTGTTTTTTGTTCAAGCATCACATCTGGAGAAGGGTGACACTGTAAGAATGCTTCTCTTAAAAAGCACAAGATGGTTTGTAAAGATTTTTTAATGTCTTTTTTGATTTGTGAGGCTTGTAAAACATCTCAGCGAATTCATCCCAACTCAATTATTCTCATGGAATTAGGCTCATAAAGTTTAGCACAATAACATGATGCATCAGATACCTTGTCAGTTTGAAATGAAGGGGAGCCATTAGCTTTGCGAACTGCAAAGAAGTTGTTTCTACAGCAGACTGAGTTAAGTCCATTTATGGAGATACTGGAGATCATAATTCCTTAAGAATAAAAATGTATTAGTGCTGTTTTTTCCTTTACAAGCAATAACATTCCTGTGTTTTCCTTTTTCTTTGCAAGCTGTAAATTTTCAGTTTCCTTTGAGTGTTTGATAAGAAGATAATTTCATAGTCTAAGGATCAACGCCAGAAACAGCCAATGGTGTATTAGCCATTAAGCAGCTTAAGCACGTGCTTAGGGCACCAGGCTCAAAGGAGGCACCACAAAGTTGAGAAAGTAAAAAAAAAACAATGAAGATTTGTACAGTATGTACAAAGGAGGGGTACCAAGATTTGTCAGTGCTTATGGCACCAGTGAGCCTTAATCTGCCACTGGAAACAGTCAACTTCAAAATGAAGAGAAAGAGAGAGGGGGGGTGAGGGAGGGAGGGAGGGGGGCCCTGGTGTTCTGAATACATGGGATGCAGCCTAACATGGATCATAGCTTAAGTCTTGTCATCTTTGATTCTGTAAAATCTAGAATAGGTTCATTCAAATCCAACAGTCTGCTAATGATTTTATTATAACTTAGGAGTACAAGGTTAGCTTTTACTTATTAAGCATTGAGAATCTTTGTGGATGTAAATAAGAAAAGAAATATTCTGTTGTTGCAGTACTATGAAACATTAAGGTAAAGGTTCCCATCACACATATGTGCTAGTCGTTCCTGATTCTAGGTGGTGATGCTCAGCTCCATTTCAAAGAGCCAGCACTGTCCGAAGACGTCTCTGTGGTCATGTGGCCAGCATGATTAAATGCTGAAGGCACACAGAACACTGTTACCATCCCACCAAAGGTGGTCCCTATTTTTCTACTTGCATTTTTACATGCTTTTGAACTGCTAGGTTCAAAATCTGAGAATCTGAGACAAGTAATGTAGGAGTGAGTTCCGGCTGCTGCTACTACTGGTTCACTCAGGAACGCACTGTGTGTGTACACTTCTCATGTGCAGTACTAAAAAAAATTATACAGTACAAAAATCTGAGAGAATCAGTTTGGGGGGCATGGCAGGCCGAGTTACTACCTACTTGGCCAAACCAGTCTGAACCGGTAGGAACCCACCTCTGAAGTAACGGGAGCTCACTTCATTATGCGATGCTAGGGATTCGAACTGCCAAACTGCCAACCTTTCTGATCGGCCACTGCATCCCCTAAGAATCATTAGCACAGCTTTAATCAAAAGACTAATCCCAGGAAAAGTAGACCCATCTTCCGAGAAGTCTATCTTTAACAATGGAAAAAGCCAATGAAATTCTGCACTTGGTTTGTTCCCATTTAAAACACCAAACCAGTTCTTGGGAATGTGCATTAAAATTTTGATCATATAGTAAACAACAACAAAATAGTAAAAAAAATAAAACTGTAATATTCTCTCCTGTTGCCAGGTTCCTCTTCCCAAGTAAGTAAGTAAGTGTTATGGCCCAGCAGGAGCCGTTGGAGCTGCCACCAGACTCCGACAACAAGGGGCCCTATGAGTTGGCCCTGGAGGATGTGGAGGACCCTGGACAGGGTTCTGACTCTGAGCAAGGCACAGAGAGACTGGTTGGCCACTAGGTGACGCCTGAGCCTTGGATCAGTGGGGAGGAGACAAGGGAGAGTGATCCAGAAACCAACAGTGAGTTGTTTCGGGATGCACGCCATTGAAGAGCTACTCGCGTCAAGAACAATTACGTAATTACAGGAGGTAATTATGCTCAGCTGATGGTCATTAGGCTCCTCTCCAGACTATAAAAAAGACTGCTTGTGCCATGCCCTTCTTGCAGAAGTCAACACTTTGACTAAAGAGAAACTAACTTGGCAGGCTGGATTGCTGCCAAGGTTTGTTGGAGTTGCTGCCAAGGTCCTTATCTGTTTGTTTACTTGGCTTTCAGCCACCGAGAGTCTGGTCTTGCTATGAAAGGACATTCTCATTAAGCGTGTCTCGGCTTACGTTACTGGACGGAGGAGGGGGTCAGAACAAGTAAATAAGTAAGTAAGTAAATAAATAAATAAATAAATTCCACCTATTTCTTTACCACATAGGCATACTTCATTTTATCTACTTTAAAACACTTCTTCTAGCATCTGACTTCCTGGCTTTTTTTCCTCCCACCTTTATCAAACAAATATTAAAAATACTGTATACAATCTCCCACCCACCTCGTTTAATTTCCTCCTTTGCTTGAACTCTTGGCTTTTCTTCTCACTCCAAAAATAACATGAAAAAAATGAAAATCCCGATCTTTCCTTATCAACAACAACTCCTACTCAGTTTATTTTCAATAAAATGCTTGCTCCACCCTGTCTCCTCAAAGATTGATTTACAGTTAAAAAAAAATAAAGCTTCTTGCAATGGACTGTATATGAATGCCCCTATTAAGCAAGGGGGAAGAGATGGTGCCTAGGAAACAATCAGACAAGAGAAGGAAGAGACCACGAGGGTTTGACAGTCAGAGGGGGAAAAAAACCTAGGAAACACCCACCTTAATGGATCAAGCAGTTATAAGTGGCAGCAGGAAGTTTGTACATTCAGATTTGCAAAATTCCTGTTAATGTAGTCTTTTAATAATGCAAAAAATTGGCTCATCTATTTGTGTTTCCTGCCTGGGTTACCAGGGAGTGCTGACACTTTTACCAGTGCCTTGTTTCCTGGTTTATATGCCTCCCCAATCTGAAAGGCAAATAAAAATTGAATTCTTACTCCCTCCCTTTTTTGTTTAGCCCACCACAAAAATAAGGAATAACCTCCCAATTTGCTTAGCAAAACAGACAAAAACCCACAAAATCCTAATAACTTCAAGAAGAAAGGTTAACAAACTGAGTTACTTGCCCTGCTCCAGACCAAAATCCTGTCTCAAAGCAGAACCAAGAATCATCGGCCTCAAAGCAAATCAAAAACTCAGCTGCTGTCTAACCGATCAGAACCCAGGGAGAACAAATCAGAAATTAGTAATCCAAAAATGATCAGCCAAAAACCAGCATGGACCAATGGACCAATAAGGAAACAAGACCACCAAAACCTCCAATCAAGATAAGAAAGAACCAATCAGAGATCAACCTTCACCAATTGGAAACCAATCTGCTCACCTGGCTATAAAGGTAGGAGCCCAGGCAGTCCCTGCTGAATTGCCTCAATTATAGGATCAAATCTGGCTTGAGCTGCAGTGGTGCAGTGGTTGGAATGCAGTACTGCAGGCTACTTCTGCTGGCTGCCTGCAATTTGGCAGTTCAAATCACACCAGGCTCAAGGTTGACTCAGCCTTCCATCCTTCTGAGGTGGGTAAAATGAGGACCCAGATTGCTGGGGGGCAATAGGCTGACTCTGTAAAACCGCTTAGAGAGGGCTGTAGAGCCCTGTGAAGCGGTATATAAGTCTAAATGCTATTGCTATTGGTCACCTGAACCAGAGATTTGTCTTCCAAGTTTTTGGATTCATGCTGGAGCCCATCTTAAGGGAATTCACAATTGCCAGTGAAATGTCAGGAAATCTGTTCTCTAGATCAGGGGTCCACAATCCCTGGTCTGTGGACTGGCACTGGTCTGTGGCATGCCAACAACAGGTCCGTACAAACAAGTAAAGCCCCATCCATGGGATGCAGGTGGCACACAAAATCATGCCCCCTCCAATCCACGGAAAAACCTTTCTCCACAGAAATGGTCCCTGGTGCCCAAAAGGTTGGGGGCCACTGATCTAGATCATGGCCATTAAATTCTATAGAATAATACTACCCAAGAAATACTGGCCATGAAAGTCTGTACCAAATACCCTCCATAATCTGCTGATTGATTGATTTTAAAATGCCTCCTTTAGAGTAGGGCTCTTCATGGGTGCCTGTTTCTCAACCTTGGTGGTGCAGAGACCATCCTTTAAACTGATTAAAATGAATCTCTAGCAACTCAGAAATGAAGAAAAGGAAGCAGTCACCAATGGGCCTTAAGTAAAAATATAATAAACAGTGCAACCAGGGGACCTATTAAGTTAATTGTGAGAAGAGGTTCTTATGGTCCAGCTTAGATGCCCTGATCTTGTTTGGTAGCATCTCAAGACCTTCAAGGCCATGCCCCAATTGCACTAAATCATGGCCCAAAAATGCCCTGGCCACATCCCCCCCCCTTTTTCTTTTGTTCCCAAGGTCTGAGTCAGACTTAAATCTTCTTTAGCTGTACTTATTTCACACTTGCATTTCCCCTTCTTCTGATTCTATTCATGGCATATACATTTGATTGATTGGTCAATTAAGGGGGCATTTTGAGTTGTCACCTATTACCTTGGAGAGAAATCAGGTGATTCACACTGACTAGTGGCAGGAACAACTTGGCAACGAGGACAAAAATGATTCCAGTTTAGTTTTCTGCCAGCTCAATTATAGGTGGATAGCAGTTGTTGGGGAAAGGCCCTTCATTCATTACATCAAGGGATGTCAAGTCACTGGAAAAAAGTCAAGGGAAACTGGCAACAAAGATAGCAGATTTCAGAGTTATCTCTTAGTTCGAGGATGAATGGAGCTATCAGATCTGGGTTGCAAAAATTCAGATGTTTGAATGTATGTTTGAATGTTTATTTCATTTGTATGCCGCCCTTTTCCCCCGAAGGGGGACTCAGGGTGGCTCACAACTCAAACTAGGGAAGGGGGATACAGACAAATTAACAACAACACAAAACAATACATAATTTAAAACACGCAACAATCATACCATTCGAGATAGGGGCAACGGTTCTTTAGCCCCAGGCCTGTCGGAACAGCCTTGTTTTAAGGGCTTTGCGGAAGGCCTGGAGGGTGGTGAGGGTGCGAATCTCCACGGGGAGTTCGTTCCAGAGGGTCGGAGCAGCCACAGAGAAGGCTCTCCTCCAGGTAGTCGCCAGTCGACACTGGCCGGCGGATGGAATTCAGAGGAGGCCTAGTCTGTGGGATCTAAGATGATCATTAGCTAGAAGCAATTTAGATAACCTCTGCCTTGTTGTTGCCATCTAATAGACTGCTAGATTTGTGAAAACTAGAATTTGTAGCCCTAAAATGAATGGATTGCACTTCAATGCAGTGGTGAAGAATCCATACAATGTCTTAAACCAAGTTTTCTTCAGTATGGCAGGTTCACTTGAAAGATTTATAATGGGCAGAAGCCTATGAGGTGTTTTTCACGCTTCTGAAAATCTTTTGTGAAAGTGTGGGTGAAGATAACAGCTATTTCCCAGCTGCATATCAGCTCAAAGCAATCCCCTGTACCAACCATATTTAATAGCACAATTTCTTATTTATTTATTCAAAACCCTGCTTTTATAATTTGTTTTAATAAACAACATGTAGGCTAACATTGGATACTCCTTTCTATTTTCCTCATAACAGCAACCCTGTGAAGTGTTGGGTTGAGAGAGAGAGTGACTGGCCCCAAATTACCTACTATTAGTGATACCTACTAATCAATTCACATTTGCATCAGGGGTGGGTTCTGGCTGGCTTTACTGCCGGTTTGCTCATGCGTGCGCTGGATGTGCGCTATGCGCGTATGCACAGTTCAATTAAAATTGTTCTGCACATGTTCAGAACTCAAAAACAATATGGCAGCAATGGCAACAGGGGAACTGGTTTGGAGGTGTGGCAGGCTTAGGTTGCTGCTGGTTCCAGCGACCCAGACCGCCATACCACTACTGGTTTGGCTGAACCAGGCTGAACTGGTAGGAACTCACCTCTGATTTACATGCTTTTGAACTGCTAGGTGGGCAAGGAGCTAGGTGAAGATGGGTGCTCACCCTGTTGTGCGATCCTTGTGTCTCAAATATGGGCTGTTGGCTTTCCAGCTGACAAGCCCAGCATCTTAAGCACTGAGGCATCGTGCTGCCTGTATAAGCATGCCAACTAAAAATTACAATACAATACAATACAATACAATACAATACAATACAATACAATACAATACAATAGCAGAGTTGGAAGGGACCTTGGAGGTCTTCTAGTCCAACCCCCTGCCTAGGCAGGAAACCCTATACTGTTTCAGACAAATGCCTATCCAACATCTTCTTAAAGACTTCCAGTGTTGGGGCATTCACAACCTCTGGAGGCAAGCTGTTCCACCGATTAATTGTTCTAACTGTCAGGAAATTTCTCCTCAGTTCTAAGTTGCTTCTCTCCTTGATTAGTTTCCACCCACTGCTTCTTGTTCTACCCTCAGGTGCCTTGGAAACTAGTTTGACTCCCTCTTCTTTGTGGCAATCCCTGAGATATTGGAACACTGCTATCATGTCTCCCCTAGTCCTTCTTTCTATTAAAAAAATCTGGCAGAGCAAGGATGATACTGATTATTCTAAATGCGCTATTATTTGTCTTTGTGGAATCCCTATATCCCTCTTTTAAAGAGTTTACAGGAAAAAGACTGGATCTTAGAGAATGATGCTTAATTGAAACTGAAAAGGGTTCACTGCTCTTACACAATTGCCTACTTTGGTGTATGTTTAATTTACATCCCCTGAGCAGCATTGAAGAGGCTGAATTTGTCTCCTGCAATACCTTTGCCAACAATGCTGTTACAGAATATAATCTTTTTTTCTTTCTCTTTTCTTTCTTTCAGATTTTAATTAAAATTTGAAATCTATATAGATAATAAATTTCTGGCACGGTTTGGTCCACGGAGTCCCTTAAGTAATATTATCTTGTATTTTACACTCTTTATCATTGAGAGATAATGTCCTTTTGACTTCTAATACTCCAGAACTTGATGCTTATTTGCCAAATATTACAGCATCACTCCTTGTTTTAACAGAAATATTTCTTGCTTCCACAATTACACTATATGATATGCCTGGCCTTTTATCATTATGAATGTTCAGTTTTTAACATTTGCACTATTTGGCTTTAATAAAATATCTTGGAAATTTTATGTGTGCAGTAGATGTCCCTAGGACAGGTAGACTGTCAGTGGCCACAGTGGTTTATGCTGTGCAACTTTAACCCACACAAATTCTTTCTCTTCTGATCTTTTCTGATGAGCTGACATCGTAGCATGTGACTTGTGCGCATGCGCGAGAATGGGAATGGCCGCCGAGCTCTAACGCTCCGGCTACTGAAAAGAAACAGCGGAAAATTCCAGGCGACGATGTCAAATCTCTGCAGTCAGTCTCAAAGTCAATTTAATATAGAACTGTATGAGAGAGAGAGATACAAATAAGGAAGCTCTGGTTTAATCTCATTTCTGCCTCAAACTCAGTTGTCGATTTATATGTAAGCCCCATGTTCCCCATGCTTACAAGGCTGAAATGGGAGTTGGTGGTGGGGAGATATGGGGAGAGATTGAGGGCTGTTGTAATGATCATCAACATCACAGCTTTTAATATTTCATTCACAGCACATGAAATATATGCATTTCCACCCAATCCAGTTCTCAGAAACTGCCTGGAAAAGACCCTGCAGTGACTTTCTCAGTAAGGTTTTTCAGAAGTGGCTTGCCATTGACTCCTTCCTAGGGCTGAAAGAAAGTGATTGGCCCAAGGTCACCAACCAATAGGGAAGGATTAGAATTCATAATCTTCTGGTTTGTAGCCTTAACCACAACACCAATTGGCTCCAGAGGTGGTATTCCACAGGTTCTAACCAGTTCTGGAGAACCAGTGGCAGAAATTTTGAGCAGTTCAGAGAACCGATAAATACCACCTCTGACTGGCCCCGCTCCCATCTATTCTCTGCCTCCCGAGTCCCAGCTGATCAGGAGGAAATGTGAATTTTGCAGTAACCTTCCCCTGGAGTGGGAAGAGAATGGAGATTTTACAGTATCCTTCCCCTACTACGCCCACCAAGCCACACCCACCAAGCCATGCCACGCCCACCAAGCCATGCCCACAGAACCGTTAGTAAAAATTTTTGAACCCCATCACTGATTGGCTCTCATATAAAGTATAACAGCCTAACAAAAACCAATCCATTTTCAGTCACTGAATAGCAAAATCAGTTAAATACTGTATTTTTCGGACTATAAAATACACTGGAGTATGAGACGCACCATAATTTTGAAGAGATAATTTTTTTAAAAAAGTTTTTGCACTCTGCAGACTTCCCAAACCCTCATTTTTTTTGCAAAAAAATAAAAATAAAGGGCATATAAAATTTTGGGAGGATTTTAGAGTGCTTCTGGGGAATGGAGGGTAGGAAATGGCCCATTTTTTGCTCTTTTTTTGCCCTCCCCTGTCCTCAGGAGCACTTTGCAGGCTTCCCAAACCCTCTTCACATCCATTTTTGCAAAGGAGGCAGGGTTTCGGGAGGCCAAAAATGCTGTATTCAGTGTATAAGATGCACCCAGATTTCCCCCCTTTTTTGAGGGGAAAAAGGTGCGTCTTATACTCCAAAAATACAGTATTCAAACTCATAAATTGTCAATAAAATAATTCAGCTAAACAAGAATCTATAAGCAGTACAATTTAAATACCAAAATTTTGCCTGCCTGTCTTCAATTGTATTCCTGTAGTCAGTTCTCTCTGATACATGCTGGAAGAAACATATTTTAATTTTTTTTTCTTGAATGTGTTTAAATCAATTTTATATTTCTGAATCTTTGTGACTTCTTTTCACAGCCAAGGAACCATGTTCAGAAAAATTCTTACCTATGAAGAAAATAAGGAACAAGAACCAGCCAGAAGTTCTTGGCAGGTTGAATTAGACTCCTGAGGAGGCCTATGCTAACCAGAGAAGAAAAATTGGATGGAGGATTGTACCACTGGATCTGAGGCTAATTACAAAAGCATACTGTATATTAAGCCCTTGCTCTCATAGGGAGACAGTGAAGCATCATGTGGTGAATAAAAGCCTAGGAAAACTGTGCAAACAAGATCACAGGCAGGACACAAAGACCAAAATAATTTGCTCATCCCTAAACTACAATATTCAATAAATCACAGGGTATCTTTGAATCCTTGCAAGTGGCATACAAAAGATAAATATTTATTTAAAGGAGCATATCTGATTTTCTGTGAGTGGAGATGATGAGAAATCTTGATAATTTAAAAATGAAAGTTATAGATTATGAGTTAGGGAAAGTGTTTATGAGCTGACTGTGCATATTAATATTTATTTTGTTCAAACTAAGCTCAGAGGTGGTATTCAGACAGTTCTGACAGGTTCTGGAGAACTGGTAGTGGAAATTTTGAGTAGTTCGGAGAACTCATCAAACTCCCAGCTGATCTTCTTTTGTTGCCCTGAACAGGACAAAGGAGCTGGAAAGCAGAATAGTTGGGTGAGGCAGGAAGGGAATGGGGATTTTGCAGTAACCTTCCTCCAGGAGTGGGGAGGGAAAGAGGATTTTGCAGTATCCTTCCCCTGCCACAACCACCAAGCCATGGCACGCCCACAAAGCCACGGCCACAGAACTAGTAGTAAAAAAAAAATTGAATCCCACCACTGACTAAGCTGCTATTTATGGTAGAGTCGGTTCATTTCTTCCATCTACTATTTCTTCTTTCCTTCCTCTAAACGTGCTTGATTTACAAAATGAATTCTACCAGTTGATGGAGCTTTATGAAGACTTGGTTAGGAAACTTCCTTCCTCCTAAAAATTCATTCTGAGTTCTTCTTGAAATGAAATCTGGTTTGAGCTTTAAAGATTCTGTTTTTTGTCTTGAAACTCAATTGGTCCTTCTTCTCACACAGATTCAAACAATGTTCCACCACAAGATGGAGACAAGCAGAGAAAAGCAAGACCATTACAAAACAAAGAAGTTAGACACTGCATGTTGTGGCCAAACAGGGAGGGCTAGCCTGAAAAGATCCAGAGCTAAACTTTGAAAAATCTTTTCTGAGAACCTTCATGTAATCTCTTAATAAAGCAACATAAACATTAACTTTCCATTTGTCACCTCATAAAGTCCTATGATTCAGCACCATGAAATTTCTGAAAGGGGCTGATCAAATTCATCAAACAACATGCAATAAAAAGTGTGTGTTTGAATGAAATGTCAGGCTGGCCTGACACATTTTTATCACATACACACACTTTCAGCAGCCCATGTTGGAAATATATCTGATTAAATAGTTTAAACATATTTAAAAAGCTTTGATAAGGATTTCCAGAAGCAGTCCAGCCTGCTGTCTCTGATCTCGGTATTAAAAAAGAAAAAGAAAACACAATTCTAAAGTAATGTAAACTTGGTTTATTCTTTTGATAACGTTATCACTGCTTTGCTTATGTTTTGCTTTTTAGCAAGGAACTTTAAAACATTGCAAAACCATTTGTACAGAATATAAACTAGTAAATGACAATGGTATAAGGCAGAGCTGTTATAAAAGCACTTTTTAGCAGATGAAGAAGGTTATTAACATAATGGCAGTAATCTTAAAATTTAAAATTAGCACTGAAATGTACTGCCAATGAACCTGTAATATGGAGAGAAAAATCTCAACTATTCAGTGTGACAAACCATAAAAGCCATTGTTAAAAATCCTCCCTACAATATTAAACTACATTCAAGTAAAGCTGTTTCTGTCCTTATTTGTCTAAGGAGATTCTTTGGAGTTTTGCCTATAGAGTCCTTATTTGCTTTTAATTAGTTCAGAACTATATCCAATTTTGAAAAGTCTGATATAAAAGGAAAGTGTGGGCCAGGCTGCCCACCCAAACCTTCTGCTAGACTTAAATCACAATTTTTTTCACACTTCTCTAGAAAGCAATCTGATGAAAGTTTATGGGAATTACTTTTCAGCACACATGTACAAAACTGAGCTGTTAATTTATAGTCAGTCACTGAGTGCTGATGTAATGGAAGAGAGAGGTCAGCTATCCATTTGTTCTTTGGCTTTGTAATTTTTTTAGGTTCCTATTTTTAATTGACTATAACTTTATTTGCTGTGTCCTAATAAGTTTCTCCTTTTTTTTAAAAAAAAAGAATAACCACATTTGGAAGGGGCCATTTTGATTAGAGTTCAACCTCTGTTACGGAATCCATATTAAAGCATACCTCTGCTTGAAATACATCTAATAATCTCTGGGCAACTCTTTGAAGAACCATCTCTCCCCCACTACATCCACGCAGCCCAGCAGGACAGGGTGGCAGTGTATGTTCCAAGTTCCATCTATTAGGGATGTACCAGGGGTGGGTTCCTGCCAGTTCTACCCTCTTCTGTAGAAGAGGTTCCACAAATCTACAGTGCCATTTAGAACTGGTTCCGGCTCCCTCCCCCCGCCCGTCCGCACATCATCAAGATGAAGAGCGAGAGGAGGAATTCTGGGAGTTGAAGTCCACAAGTCTTAAAGCTATCAAGTTTGAATACCCCTGGGGTTTTTTCTCTAAAGGGTTAGGGGTGGAAGGGTCTTGTAACTTGACAGCTTTAAGACTTGCGTGCTTCAAATGCCAGAGTTTCTGAGCCAACATTTTGGTTGCTAAGGAAGAGCATTGTTAAGTGAGTTTCACCACATTTTACAAGTTGGCCATGCCCACCCAGTCACATGACTGCCAAGCCACTCCCACCCAGTCACATGGTCAGCAAGCCACTCCCACAAAGCACACCACACCTACAGAAGAGGTTCTAAAAAATTTTGAAACCCACCACTGGGATGTACCTAGGGTGGGACCACAAAAAAGGGCCTTCTTGGCGTTGGCCCCTTCTCTAAGGAACATCATTCATTTGGAGGTACAGTTGGCCCCCATCTTTGTTATATTAAAAAGTTTTTTATTAGAGAAACTTTAAAAACATTGCACATAGTGCGACATTTCTGGCATAAATGTTTCCATATAGTGATTAGATCTTACAGAAATTACATTTTATATCCATTACATAGGTGTATATAGTCAGTCAGATTACCTGTCCATCGATCCTTTCTTTTATATAATTACTAATCATACAAATACATATCCAATTCTTTCCTATCACACATTCTTAATACCATATTTTCCCATTCTCAATTTATCTGTGTTTTTCTGTCCCGGCCTTTTCCCCTCATTTCTAACCATCAGTACCATTTGTCCTAGATTTCGTGATATTCCGTCTCACCCTTGTCTTTGAGCTCTAGAATCAGTCTGTCCATTTCTGTGCACGTCAGTATCTTATTTATTATTTCTTTTTCCAAGGGAGTCTCCTTATTTTTCCATTTTTATGCAAAAACCAGTCTTGTTACCGGTAAAATATGCAGCATTAAATCTAGTCCAATTTTGCCATGTTTTTCTTTTGTAATCCCCAGTAGAAATAATTGTGGCCTCAACTCCATCCTTTGTTTTAGCATCTCTTCCAAATGCTTCCTTATCTGGTCAGTTGGCCCCCATCTTGTTGCTTTTCCGAAAAGCCCTGAAGATGTGGATTTGCCAATGGACCTGGGGACCATGAATGGAAATCAATCTAATCAAGTGGCTGATTTGATTGTGTTGCTGCTGCCATCATGAGATGCTGTTTTTATATTGTGGATTTTTAATATTAAGCTGCCCAAAGTCATTTGTGTATGAGTTGAGCAGCCATATCAATTTGTTTAATAAATAAATAACATAAAACTGAACTGATTTCACCAGCAAACTGATGTTACTCAGTTGGTCTGAACTTTAAATTCCAGTTTGGTTTCTTGGAGCTTATGGGAACTATTCCAGCTACTGCATTCTGAGAAGATGATGAATACAACTTTGATT